>NC_137460.1:42835638-43291183 GCF_964235325.1 Thermobia domestica
AAGACTTTTCTCAAATTGGTCCTTTGTCCATAACGTCACAAGGAACCGGCTCAGCTTCGAACGTTCGAAGAAACCACTTCAAATATACTATACCCTCAAATTACAAGACCACTCAAGTTATGAATATTAGTGTGATTAAGAGTATTGTGTTCGAATTTTACTAAACTATAATGGAAATGGCATGTAACATTTTTTTTTTTTTTTTAGAATTAAAATAATGGCTAAGTTTTAAATGGAATGATATACTCAGTGTTATTGGAACCAAGTGAAATAATATATTCAATATTCGAACTAGGAAGAAAGACAAATTGTTTCTATCCAAAAACAACGAAGAAACAAGTAGTTCAATATTCTGTTGAGTATTTTCTTCAGTTTTGTCTATTTATTATGAGCATGAAAAATTTCTACATTAAAAGTTCAAATGATAGTCAAGTGCTAAGGGAAGTACTATATTTAGTGTTGTTGTTGGACTTGGAAGAAAAGAGCAAAACAAATGAGCTCATTCCGAAAAATGTAGTATAATGTTCTGTTGGGTGCTTTTATATTTTTTCAGTTGTGTGTGTTTAAAATGAGAATCTAATAACTTTTACATCGAAAATTCAATATGTCCCCGTGCTAAGTGAAGCGGTATGTATAGTATCGTTGGGTCGTGGAAGAAAAACAAATCAGTTTATTCTAAAATTTCATTATTTGAATATTCTGTTCAGTACTTTTCGTATCAGTTATGTGTGTGTGTTAGTGTGTAATATGAACGTGAAATGAGCCTAACAGTCAATCTCTTTTTCTTTTCTAATAGAAGTTTCAAAGTATACTGAAATGTTTCGAGTTTTATATTAAAAGCTGCAAAGGTATAACAATAAAATGTTATAATCAAAAGGTTACTTGATACTTTCAAACATATCAGAACCAACACATATTTTTAATGTGTGTGCTTATATATTGGCTGGTTGTGCTTGTGTGCGCGCTAATAGGTGGAAAGTAGTAGTGGGCCGGCGAGGGGCTATCCAAAATTATCTTTTATTACTATGATTTGGCATGAAATAATTAGTTTTAAATATAATGTTTAGAAGATAATAACGTTTTAATGCTTAAATAAGAAAACTAAGCTTACAATATAACCGAATATTCAAAATTATCTTAATTTTAATGAAAGAAATATAGTTTTCTACGTCTGCGTAAAAAACTGGTTTTTCTACATGACGTATTTTACTAGTAAATTACGCGTAATTTATGTAAAATACGTAACAAGTAAATTACCTTGCCAACCCTGGCTGTGGGTATAGAGTAGCTCTCACTATCCAATTAGTTACCTTGGGTTTTAGGTTCTAGCTAGAGACAAAACTTTTTCGCAACAATTTTGATATCTTATAACATTCATTATCACAATTTTTGATTTATTTTTTAAATGAAGCACAATATTAAAAAAAAAAAAAATAATATGGAACTTGTAAACAGTATATTTTTGGTACTAAGGTGTATATCTAATACAAAAATGAGGATATACCTTAATTAGGTGCACATTCTAGCTAATGTATTCACTAAAATATAGAAATTAATGCAAAAATTTAAAATTTCCTCTAACCTCATCCTTAGTTAAAAGATAACATGCAGTAAGATATTACCAATTCTTCTTTTAAGTCTGTTCTCCTGTCAGTAACCATCATATTATACTTCGAAAAGAATCTCTTGGTATCAACACTCGAGACTGGCAACCATATTGAACGTAACGAGCTGACAGCAAAAGATCTGTGGTTAAATTTTAACTGTTTAACAATGACACAATGTCAACTTCTTTATCCTCCTTGTTGAGAACTTCAATAACTTTACTTTTAAATTCACGGTAAGCAACCAACAGATTTCACATGAACATTTTCACCACAAAACACAGTTAAGGATTTAAACAACAGTTAAGTTTTGTTGATGTCTACATCTGTATGAAGAGAAACAGTTTCTAGATCAAGTAACTCGCAGAGCTTTTTCGTAAATCCAATGTTTTTTTTTATGTTAAATAATATTGGAAATGAGCTTTTTTAGTTATTAGTAGTAATAATTCACAAGAATTCCACTTTTTCGTTTTCGTTCGCATTTATTACAAGTAATGCCGAATTTCGCAAAAATTCGCGATAATATAAACGTGACTTCTGGTTCTGAAAGGAAAAGTTTGAGGTTTCCTGAAACATATATGCATTTTTTTTAATGTTTCACATATATCGCATTAACAACAAAAAAAAGTTTCGTTTCTAGTTATAGTTTTTATTTGCCAAAGTGTTGATAAGTAACCAAAAAATTACTGAATATATATACACACCTTGTTGCGATACTATTATCAGTGCAAGTACTGGTTACTATTTTGCGAAGTTATTTTACTGTTTTGCAAATGCACTGTGTCTCGTTTTCAACTAAAAAATGTTTCGAAATGCAATGTTTATTTGAAAATACGTAAGTTCAATGCTGCAATATATATATATACAGATGGTGATCAGAAAAATGGAAACACCTGTAGTTGGCAACACGTCAGATGTATGGGTTGGCAGTGCTGTCGTGGCGCCCGCAGCTCCGGACCGCTGGTGGTGGTGTGTTAGGTCGGTCTCCATACTACGTCAGGCGCAGTGGAACAGCAGTGTCCAGTGGCTGCAGCAGACGGAGGTAGTGTAAAATGGGAGACCTCTCAGATTTTCAAAGGCGGCAAATTGTTGGTGCGCGGTTATGTGGAGTGAGTGTGACGGCAGTGGTTACTGTGTTAGGTGGGACAGTGTCGAAGGTGATGACGGCCTACACAACACACGGGAAAACCACATCGGGGAAGCGGAACAGTGGGCGGAAGAAAATCATGAGTGACAGGTCATGCCAGGTATTAAAGCGCATTGTCACGCAGAACCTCGTGCCACTGCGGAGCAAGTGACGGAGGAACTCAATCAGCACCTCCCCCACCCTGTTTCGACAATCACAGCCCGCCGCGAATTACATGACATGAACTTACGGGGTCGTGTTGCACAGGCCAAACCGCTCATCAGGGACCATAACGCTTTCGCACGCCGCAAATGGTGCCGCAACCATGCAACTTAGACCGTTGAGGACTGGAAACGTGTGGTATGGTCGGATGAGTCATCCTTCACCCTATTCCCAACCACGGGCCGTGTTTATGTGTGGAGAACGCCCAAAGAAGCTTATGATCTGCAATGTCTCCGCCCAACTGTGAAACATGGCGGCGGCTCGGTGATGCTGTGGGCCGCCATATCATGGTTTTCATTGGGTCCTGTGGTCACACTTAGCGGACGAATCACTGCCAACGATTTTGCCGCAATCTTAGGAGACCACTTGCATCCTATGGTCCGGATGTTGTTCCCGGACAATGACGCCATCTTCCAGGATGATAATGCACCCATTCACACAGTTGGCGTTGTTGCAGCGTGGTTTGAGGAACATCGGGATGAAGTTCAACACCTCCCCTGGCCCGCCTAATCTCCAGATCTCAACATAATTGAACATCTGTGGTCCGTCTTGGAAACACGACTACGGCGACGATTTCCACCTCCATCCTCTCTCACAGAACTGGCCGATGCCCTGCACGAGGAATGGTGTAAAATTCCACTTGCTACCATTCACGACCTCTATGCCTCCATCCTTCGTCACATCAACTCTGTTCTGAAGGCGAAAGGTGGCCCGACACCATATTAATCTGGTAAGTTGCAATTTCGTTCAGGTGTTTCTATTTTTCTGATCACCATCTGTATATATATAGTTTTTGGTTGACTTTTTAGTACAGTCGAATTCATTTAAGCTTGGTCCTGTGAGATTTAGGTCAATAGGTCAAAGCAGAGCGTTAGTATGCCCCGCCAATCATTTTTTCGACTGCAGGACACCAATCTAGAAAGCGGGACTGTTCTGTTTACACTGAGAGAAAAATCGAGAAGAAGAATGCGGTTTTCCTGACGCTACTGCAAGGATAGGAGAACTGCAACTCTAGAAAATCCGTGTTGTAGTCTAGAGGAATTCCTTACCGACTTTAATCTCATGCAGAGAGTATGACCGGGAACCCTCAAAGAATGTATACTCAATGTTCAATAAAAATCACGAACCTTCAAATATATCTAATGAAAAATTATCGTGAAACATACCTTCAAAATTGGGGGAAGGTAAATTCACATTTTAAGTCTTCTCAGGTCTTATCCAAAAGCTGGGGATGATCGGAGTGTACTCGAAAATGTATATATATATATATTTTTGTCAGATTCGACAGATTCGAATAATTTTTATTTAATTTATATTAGAAAATAGTTGTGTGTGTGTGTGTGTGTGCAAACTTGAAGCATAGGTAGGACTTGATATCTTTCTCCTCTTATTCTTCATGGATCACAATTCCAAATAATAGGATTATTTCAGAACGTTAAATGAAGATATATATACTAAGTTTCATTAAAATTGGGTAAATTTTGCGAGAGAGTTATTGTAAAACAGACAGAGAAAGAGTAGAGGGACAGATGGGCAAACTCAAATCCCAATTTGATCGAATGGTAAAAGTTCTCTATCCTCGCTTCAATTAGTAGCAAAGGCCTGCAAGATTTAATAGTTGGAATACGGCTAAACTCTCTTGTCAAGCAAATTTGGTAACATAGTACCTCCCATCCCCCACTCTACATACACACCGATCACATTACTATTTAATCTCTGATTATTATCAAGTGTGGTGTTTTAAAACAGTAAAATAATTCATACAGATTTCTTCTACAGGCTGTTGATAAAACTATTTTATAAATGTATAATATAGCTAATGGGGGAAATCCTTATGAGTGAGTTTACTTTATTAATATTAATTTTAAGGTTTGATGCTCCAATTATAACTCAGATATGTTAATTTAATACATGATTTAAACGGACAATGCATTCGTATCATTGCATTTAAATTGCATTTTCGTGTCAATAATGCGTTTTTAAATATGAGGTGCAGAATGGGTATTTTCCCCTCTCAACTGAAGAGTGATAGTGCGTATATTGCTTAATTACAAAACATTTCCACAGATGGCACTGTTCAACGCTTATATTATACTAGAACTACTGTTTGCATGTTGTTTTAGGTAGAAAATAAGCAAAAAAAAAAGTAAATTTTCATTTTCTTTAAGGAGTTAAAAGGTATTTATAAGATTGTGTTCCCCTCTAATTAATATCCAAGAAACTGAAGCAAAATTAATTAGCTTTATTACCAGAATTAAAAGATAAATACAAAACATGAAATCAAATGTTTGACATTTCTGTAGAACATAAATGGAAATTGTTTTGTTGTTTGTTGTTTTACTTCTGTGCATGCGTTTTTAACAAAACATTTTATGGCGTGTAAAAACAGTAAACTCTATTTCTATATTATCAATTATAATAAACGTGAGTCACAAAATGTCTTTATTACTCATTAATATGGCTCTTCAAAGGTGTTACTCTTAGCATTAACCTGTCTGTTATTAACAATGGATTTCAATAAACTCCTTATAATTAAAAACTGGTACAATTAAAACATGTAATTTTCTATAGATATTTGTATTTTGTTTTAATATTTCCATAAGTGTCAATAAAAAATAATCGAGAAGAAACTTAATCTTTATATACACACAAGGAAGTGATAAATATTGTTTTTAATATTAAAAAATTATTTAGAGCTGTTGCTTTCTTAATTTTACCATTTAAATAATGTCACGAGCTTGCGAAACTAATTATAATCGTTCAGTGTTTACAGGTTAATTTATAACAGTTAATAGTTTGTGATTTTAAAATTAGACCATATTTTATTACTTTTGCTAAACTACTTTAGTGCTAACAGAGTTTTGTAAATATAATTAGGGTTATTAGGTAATCCCAATTTCGAATATGAAACAACATAAAATTATGTGTGCAGATTTACTTTAGGTCTACCACAGGAGAATTGTCATAATGTGGTATTTCTTAGAGTAAGCATACTCCTTATACCTCAAAAAGTTGAATTCCATAAGGACCTTATATTGATTCGCTTATATTTACTTTAGGCGTGCAAGAAGAAAATAACAATAAATGCATTTTGGCATTACTCGAGCAGACGACGGTTCTACCAAATTATTATGTTTGTTATAGTTTCAGATTATGTTAGAGCTTTGTATTTCTTTCAGCAGAGCATGCACTAAATGAGGAGCTCCATTACTACTTACAGATTGACTTCAGGAGTGCTCAGCATAAATACAGTGTGGACGTTTGGGATATAAACTATGGTGCATAAAACACGAACCAACTTGTGGTAGGTGGCCACTAAAAAACACGAATGCTACCTAACCGAGTCAGGAAGTGGCCGAACCGTAGCAAGGGACTGCGTCCATAGGGAGCAGGCGCGTCAGCGACGGGGGTATACGCATAAACGAAGATAGTGGAAGAGCACATTTACACATAGAATACTTTTACTGTCACTCAAAATTCATTTCAATATACTGTGCAGTATTGACTTAATTACTTATATTCATAACCTCATATTTCTTCACGAAAAATGTTTCAAATCGCATTTTACCTATAATTTTGTATTTGGTAAAACTGTCTGCTCGAGTAAACCCTGCGTTTTTTCTTGAACTAAATATAATTCATTGCCTTAAATTAGGAAAATTCGGTTAGGTTAATTTAATTTATAGCTTTAAGTTTTTTGATGTCAAATTATTATTATTATTATTATTATTATTATTATTATTATTATTATTATTATTATTATTATTATTATTATTATTATTATTATTATTTTCGTTAACCCATTTCGTTATTATTTTTCATTGTACGAGTAAATAGTATTAGTCAGTGGCGTCGAATTTCCTATAGCTTGGGGGCTGCATTCAGGTTTTTCAGATGCTATTTAACAAGACATCATTAATGATTGTAATACAAATATGTGTGTCGAAGGAAACTTCAAGGGCGATTTCGGCGTCTAGCGCATAATAATAATAATAATAATAATAATAATAATAATAATAATAATAATAATAATAATAATAATAATAATAATAATAATAAAAACTAATTTCCTAATTTCCTAAACTAATTTCCACGTATATCAATCCATAAATGAGCGACTCGGACGAACACAACTTTAAGCGCCACTTGAAATTGAGTTATTAGCTCGAATGTGTTGGGATCAAACCACAGTACAATATGTAGGTAATTTAATCTTGGAAATGTAGCTGTAAATGGCAGGGAAAGCTTGTTTGATGTGTGTCATTGTATTACACTGCATGCAACTGTTAAACTCTTCTTTTCAAGTTTAAACGAAAGTTAGAAAATGTGATAAACCATTTTCTTCCCTCGAACTTCTCAAATCTTATTGACATGAACAAAGTGGTTTGCGAGAGGGTAAATATTCTTCTTCTTTCCTTAAGAGTCTTCATCCCGGTGAAATTAAAATACCGCTAATTTTACAGTAATTATGTGATATCTTCAAATAGATAAAAGATAATCGAAATGTGGAACAAGAGTTCGCTAGACAATATTATTTTACATGAGAAACTGTTATCACGACTCAGTTATCTGCTTTCGATTTCGAGTCATTTTGAATCGGCATTTATTTTCGCGTTTCTAAACAGCTGAAAACGGAAAGCCACTAGGTGACTTGTGATAACGGTACCTCACGCAAAATAATATTGTCTAGGGCGCTCTTGTTCCATATTTCAATTATCTTTTATCTATTTGAAGATATCACATAATTACTGTAAAATTAGCGGTATTTTAATTTCGCCGAGATGAAGACTCTTAAAGGTTTGTAGCGGCTGAGGGTAACATGGAAAAGCAGGAGAGGCGGAAAAAAATATCGCTGACCGTAGCATCCAGCAACAGAGAAAGCTAAGGAATCATTCGTTCTACGCGTGAATGGCCACAAGAAATTAAGGTCAAATGTTTAGTAGTAGATGCATGATAAGGTCTGCTATATTTGTAATTAACATCATGGCCGCCATATTAAGTGGCCATCTTGAATTTAGATTCACAATGTAAAAGGGAAAGTGGGTCATGTGGCATATGAAACAGCACCGAAATTTTACGAGAAATTCATTGGTATTAACCATTTTGTAGTAACTTTATTGTAAGTTGAGAATTAACGTGCAAGAAATACGTAATGCTCATCTCGCAATGAAACTACCAATAAATGAATGCTCATGGTCCCAGAGAAGGCGTTACCTTCTGCGGCCCTCACATCTTCGGATGGGAATGAAGTTGCACTTTTCGCAAGCTGTATGCTTGCTATCTTGAAACTATTCTTATGGGTAAATCCTTACGAATGGTTTTGGAGAGAATGGACATAAATAATTTCTTTTATGTCGTTAAAATAATATGTAATTAATGGCCAACAACAGCAGGGCTTAATTACATGCCACCTATTAAATAAAATGTATAATATATAATAAAATATATAGTAAAACATACGCCATCAAGCTTTTCGTTATGATGCCAGCAAGAGGACGTATACTCTAGAATTAGTAAGATATACGAGTAATAACCTAAAATTATCATTTTAACTCTTAAATTTTAATTCTAAATATTTTTCAATTAATATTTTCAAAGTATGTATATTATATTTGCAAAAAGAAATATTGTTTTACTGATATCAACATTTAAATAAAAAGTCTAAAAATATGATAAATTCTGCATTTGAAATTGATCATTTTCTATTAAGTTTGTGCCCAAGATATTGCTGTTCTCATGAACAACACTCATATAGATTTTGATAGCAGAGCTTCTTGTATAAATGGAACATTAAAAATTACAACCTTTTCGCTGCTGATATACCTCTGATGTGAGAAATTGTGTTGGAAGGTATAAGGAGAATATATGATGATGGTGGTGATGATGATGTAGCTGATTTACGTTGTTCTTCTTCTGTTTTATTACCAAGAAATATCCTTGTAATCAGCAACACTCGAGACACAATCTTTGGCTTTTAATAGCTATCTCTTGGTGTCATTCTTAATATCTCATATCCATACTATTTTTTTTTTTTTTACTTCGGAACTTACAATAACGAACAGAGACTCCCATCCTCAAAAAAGAAGAAAGACCTTAAGAACCAAGCTATAAAAAATATACAAGGCAATATTCGTCATTTATCTGCTGTACTAGTTTTTCTTTCATGTTTTTCAACTCCTTTTCCAGTAATTTTCTCAGAATCTACAAGGGTCTTGCCTTCATAACCCTGTAAAAGATATGGGCATCTATTGAGCGAAATGGGTTCTTCTTTAACAACTGCCTCGTAAAGCTACATAACGAACACACACATATATGTATATAGGAAACTGATCAAGCCTTCGACTCATCATACGAGAATAGAGCGAGATAACAGGTAATAATTATTGCATCCCAAACTTAGCCAAGGAGAGAGAGACATATATATATATATATATATACATAGCAAGAGAAAGGGATAAAAAACCTACCACTCTCATTATGACGAAGTGAGAAGCTGTAATAATGGTTGTCTCAAATACTACTCTTTCTGTTTTTATGTATATGGGAGAGTGAAGGGTACGACAGGGAGAGACCGAAAGTGCTGAAAATGCGGTTATGGAAATGGTTTCTTGTAACATCCTTTTCTGCAAGATGAAGTGTAGGTTATGGGCGAATTGATTGGATTTTATGACGAAAGAACATAACAGTAAAAATTTTGTGTCTCCTTAGTACACACATACACATACAGCTACAGCTACAGTTATATATATATATATATGCTCTTGTATATGGCTATATAAGATAGAAAGTGGAAAGAAAGAGATGGGGTGAACGAATGAGAGAGATGGAGAAAGGATAGTATATTTGCAAGTGACCATGTCCATTAAAAAAAAAGCACATTCATTCTTTGCCATAAAAACCACCCTCTTCTTGCTAATAATTTTCGGAAGATGTACAGGATTTCGTAGAATGTCTTCTTTTTTTAAAATCTATTTTTCTATTTTATCAAATCTTCTTTAAAAGTACAACATATTATGCTATTCATAGAATCAACACACACTAATACGCATACGAAATGAACACACTGATGTGGAAAATCAATAAGAAGAGCAATTGTTAGTAGTTACTATCTTCGGAAATGAGAGCGATAAGTAAACCTGTATATCATTTTCTATGGCTAAAAATACGGATTCCTTATAAGTATCTATGGTTAAAAGGCAAGTACACCTACTTTTGTTAGGCATGTATGACTAAGAAGTAAGTAGATGAATTCTCGTTATGTATGTATATACTATATGTAAGTAAGTAGACAAATTCACATTAGCAATACATGAATTAAAAAAAAAGTAAGTAGACAAATTTTCGTTAAGTATCTGTTGTCAAAAAGAAACTAAAGGTATTCTCATTAGGCATACATAGCTGAGAAGTAAGTAGATGAATTTTCATTATGCATATACGGCTAGAAAGTAAACAGACAAAATTCTGTTGGGTTTCTGTAACTGAAAAGAAAGTTGACAAATTCCTGTAGGGTGTATATGACCAGAAAGTAAGTAGATAAACCCCCGTTATGTATAGAAAATATATTGTTCGAAAGTAAGTAGAAAAATTCCCTTTAGGTATCTACGTCTGAAAAGTAAGTAGACGTACTTCCATTTGGCATCTACAACTAAGAAGTAAGTAAATAGACAAGTTTTGTTAGTCATATAAAGGTATAAATAGACGAATTCCCGTTAGATATCTACAGCTAAAAAGTAACTAAACATATTCCTATTAGGACATTATAGCAATGGTGTCTTACTGTTTTGTTTAATGACCCTCCAGGACTTTGTAGCATATTTTTTATCTTATCTTAGACTGATAAGATAAAACCTGTTCTGTCTAATCTTCTCGAAAAGGAATATTTAGATTTCAGAGAAATTTAATAGTAACTATTTTCTCAACAGTTATAATTCCTTCGAGGGTCCCTTGGTTATCGTACATCATTTCAGCGCCTCTGAAATTTACTTAGCAACCATGAACCACCGTTAGTTTAAGTACATTTAAGCGGTGTCTATTGGATCTCTACAACTTCACCGATGTTTACTATATACAGAGCTTTCGTGCTTGTGCCTAATTCTAGTTTCTGTTATAAAATATAAACAAACCTACCAGTTTTATGAAAAGAAATTATAAATAAAGTAAGGTGATGTATATGGAAAAAAGTATGATAGACATAACAATATAGTTTATTATTATTATTATTATTATTATTATTATTATTATTATTATTATTATTATTATTATTATTATTATTAACTTTAAAGCACTCCATAAGGTGTTCCCTCATCGGAAATATTTTTATCTGCCAATAGTATTGTTTAATTTTATTTATAGTATTAGGTAGAAACTTGAATTTTTAAGTGTTACATCACTTAAGCACACACAAATTAAGAAAAGTGTTAATAGTTTAGAAGAAAGAATATACATTTAACGTAATAACGTAATTAAAGTAATGAAAACTTTAAATGATAGTGTCAATCGTGTTGCAATGAAATATTAATTAGTATTCAGTTTCATCCGATTCGTAGGTAGTATACAGTGTTGTTAGAATGTCTACCTAGAAATACATTATATGAGATATATCTGCAGTATTGTATATTTCCATTAATGCAATTGACTAAATTTGGTAAGCCGATTAGGAAGATATTTTCAGTAGTCTCGGACATTCTTTCAAATAAACATTGTGTTTATTCCTCAAGAATAAGTAGGTCACATTTCTAAAATAATATCAAAGAGATCGGTAAGTTCTTTATGCATTAACCACTCGAGTTTCAAATTTTGTTCATACAAAATTTCGCAGATATCAGGCGGGAAACTTCTAAAACTTTTAGAACAAAGAAACGCGATTTTCTGAAAGCTAAAATTAAGAAACTTGAAGATAATAGTAAAAATAAAAACATCCGGGACATGTATAAGGGGATCAGCGAATTTAAGAAAGGCTATCAACCTCGTGCTTATATATTAAAGAAATCTGACGGTTCAGTTCTCACTGATACGGATAGCACCTTAAATAGATGGAAAGATTTCTTTGGCGATTTGCTTAACACGCAACCAAAAACTAATGTGCGTGGAGAAAAGGAGATACACACCGCAGAACCGTATATTCCAGAACCCAACCGAATAGAAGTAGAAACCGCTATAAAGAAATTAAAGAAACACAAATCTCCGAGTGTAGATGAAATTCCGGCTGAGTTAATTTTAGCTGGAGGCAAAAAATTGTGGAACAAGATACACAAACTCATTCTCCTTATCTGGAACAAGGAAGAATTGCCACAAGAGTGGAAAGAATCAATTATGGTTCCAATTCACAAGAAAGGCGACAAAATTGACTGTAATAATTATCGAGGCATTTCTCTTCTGTCAACATCCTATAAAATCCTTTCAAATATTCTATTAGCAAGATTGACCCCATACGCAGATGAAATTATTGGAGATTATTAGTGCGAATTTAGACGAAATCGATCAACTATCGACCAAATATTTACCATTCGCCAAATACTCGAAAAAAAGTGGGAATACAGTACCCCGGTACATCAACTATTTATTGATTTTAGAAAGGCGTACGACTCGGTTAGAAGAGAAACATTATACAACGTTCTTACAGAACTTGGAATACCGAGAAAGCTAATTAGATTAATTAAGATATGTTTAAATGAATCCCAAAGTAAAGTCCGAGTAGGAAAATCTTTGTCCACGAGCTTTCACGTCGAAAATGGCCTGAAACAAGGAGATGCGTTGTCGCCATTATTATTTAACTTTGTGCTGGAATACGCCATAAGGAAAATCAAAGATAGCAACCAGGGCCTAGAGTTGAACGGTATTCACCAGGTTATGGCATATGCTGATGATGTAAATTTAATAGGGGATGATAGGAGAACAATAGAAAGAAATGCAGAGATCTTATTAAACGCTTGTAGGGACATGGGTTTAGAAATAAATGCAGAGAAAACTAAATACATGGAAGTGCGTCGGGACCGTAATATAGCAAATTAGGGATGCGTTAAAATATTAAATAATACTTTTGATAAAGTGGATAGTTTCAAATATCTAGGATCAATATTAACAGAGGAAAATCATATTCACGAAGAAATTAAATGTCGACTAAAAGCAGGGAATTCGTGTTACTATTCGGTTCAAAATCTCTTGTCGTCGCGAATTCTGTCGAGGAATTTGAAGCTTAAAATATACAAAACGATAATCATGCTTGTTGTTCTGTATGGTTGCGAAAGATGGTCACTTACTCTGAGGGAAGAACATAGACTGAAAGTATTTGAGAACAAAATCCTGAGACGAATATTCGGACCCAAGAGGAACGGGAATGGGGAATGGCGGAAACTTCATAACGAGGAACTACATAATTTATACGGTTTGCCCAACTTTTGTTAGAGTCGTCAAGTCTAGGAGGCTTAGGTAAGCGGGTCATGTGGCTAGAATGGAATAAAGTAGAAACGCTTTCAAAGTCTTGACTGGAATACCAATCGGAAAACGACCATTAGGAAGACCTAGGCGCAAATGGGAGGACAATATTAAGATGGATCTCTCAGAGATTGGAATACAAAGTAGAAACTGGATCCAATTAGCTAAGGATAGAAGTCAGTGGAGAGCTTTTGTGAACGCGGTATTGAACCTCCGGTTTCCATAGGCCATAGAGTTAGTTAGTTAGTTTCGTTAATTCTCGGTTCAGTAATGACATGTATCCATATAATTGTTTATCCTTCTAATGTACTTCAATGCAAACACACTGATTAGAGAATATTTCATGTTTCCATCCAATCACAGAGCACCGTTTTGCTTACTTTTTTTTTTAAATGAATGAATGGAAAAATGAAAAATCTAACGAATCAAAGTTTCTGACCAATGGAAAAAGTGAAATTTTTTGTAATTCCCCATTTAAAATGCAATTCAAATCACATTATATGAAATTCAAGAGGCCTTGAAAGTAACTGGGAACATAATTGGGAACATAATTACTATTAGATTTTCCTGAAATCTAAATATTACTTCTTGTGAAGATTAGGCAGAACAGGAATTTCTGTTCTGCCTACAGATAAGGTCAAAAATATGCTACAAAATGAGAGAGGGTCTTTAGGCAGAACAGGGAATAAACATAGCAAAGAAGTAAGAAAATGAATTTCCGTTACTCATATGCGGTTGAAAAGTAAGTAGATGAATTCTCATTATGCATCAATGGGTAAAAAGTAAATAGAAGTATTCCTATTAGTAGGAATCTATATCTATGAAGTAAGTAGATGAATCTCCATTATGTATCTATGGGTAAAAAGTAAATAGAGGTATTCCCATTAGGTATCTATAGCTAAGAATTAAGTAGTTGAAAATTCCCGTTGGGATTCTGTAGCCGAAAGAAAATAGACTAATCCCTGTTAGGGATCAGTGATCGAAAAGTAAATGATTGAATATTGTTAGTCCATCGTCATTAATAGTTATATCTTACTCCAAGAATTCTGTGAGTACAACAGAGATCCACACCAATAAAGAGCACAGCTTTACACGCATATTTCCTGATTTCACTGAGTTTCATTTAGATTGCTCTTTATATATTTTGAGGTTACTCATGTTCTGATATAATTATATTTCGGAACTATGCTATACATAAATATGAGGAGTATTATAGGACTACCCGTGTTCATTCGTCTGCCTGTCTGTCAACTGGCATCAGAACGAAAACGGTGAAAGAAACGAGATAGTTTTTCAGCGTTCTCTTCGTCCATATACTAATACTAAAACCGGAAGTTTTAGATCTAATCACTTCCGATTTCAATATTATATCTGCTTAGAGCTAAAACTGTAAGAAATAGCAAACTATTAAGGTTTTGATTCGTATTTAGAGTCCCATGAATAGGTTTCATCGCCCTAATTCCTCTATCGAAACCGGAAGTGGTAAACACGAATTCCAATCTTCAATATTGAATCCACATAATTTGGAAGTCTATCCTAGCTTCATACTGTGGTGACAATCTCACTAGCTTTATGATAGGGAGCCTGAATCAGAAAGTCTGGAGCATATAAGGTGACAGATGAAAAATGCTGGCTGATAAATGTTTGGTGTTGCTGTCGGCGTCTCCATTTCTCTCGAATACAATGAGGAATCCTCTACTCCTGGCCACGGTTTACCTGTAACAAGAAAATAAGATTGTGATTGGACATATATTTTATGATCATACGATACCACTATGAAATGTTAATGTTGAGAGATCACAGTGACTCAGTACAGTAGTACTCTGTGCGCAAGGAAAGGTGGCTTCTGACAGTTGGGTAGAGCACGTGGAGTACTGGAGGCGCTGTTGCCAGAGGCTCCGCAACAGAGGCAGCAGCTCTGGCGACAAACTTAAGACGTTTAAAAAATCGTCTCAACTATCGGCAACAGAGCGGTCAATGACTTTCGTTGCCAAGCAACAGCGTGAAAGAATACTGCTGTGATTGGTGAACAAACCTCCCTCTCGTTTTGTTTACAACATGTGCAGCTATCTGTCAGAGGTCACCTTTCAGTAACTCGATAATAGAACACTCATCTGTGGCAACTGAGGTCTCTGGTTGGATCCTAGCTCATGCCAAGTGGATTTTGTGGTGGACAAACACGTGTGCATGGATTTTTTCGAGGTTTTCTCGTACTCTCCCACTTTTTCTATCACCATTTTATTCATTATTGTCATCATCATCACTGTCTCCCTTAGCTTCGGTGCATAATCGTGACTAGACTGGACTCGTGGTCACTCTTTCTTCTCCTAGACAATCAAATACAACAGACGATTTCCGCTGTTGTCTGTCATATTGTGGACTCGCTCTTAAACACGTGAAGAAACAGATAATTTCGAAGAATTTACACATGATAAACTAAGTACATAACTATTACACTTTCTCAAAGAAATAAAGAATAAGAATCAAGTAAACTATGAACAAAAGTCACAAACAGATTACAAATAAACACCATTAAAAAAAAACCTGAAAGTTTTCTATACATCGAGTTTGTAAATGATTCCAATAGTTCAAGTGACTCAAGTTTATTGGCTAGAGCTGTTGAGAAAATTCAAGAAGCAGAGTGTTTGTGTGTGTGCTGAGTATAGTCGACAAAATTTGAAGTAGTTTTATGTTATAAATTGTGACTGATTCTATGACTGGTAGTTTTCCATGTGTGATAACAGAAACCTAAGTCCAGACTTAACCGCTGGCCTTTCTATTTTTCAAGCTCTTGGCACTTAGTTCTAACATTTTAAATGATCAAGAAAACAATGATGATAACATCTACTTTATAAATGAAATTCGTGAAATAATTTTGTTCTTTCTTCGTGCTCATAAAACTGGATAATATAGTTAGCATAGAAAGGTCATATTGCAGACAGGTGATTTCAACGATAGGTTGCACAGTAACACTTGAGTGGTACTTTGTTCAGTGAGAACAAGTGAAATATTTTTGTTGTTAGTGGTGTAGTTTTTGTTAGGGGAATTGACCCTTACTATGAGCCAGTTTCAATCCGAAGCTAGAGAACCCATTGTGAAATCTCATTTAAAAAAGAAAATAGGGTAATTCTAAGGGAAAACGAAATATTTCAGTTTAACGTCCCACGATTATGCGCTAAGGGAAACGATGGGAAACGATGATTCGGGTAAGTGAAGGATGATGGAAGAATTGGTGGAATGAGAAAGTGGGAGGAAACGGGAGTACCCTGAGGAAACCCACAAATTCGATGTTGTCTACCACAAGTTTACTTGGCGGACTCGAACCAGTTCCCCACGCACCAGAGGTAAGCGTTTTGTCACTGAGCCACCATTAGGAAAGTTATAGTTAAGCACTTAAAAAATAAAGATGAGGATGAATTTTCTACCTTGCCACTTATTAATTTCAACCCGTAATCAGTAATCAGGTGATTAAGAAGCCTAAAATAAAATATACACCATACGAGTATTTAATCTAAATCCGAAGTTATAGTGGAGAATTATTTTGACATCACGTTATAAAGTATACAAATTTCCAGCTACAGTTGAATCTACGCAGTGGTAAAAGTGCGGGGGAACGCAGGGGGACGTCCTCCTCCCACTTCTAGAAAATATCTGTGGTGTTCCCCCGCTTTCTAAAAAAAAAAATAAAATGAGGAAAGATAGGCACGGGAGACGGCGTGACGTCACCTGTCCCCCTACCTTTTCAGATCCACTTGTACTCCTGAATCTACTTCATCTTTTTATTTCCTCTTACTTTGACAAATTTCAAGTAAAAGGCCAATTTAGAAAGCCTCATAGAAAACACACTCCAAATTTCATAAAAACCGGATTAACTTTACAGAAGCTTAGTGCGGAACATATATAAACGCAAGTGCATGTCATGTCAAATAACAGAAGCTCTCATATGCTCGCTTCAATTAATCTGCAACTATGTATCCAAGATATTATAGTTTAGTTGTAAAATATATTTATTACGATCACGCAAGCGAGTCTTATAAGATTATAATGTTAGCACGTCCGTCCGTTAATCCACACTAGAACTCCTGAAAGAACAATTTTTTGAATCCTGTTTCTTACAAATATTGTTTCTTTTTTAGAGCGATGATATTGGAAGAATTCGTTATTGGATTCAAACCGTTAGCATCTTCACAGGTGAATGTAACATTAACGGTGGCTGTCGACATCACGTTTAAAATCAAACATTTCCTAGATGCTATTCAACCTGCACAGTAGCAAATAAATGCTGGTTGCCAATAATAAAAGGATATACGGCTTTTCTTACTGCAATTATCTTAGATGAGATCATTAATGGAGACAATCCGTTAGCATCTTAACGGGTAACGGTGGTAACTTAGCTGTGGCTATCCAAAACCTATTTTCTACTATTGAAACAAAAGCGTATGATTCTAGAATGCTAGAAGTTGAACATCGCGCCGTTAGACGACACCAAAAATACGTACAAACTTAAGTAGGGCTTCGGATCCTACTTTAAACATTATATCCCTTTTCCGTACAGTTACGGTAATGAAAACGAATGGTTTAACTTAAAATAATCCAGCTCAAGACAAAATGAGACATTTTGCATCTCGAGTTGGGATTTTATAACGTTTCTGGTTAGCATAACTGATGCTAAACATAGCCATTTTTTTTCGGCTGGACTTGTTTTTGTTTTGTACCTAAATAACTAACTAACTAACTCTATGGCCTATGGAACCTGGAGGTTCAAAGCCGCGTTCATAAAAGCTTTCCACTGACTTCTGTCCTTAACCAATTGGATTCAGTTTTTACTTTGTATTCCTATTTCTGAGAGATCCATCTCAATATTGTCATCCCATCTGCGCCTAGGTCTTCCTAATGGTCGTTTTCCGATTGGACATCCACTTAAAACTTTGAAAGTATTCCTGCTTCCTTCTATTCTAGCTACATGAACTGCTCACCTGAGCCTCCTCAACTTTGATGACCCTAACAATGTTTGGTAAACGGTTTAAATTATATAGTTCTTCGTTACGAAGCTTCTGCCATTCCCCATTCCCGTTCCTCTTGAGTCCGAATATTCGCCTCAGGAGTTTGTTCTCAAATACTTTCAGTCTACGTTCTTAAATGAGAGCAAGGGCGCCGAGGGCCCGGGCCCCCCAAAGTTCACGTGAGCCCCCGCATTGTATTTATGAATATACAATATTTTCCATAATTTGAATGTAATTTGTATTAAAATTCTCATATATGCCCTCTACATCTGAACGAGCCCCCACAAATTGACAGAGAAATTGGCGCCCTTGCCTGAGAGTAAGCAACCATGTTTCGCAACCATACAGGACAACAGACATGTTTATCTTTTTGTACCTGAATAGTGTCCTTCAATTCTGAACAAGGTTAAAGAGAATGGTATGATTTCAGGTAGTATTATCATTCTTGTATTTGTGACGTATCAGATTTTCTCATGTGAAAAATTAATTTTCTATACGTTAATAAAAAAAAAAATAAACATTTTAATTAATAATAATTCTCATGTTTGTTTTCCCCCTTTTATTAAATAACAAAATTATCAAAAGAAAACATGAAAAATCAGATCTTAAAAGGCGAAATTTCTGCTTTGAAGTAGTAATTTACTGTAGATTAAGAGCAAGAAAAATAAGCTTATCTGCGAAGAAAATGCTTTCTTCTTCTGATTATTACGTGAAAATATATCACCTTCCAAGACATTACCTTTTGTGATGCTCCAAATAAATTTAGACAGTAGCACGTTAATTTTGTGTTAATCCTGACGATTATTACTTAGAATTAGATAGCTGAGAATGATGAATTCTCAAAATATTTGCCTTTCTTTTTTTTCTTTCTTCTCCTTAGTGATTCAGTAATTGCAGATATCTTAAGTAACTCTATAATTAACGCTATTTTAATTAATATAGTTGGTAATTAAGAACGTAATAAGTTCTTTCCTCATGGAATGAATTGTAGATAATCTGCAATAATACCTTGTATACAATACTCGTATTATCATGTAGATTGTTACACCACATAAACATTCATACGTACCGGTAACGTCACGTAAGAGTTAGTATTAATTTCTTACTTTTCTGTTGTCCTTTAGTGTTTCCTTTGGTAGATTATGCTTCATTTTATTTACCAAGAAAAGGACAATTATATTTGTTATTCTTGTTTTTGTTGAGGTGCCCAGGGGGGCAGGGGGCTCAGTGGTAGAGCGCTTAAATCTGAAGCGTGGGGTCCCTGGTTCGATCCCCGGCCCCGGATAGTATCGTGATCATGGATTTTCTCGAGGTACTCTTGCTTCCTCCCAATTTTTCATTCCACCAATTCTTTCATCATCATTCAAAGGGCATAATCGTAGGACGTTAAACTCAAAGATTTCATTTCATTTCATTATAGAGGTCCCAGAAGGGGTTCATGCTACAAAGTGCGGCGTCATTGAGAGTTTAGAAAAAAATAAGATGTTTAAATCAATTATCACTTAAAATTTTGTATACTAAATTGCATAATTTAATTTCTAATCAAGGGTGACCAGAATGGGGCAAGTATTATAAATTAGAGAAGTAGATAATATTTTTATAAGTACACACTGAGAAAAGAAACCTATGTGGTGTACTTAAAAACGTAGGTTACATGCGTAAATTTTGTAGTTTTTGGACAACGTTCAAGCCTATATAACTGAAAATGTGTATTTTATACGCACTTTCCATATAAGTGTTCCGAATAAACGTATTTTTATACAAACGAAAGAACTATATACAGGCTGTCAGGATCTCACATACAGATGTACGTATATAACATATAGCCGACGTATGTAATATACGGAAGATTGTTAGATGTCAGACATCCTGCAATGGCATGCTATAACATCTAACACGGAAAAGGACAGTACGATTAAGCATATGTATAACGTATGCTCCCCCACATATTTCCGTATTAAACATAAGGATTACGTATATTTGTGCAATATACCACTGTCCGGAAACAGATTTTTCTCAGTACTTATGTTCCACACTAGCATCATTTCATATTCTGCCAGGGAGAGACACTATTTCGACTAACGTAAGAGTTTCACTCTTTCGTTCGGTATATTCTCTACTGTAATATGAGTAGTTTGTGATTGTAGATATTATCTTGGATATGTGCATAACCATTTTCTTAGTATCTACATGAACGTTTTTTCTGTAATCGAGTTCAGACATCTCGCATCAAAAGTGAAAGAGCTAATAATTCATCCATGGTGTCAGCATGAGACATAATACTATCTAGAATCACGAATTCAACTTCATTTTGATAAGAGTTAAACGACGCCTTGTTGGCAGCGGTCTTGGGTTCGATTCCCGGTGGGGGACACTCGATCGAAAAAGTGTAACAGCATTTTCAGGCCAGCCACTCTGAGTGAGGTTTTCCTGGGTCTTTCTCATTCACAATAAACAAATGGCTGGATGGTACCTAACAATGGTTCCAGGCTGCTCCCTTCTTCCTCATTTCTCCAGGCATCGGGCAATGTGATCGTGGAGGGACATCATCCCTCATACGTGACGGGTAAGGGCGCCGATCCTGGGGGGACCCGGGTGGACTTCCTCATTGTATTTGTGAATATCCAATATTTGGCATAATTTGAATGCAATTTGTCTTAAAATCCTCATATATATATGTCGTCTGCATCTGAATGGGCCCCCCAAAATTTACAGAGAAATCGGCGCCCTTGGTGACGGGCTAGCAAGGCCATAACTGCCGAAAGCCCAGAAACTAATTTCAAATTCTAATCCTAAGTTTAACGAGTTCAACTATTAAGAAAAATATATTCAGGGGTGCCCACAAGGGGGGGCTATGACGCAAACTGCGTCATTGAAATATTTGGGGGGGGTTAAAAATCTATATAAATATGCTTGAGAGGGTGTAAAAATTAATCGAAAAGATTTTTTTTCATGGAGCAACACCTACGGATAGGCAATTGAGCGGGGGTGCGTCATGGACATGAGGGGGGGGCACCACTGATATATTTATGTATGTAAAGAAGAAAACAGAAAGAATGAAAAACGTATACTAACATCAAACATATGGGGAAGAGGAGGGTTAAAGAAAAAAGATACACAGTCCAAAACGTACGTACTAGATATGCAACAAGCATGTGAAATACTTTAAATACACAGGTAATTACATCATAATACTAGTTGTGAATATTTTAAAATGAAAAAAAGAAAAAGGAACAACACTATACAAATGTGTGAACCATGCAAGAAAACAATTGTCCACACATGAATATGTTTTGCATCCATTCTCCCCTTTTCAAACTTCATAGAACAAGAAAAATACACGCATCCTCGTTTTCTTAATTTTTTATATAAGGATGATTTTTTTTTTGATTGTCATCAAAACATGTTAAAATGATAGACAGTGAATTCAAAACAGAAAGAATGATGATATGATAATGAAAAGACTAAATTTTCTTTACTTTTTCTTCCTTGAAACAAGGACAAAAAAAATCTTCATATGCAAAAGAAAAGATTTGGATCATTCTTCCACGTGGAACTATCAGCAGCAGTATTTAAATTGTTGTTTAAAATAATCACAATAATAGTTGTCTCTTGTATATTATTGTTAACAAGTTCAGGAAACATTGTTTTTATTTTCTTTTCTAAATAGCCTACTTTGTTTCACATTGTTAGTCTGCAAGAAATAAATGAATGTTAGATGTTGGTTGTGATGGTAGTGTTTGGTATGGTAATCTACAATTTATTGTATAAATCATGTTTTTGTTCCTATGAACAAATAAAACAGGAGATGTATAATATTTTTTTTTAAATAATCATATTGCACGGATTATAAGACAATTGGTAGCAGTATGTCTGTCACGTATACACCATGTGAAAGATTCTGGTCAGAAAATTGTAAAATAACGGTATGCAACCAACATTACACCTATGTAACATTGGGTTGCATATCATCAAGGGTTTAAATACAATATAATAATCCATTATGGGAATACATGACGAGGGTATATCTACGGGTCAACTGCATGGATCATTTCCATCAACGAACTGCATTTCAAAGCTGGGCGGCGGTGGCTCAGTGGTAGAGCGTTCACGTCTGGTGTATATGGGGCCCTTGGTTCGATCCCAGCTCGCGCCAAGTTAGCTTTCTGGTGGACAAACACCATGTGCGTGGGTTTTATAGGGGTTCTTTCGTTCCCGCCCACTTTTTTCATTCCATCATTTCATTTATTTCTCATCATCGCCGTTTCCTTTAGCCTAGTTGGCATACTGTGGGACGTAAAACTGAAAGATACTTTTCCTGTTAGTTGATAAATGATTACATAAGGTAGATCTAAGGAAAAAAGTCAAAACTAAAAGTTTTTAGTTTTCTAAAAAAAAAAAAAAGTCCTTGACAGGGGCGTCATTGGGGGAGGGAAAAATATATACTTTTTAATAAATTATATACTAACACACACACACACACACACACAAAAGGAATACGGAGGACAACTTTGGCCCCCTGTAGCAGAACCTAAAATGACGCTACTGGTCCTAGATAGATGGCTACTTCTTCGTGGCAGAGTCACATTTTAATTGAGGCTTTAAAAGTCAGGTAGGTTGTTAATATATTTTTTATTTTATTAAGGATATTTCCCTTTCTTCTTTCTCCTTCTTTCCCCTCTTTTTTCCTTCTGAACTAGACTGGGTAGTATAAAGCCTTGATAGTCGCAAGCCGGAAAGTCCTGAGTCTACTGTAGTTAGTGAAAAAATGTAACTTTTGTATAATTGAAGACTTTGATGCAAGAAGGGGACAACTCCAATTTAACATTTGGTTCAGGACTGAAACAAAACATTATTAAAAATCAATTTATTGTCATTTCACCTCCAAACGTTTTACTACTGTAACAATACCTTTCTTTTGGAGGCTAAATAAATTGATTTTTAACAATGTTTTGCTTCAGTCCTGAATCAAATGTCAAATTGGAGCTATCCCCTTCTTGCACCGAAGCCTTCAGTTATTTCTCGGTGTGCTCCTCAATTTTACATGTGCCAACTGGGGTAAATGGATATGCACCAACAAAAAGAAGAGTGTAGAAGTCGTTAGAACAGTGTCTTCACAAAGAAATGTAAGCTTCCATGTAAGCTTGTATGAATTTGACCCTGTATTATTAATCTGCATGCTTTATAGTATAAAATTTCAGAAAAAAAGTTGCATATTTATCTTAGGAAATTTTGAAATTTTCATTATAATCCTGCCCAATCTATCAATGTAAATCTACGCCACCTTAACATGTCAGGTATATATTATATATATATAAATGTGAATATGTGAAATACATTATTTCAGTGAGACTCACAGAGTATTTTCCGATAAAGGTAATACAATTTTCCAATGAAATGATTAAGATTCTTAACATGACATAATTAGCACTTATTTCATTCCTCAAAATGTAAAATTCGTCTTTTGTTAATCTTCTCAGATGAATTAACGAAATGTAACACGAGTAACGTATAAGTACAAAGAAGAAGAAGAAGAAGGAAGAAAAGAGAAAATTGAAAGCAGAAAACTTATTGCATGTGGTTTTTTAAAGATCGAAAAACGAACTACAACAAAACTTGAATACTATAAGGCGTTGTTGTTGTTGGAAAGAAAAAGAGGTTACGACGAGAAATGAAATGGTCAAAAAAAGAAACTTTTTCTAAGAAGGAATTGAACACTGTAGAATTGTGTGCAAGTTGCTGTAAAACTTTTTGTTCGCCTCTGATCTAGCAAAAGAAAGTCACGAATATTCAGAATTAATCACCAATGTGGCGCCATAACTCCTGTTTCTATTTGATAGGTGCTTCATCTTGTGGGCGATCATGGAAGTTTCAAAATGTTACATGATTCGTCATTCAATTGGCACATTTTACTATATAAGACAGACATATATATATATATAATCTCAAAAACGCCATAGAGAAAAACAAGAGAAAAAAGAAACACATAAAAAAACTTCTATAGAATTAGTTAGAAATGTGAATATTGCCTGTTTGTGTTTTGTCCATAGTCAAATACACAGTAACAGGTCAAGTAATATCACACCATAAACACAGAGTAATGCGAAATAGAACTCGCTATATAGTATTTAAAAAGTGAATACACAAAGAACAATTCAAGCTCAAATTCATACAGTTGAACATACAAAGGGGAAATAGAAACAGTTTACATGTATCACGCAAATTAAAATTTTAATCTTGTGATTGATTACTTTTTATTACGAACCAACTTAAAAAAAAAGACTGTAGAGCATATAAGTACGTATATTTTTATTTCTTTTAATTCAGTTTTGTTTTCCTGTATAGATACATCTGAATCATTCTAACGTACTTTGCATGTGAAATAATTGACTAACTTATGTACACTCAAACAAGTAGGGGAAAAAAGTGTATATAGAATCTTTTAATAGAGATATAATTGAGTCTAAATACACTGCAAAGAAATTAATTACGAATATAATTACGAGATTCAGGCAGACGCTCACCCAGAAAGTATTGAACGGGTATTATTTTGATCCAGAAAAGACGATAAGTAATTGTAAAATACTTTCACTTATATTTTCAGAAAAAAAAATGATAGAGCTAGATTGTCTTCATAAGAGTACAAATAAAGTGTAAGATGAAATTTTCATGCTACATTAATTATTTCCTTGTTAAAGAACTATAGATTTATGAAGATGTACAATTGTATGTGGATTTGGGTAGTCTTTACTTTTGGGGGGGGGTCCGGACCCAGTGGACCATCTAGTGGGTGCGCCCCTGAATTTAGGCAAAACTATATCTAGATACAGGGAGGTATAAGGGCTTGAATTTTTTCTCAAAATTCTCAAGTTTACGCTTGATAAAATGATACATTGCTATTTTCAAAGAACTCTAAGTGAATTTTAGTAAAATCAGGTCCATAACTTGTGGAGGGCAGGGGGAAACTGCCCCCAGGGAAGCTTATTGCCGTTCTAAGGGGGGACCCATTTTAAGACAAAATTTTCTTACTCCATATACGTTACGAACATGAAATTATAAATGAGTATCAAACAGGTTCACTACATTACATGAACAAAACAGCACACAAAAGGTAAATAAAACAAAAATGTGTCGTGGGCCCATTTCAGTAAAAAAAAAAAAATTACTATTAGGGGCCGTATAAATAATATTTATTCGTATGGCTTTGAGGTATGTCAACATTACATTGAGGTAATTAATTTGTCTATATGGAACAGACCCAGGGACGTAACTAACAGCTCCGCAGACCTTGCCGTGCGGGAAGGCCTACAGGCACCAGGGGGACCAATAAAGGGTAGGAGAAAAATGGAAAGAGGTGCATCAAGAATTAGAAAAACGACTTTTCTAGGGGGCCCAAATAAGCATATAAATGTTTGCCTTCCCCTGAAAAAATTAAGTTACGGCGCTGAGTAAAATCAAATTACTTTAAGTGATTTTTTTTTTAAATGAGGCGCCTAGTATCAAAATCAACCAAATCCATTTAGCTTAATTTCGAGTAATCTTGCAAACCGTGCAGTGAATCTCCATATAGAAAATCTACGCGTACAAAGTCCCATATTTGAACTAGTTCTGTTTAACATGATATATTAAGCTATTGAACAAAATACTGTTTCCATGAAATTCCTTTAGATCAAATATATAACAAACGATATATAACCAAGGGCCACCATGTTGTGGTTTCCAGGGGGGGGGCAAGTATAAGCAACGTTTCAAATATACTTTCAAATTTTGCTGTAACTAATGTAAAAATTCTATTGGGTTTTCAATTTCCCAAGTAAAATTTCCTCTTAGGGGGGGCGAGCGCCCCACCTCCCCCCTGATGGGCGCCTTTGTATATAACTCAATTTCGGTTAAAAAAAATGGATTAGGCGGCTTCAAATATAGGGAAAAAACGCCTTTCCCAAATGAAATTGTTCTGGGAATGAATTTACATTGAGACAGAAATCAGGATATATCTTGTTTATGATAGGTACAGTCATAGACAAAAATTCTTTCCGTTTGATGAAATTAGTGTCATAAATAACTTCAGGATGGAAGGACATTTTGAGTAAAGTTTTCAGTAAATTAAAAAGAATATACTTTTCTGTACGTTGCAGCCATACCGCTGTTATACCCAAAATAAATTTTACTACACTGGAAGAACTTTTGTCGCTGACTTTACAAAGCTTTAAGGTTAGTGTAAAGGGACAAGTTTTGCCGATAGATGGCACTACAGTCTTCGTATCTCTCCCATGTATTTTTTACCTTTCACGAAAATTTACAATTTCTCTTACAAATTTCAACCTAGAGACTTTAAATTGTTAGAGAAGGAACTTCATAACCTATTAAAGTGAACGATCCGTGCCGATTTTTTTTTTAATTTAGAATTTTCTTCATTGTTGAAACAGTTCCATTGTTAAAGGTTTGGATATCCATTTCAACAATCAAGCCATTTCAACAATGAAGAAAATTCTAAATAAAAAATCAGCACGGATTATTGCCTTCGGTAGATTATGAAGTTCCCTTTCTAAAAGTTTGAAGTCTGTAGGTTGAAATTTGTGAGGGAAATCGTGTTTTTTTTGTGAATGGTAAAAATACATGTGAGAGGGGGACGTCCCATCTATCGGCAATACTTGTCTCTTTAAACCAACTTTAGTTTAATATTATAAATTGTCCACACAACCTTTCAATGAGGGTTTGTCATCTATAGCAGTTATCCCAATATTGTATCTGAAAGATCAAGTTAGTAAATATTTCACTAATAACACTAGTTAACAAATTTAAACTTTTTGTTTGTTACATGAGAAAAATCACCTGATCTTAAAGGGACTTTTTGCGCTGAATTCGAATATGCATTCGGTTTCTCTCCATCACGTACAGTTTTCCCGTAACAGAGGGATTTTCGGGAAATTCCCTCAAAAATTTCCCTTTTTCAGATATTTTATTCCCCTAGCTCCTGTCCCCTTACATATAGTAACATAGAAATTATACCTAAGTATACCTTGATTTATATTTAATAAACCCTAAAAGTTTCGTAAAAATCGCTTTGTTCTTTCTAGAGAAATAAATATATTTGTATGTATACTGTGTGCACTGTTTATTGCACCTGATAGTAATGCTTTGAGATCTCCTGAGTTGGGGTAAAAACGATTTGCTTTATTACTACAAACTCAGACATAAAAATGAATATTGACGTGAGGTTTAACACTACTTCACTTTCCAAGTTCTTTGCTGCTAAGAGTGCTTTCATGTTTGATTTTAACGGCATTATACCCAACTAAGACCAGAAGTTTAATTTGTGATCAGTACAATGGCGTCAAGAGGACGGCTTTCGTGTGTTAACTCACCAAATAGTTTTTGTTATGTGTGTGGCCAGTTTGTAGTTAAAGGACAGTGTAGATCCATTACGCCATCGGTGAAACTAGCATATTATATATATTTCGGATGTCGTGTGGGAGATCAGGACAAAACTTGGGCAGCCAACATAATTTGTGCGTCGTGCTACGTCACTTTATTTGCATGGGCGAACGAAAAACGGAGGTTCATGAAATTTGCTATACCAATGGTGTGGAGAGAACCCACCAACCATCTGGATGATTGTTATTTTTGTCTCACAGTAGTTAAGGGACATTCTAAAAAAAAAAGCAAATACACAATAAGTTATCCCAACGTTAAATCCGCAATTAGACCTATTCCGCACGGGGATGAACTTACACTTCCTGAGCCCCCTACCAACTGGGAAGAGATATGGCCAAAAGACTCTGATGATGATCATGACCTTGATGAACCATCGACATCAACATGTACATCCAAGGATCCAACGTTCATCCCTGACTGTGTTCGCGGGCCACATTTCATCCGGCAATGTGAACTTAATGACCTAGTCTGTGATTTGCACCTGACAAAACAAGAGGCGGAACTTCTGGGATCAAGGCTCCAGCAGTGGAACTTATTGGATGCAGAAACGAACATATCAGTGTACAGGAAAAGGCATGTTCAATTTTCAAGCTATTTCTCAATGCAAGATAATGTGTGCGGGTGTACGGATATAAATGGGTTGATGGCGGAGCTAGGAATTCCTTACGTTCCAGAAGAATGGAGGTTATTTATCGACGCGTCAAAGGTCAGCCTTAAAGCTGTCCTTTTACATAATGGAAATAAAAAACCTTCTATACCACTTGCGCACTCAGTGAAGATTAAGGAATCCTATTTCACCATGTCAACTTTGCTAAATCATAAATTACAAGGACCATTGTTGGCAAATAAGTTGATCTCAAGGTAGTTGGTATTTTATTAGGACTGCAGTGCGGTTACACGAAGTACCAATGCTTTTTATGTTTATGGGATAGCCGAGCTGATGACAAACGTTATGAAGTGAAGGAATGGGAACCTAGAGTGAATTACGTACCTGGAGAATGCAACGTCAAATACGCTCCTTTGGTAGATTCTAATAAGATATTACTACCGCCACTTCATATCAAGTTAGGACTTATGAAAAACTTTGTCAAAGCCATGGACACATCTGGAGAAGGTTTCAAGTATTTGCGAGATAAGTTCCCTAACCTGAGTGATGCTAAGATTTCAGCGAGAGTGTTTATTGGTCCCCAAATTAGGAAATTAATGCTTGAGGATAGCTTTGACAGCAAGTTAAACAGTGCTGAGCTAGCTGCCTGGACAGCATTTAAGTGTGTTGTGCGCAACTTTCTGGGCAATAACAAAGCTGAGAGTTACACAGAAATCGTACAGGACATGATACAGAAATACAAAGAGTTGGGTTGTAGGATGTCTTTAAAAATCCACTTTTTGCACTCCCACCTCAGCTTCTTTCCTGCTAACCTAGGTGCTCTCAGATACGAACAGGGGGAAAGATTCCACCAAGATATAATGGGAATGGAGAAAAGGTACCAGGGACGAAGGTAATAAGTGAACTGGATAAATCTATATTCATCAATTATGTACTGCTTTGGTAAAGATGGTACTCTTACTCCCGCCCTCTCTTTGGCAAAGAAACAGTTTTTTTTTAAATTTTTTAAAGGGGTATGGGAATAAGGTAATAAGTGAACTGGATAAATCTTTATTCATCAATTATGTACTGCTTTGGTAAAGATGGTACTCTTACTCCCAGCCATTAGAGGGTTACGCCCTCTCTTTGGCATAGGTGTCAGTAGATATACATGGATTGTTAAACATTGTGGGATGGTCAAAATGCAATTATATAAACATGAGGAAAAGTAAGCATATAAAACTAGGTATACTGATAAATAATAATAATAATAAGAACAATAATAACAATAAATGAAAAGTAGAATAAATATGTGCAAAAAATATATATATGTATACGAGGTGCTAGGTATTAAGATGATGGAAAACAAAATGTATCACTAAAGTAATAGAATTTAGAGCGATGATGATGAGGTATGAGATGAAGTGCAGAGACGACACAAACATAGTTGTATTAGCAAGACAGATGCAGTGCTAAATCTTCTGTCCCGGGGCGACTCGGGACTGATGAGGACAGGGGAAGCCCTTGTTAATAATGAGGATTACGTGCTAATATGGAAAAATATGAGGAAGATGATCATTAATGAGGTAAATATCATATATTTCCCGTTCATCAGCAGTCAGATGTGCATTTTGAACAAACAGTGATACTAAGATGTTTAAAGGTGAGTGTTTATACCGAAATGTAGCATCAGTAAGAGCATCAGTCTGCAGAATGTCCAAGAATAACGGATGACCTGTTTGTATACGTGAAATTATATACCTTAGTCGTAATTCTGCGAGGTGTTTCGTGAGTTTTGAGAAGTCGATATACTCATATGTAAGCCATGTAGGGTAAGGAAGCTTAATATGATACGCCAGCCGAATAGCATGTCGCTCCATTATGCAGAGTTTTTCGTAATATGACGCAGAAGCATTGCTCCAGGCGGTGTGTCCAAAAGTGAGGATGGGACGGAGAAACGCCTTATAAGTATGAGGTAACACTTCAGCTTTCAGACCCCAAATTGTGCCTGTGAGACGACGCAATAGATTTAAACGAATTTTAGCCTTAGCTGTTAACTTTTTCAGGTGAGCATTCCAAGTGAGCTTTGAGTCAAAGACCACGCCTAAGTAGGTAGCAGTAGGTGAAGGGCGTACTCGGTACCCATCAACATTTACTTGCAAGAGATTTGGATTTCTGTAAACTCTGGAACGCCTGTTCGGAGGTAAGAACACGATTGCTTGCGTCTTTTCTGTATTAATAGTTAAATGCCATCTCTTGCACCACCTGATGTAATTATCGAGAGTTTGTTGTAAAAGAGTATTAAGTTGTTGGATAGTTTTACCAAGAGCGAGAAAAGCTGTGTCGTCGGCGTATTGAAAAGTAAAAACATTACGTGGAACTGTAGGGATGTCAGAAGCATAAAGGATATATAATAAAGGGGCTGAGAGCCGAACCCTAAGGAACTCCAGTAAGCGGAAAGATAGGCCAAGAAAGAGCATTACCCACTGTAACATAAGCAATGTGATTTGTAAGGAAAGAATATACTATCCTCAAATAGCAAAGTGGAAACTTAAATGATTGCAATTTTTTAATTAAGCCGTAATGCCAAACTTTATCGAAAGCCTTTTCTAAATCCATAAGAATGAGGCAAGAAGGGAAGGCTTTATTATACTGGTTAGTAATTATGGTGCTGAGACGAAGTAGCTGGTCATTTATGGAGAAATTAGGCCGAAAGCCTGCTTGATGGATGGGTAGTAGAGTAGTTGTCTCAAGATACTTATGAAGGCGGCAGACAAGAATTTTCTCAAATATTTTACTGAATACTGATGTCAGTTGAATTGGTCTGTAAGAGGAAACAGAATGCACTGGCTGTTTATGGAACATGCAAATTTTTGAGACTTTCCAATCTGGAGGATAGAAACCAGTTCTGAGAATAAAATTGTATATCGCCACCAGTAGTAGTAGAAGTGATTGCGGGGCTTCTTTTATATGTCGATAACATATGTTATCAACGCCAGGAGCTGTGTTCTTTTTCCGCTTGAGGGCTATGTGGAGTTCATCAGTAGTAATGGGTGCGGTGAGTGGATGTTTCAGATCAATGGCATGATCGGCAGAAGGTTGTAAAGCAGGAATGCAAGAGATGTCTATCCGTTCAGAGATCTTAGAGGCAGCTGTTGGAGTAAAAATGCTCTGTAGCTGACTAGCAAATGCGTTTGCTTTCTCTTCGTCGGAGAAGAGAGGAGTGCCATCTGCAATTAGAGGATAAGTTGTTGACGTATTCTTGCCAGTTAGTTGATTAAACCTCTTCCAATAGCGAGATGGGTGTGCTTCTTCGGATAAGGTATTACAAGTCTTAATCCAACTGCGACGTTTATATGCAGCAAGATAGTTGCGAACCGCTCGTTGCCATTGGCGATGTTGATGTAGATAGACATCAATCCCTGTTCGATAGTATTCACGGAGATGTTGACGAGCCTTGTGTATTAAAGTGACATACGTCGGTGGTAATTTTGGCTTATGGAGAGTTACTTGAACAGTTGGAATATTATGATGAGCACTGGTTCGTATTGCCTCAGTGAGAGTAGTAAGACACGAAGCCAACTCAGGCTCGGTAGCTGGTGCTGTTACACTTGAAAGAGAGTGTTCGATGTCTTGCCGAAAATGAGGTCAATTCGCTTTGTCAAATCTAGGAACACTTCGCGGGGCTATTACCGGTCGTTGCGGTTGTCCTCGAGTTAATGTTAATTTAATTGGATGATGATCGCTTCCGATGGAATCGAGAACTTCAAGCTGGCAGTCATTAATAAGATTTATAGATGTGATGACGACATCTGGTGTAGTCTGACTGATTGGTCTAGTGTGACTAGGAAGGACATGAAGATGCAGCTGTAGATTTTCAGTTAAGAATTGCTGAAAATTTGCCTTTTCGCGAGCACTACGACTATGGATATTAATATCCGCTATGATGATAATATTACGAAAGTTATGGACTATGTATTCAAAATACTGTAATGGTATGGGTTGGCGTGGTCGAACATAAATAGTGCTAAAATTAACTATTAATGATGGAAAATATATAGAATAAAGTAAGTATTCCGGCGTATCGGCAAAAACTTGAGGAGTGTATGCTCTTACTGGATATTTGGAAAAATAACCTATTGCAACTCCGCCTTGAGCACGTGCCATATGATTGGGATAATCGTGACGCTGCAGTTGATAACCAGAAATATGGGCTAACATGTTCGGTCTTAAGGCGGTTTCATTAAGTGCAAATACATTAATATGTTCCTCATATAATAATGTTTCGAATAGCAGCTTATGTTGTGAAAAGGATCGAATATTAACGAATAGGAAAGTAGTCCCCATGATGTAAAGTAACATATGCATGGCTTTAAACAGCAGTTTCCAGCGGTCCAACGTGAAAATGAACATAATTGTTAGAGTAAGTTGCATGGAGATTGATGTGAAAAATGGATTTTGCAAGAAACAATTGCTGGACCCCTTCTGCTAAACATTAGCCTAGTTATGTAAAGCGAGTAGCAGCATTTCTTTCCTAAACTTCAACAAAATTAAAGATTAATTAGTCCTTAGCAGTGCTAAATCTTCACTGAAAAATTAATCTTTAAAATATGTTATAAAAAATTGTTGAATCTTTTAGATATTAATGTCGAATGTTTTCATCTTTGATGAACTGCCTCTACAGTACCATCTTGTGGTATATTTAAGCTCAACAAGCTACAGCAGTTTCTTCCCTATTCTTGTTTGTAACGTTAGTTAATAAAATTTTCAGGTGAAAAGTCAGTCCTGGGAAGTAAGTAGTATTTTCGGTTAAAGTAAGTTGTATTTTCGGCGCACCACATTTTGGAAGATTTACAGGTAAAATTCAATCCTTTGCATGAAAAGATATGTTTGTAAGGAACAAATTTCTGTAGACAACTGAATTAAATACAACTATATTTTAGGTATACAAGTGTAAGATTACTAGTGTAAAATCATTACAAGTAGTTCACAACGGATAAAATGAGTGAGTGCATATGAAAGATGACTTTATTAGATACTATTTTCGACCGGCGGAATATTTCTGCGCAGTGTACAGAAGCTGTATTTTATGTTTATAAGTGGAGCGCTACTAGTATGAAACCATGACAAGTGCTATTGAAACTCCTATCATTACCAAGACCCACTTGTTTCACTACTCTCGCTTACACGTCTACCCACCGTAGCTGACATGGCTGCTCCCTCGCTACAGCTCGTGCTCCCCAGGTTAACCCTGCTCTGACTCGGTTAGACAGCATTCATGCATTTTAGTGGCCACCTAGCACATGTTGGTTTGTGCTTTTTGAACTGTAATTTTTATACCATACATTCGAACTCCGTATGTATATGCAAATCATGAAAGAATTGTATTTTTTTCGACAATTACTTCTGATGGCCCCCTTGAATTTTATCTATGCAAAGTGAGTTACAAATATTTTTTATGTTACCTAGCGCAAATCATTTAGAACATAATAAGAAGGAAATTAGTGAAAGAATTGTAAATTTTCAGCAATTTGTTTTAGTGGTGTGCGAAAAGAAAATCTGTGGGGTCCTATGTTTGAATCCCGGGAACTTATGGTCTGGGTAGTATTTCCAAATATTTTACTCCACCAACAACGGTGAGCAAGTTGTGCCAATTGCCTCTCCCAGGATTTTCGAAATTGATTCAGTTCTTCGAAATACGCATCAAAACATATTAGATGTACTTATTCATCCAATACAGTATATATATTTACTGTAGGTTACAAAGTTACACAATATGCGTCAATAATAATTGATTTACTTGAAGAATTGTGTGTATCAAGGTATATACATTCGCGCCTTCGCTAGTGTGAAGGTCTGTGTTCAGTTTAAAAAAAGTCCAGTATCTTGACTGTCTCTCAACAGACGAATAAATCTTTGGTGTATACGATAAAATCGGTTTTCCATCTTCTATTGAGAAAAACACTTCGTCGGCGGCAATTCAAAACCTGCTATGTGCATTTTGCAGGAGAAGCGAAAAACAGTATCCTGGTTAGATTTTTCGCTTTATAAAAGTGATGTTATAAGTAATATTTGATGCTGCACGTAACTGGTACCTTCTCAAGTTACTTGAAAAGGTATCAAGTTACGTGCAGCATCAAATATTACTTATAACATCACTTTTATAAAGCCAAAAAGCTAACCAGGATACTGTTTTTCGCTTCTCCTGCAAAATGCACATAGCAGGTTTTGAATTGCCGCCGACGAACGTGAGGCCACCATGGCTCAGTGGTACAGTGTTCACAGCTGATACACGGAATCCTTGGTTCGATCCCAGCTCGCGCTAAGTAAGATTTGTGGTGGACAACACCATGTGCATGGATTTTCTCGGGTTTCTCGAGAAAATGAAATGAAATCTTTAAGTTTTACGTCCCACGATTATGCCGGTTAGGCTAAAGGAGACGGTGATAATGAGAAATGAGTGAAATGGTGGAATGAAGGAAGTGCACCGCACAAGATATGCATACTCCCAAATGGGGACAAAGTTTCTTAACATTGGTCCAACTGGGAAGTTACTTAAATTTAGAAGCAGCAAGCTTCGATCACTAAAGGTAGACAAACATTACACAATTAAATTGCGCCATCTTACGGCAATACCCCATCATGCCCTTTAAACTCTAGTTTTCTTATAAAAGATGTTTCTTAAAGTACAACCAATGTACAACCAATGTTCAAACTATCAGAAACATGGCCAATTTCTTATATTTTTATCATGCTGTACTCGTAAAAACCTTCCTTACAAATTAAGTACAACAAAATTAGACCAATTAAAGATCAGTATCAAACCGATATACGTAGCCAACATGATAAGTTTTGTTGAATTTTCGTCTTCCATACAATGCGACCAGCTGATAGAAATATGAAATTACCAGAAAGTATGAAGCTGGAATGTTATATATTGTTAATGAAGTCATACTTACAAACTTTATCCGAGGAAAAGATAACTAACTTACATAAATGTGGTAAACTTATATATGTGACCAATTCGACGAGTTTTACATTATTTTGAAATTTAAACATCTAATCTAAAAACAAAAAGAAAACTTTGTACAAATAATGTAAATATGAGAAATTTAAGGAAGTACAAATTTGTATTTTCAAAATTTGTATTTACAATTTACATACGAAAAAGTGTTGACTCGAACAAATGGTGAACTTCATAGATATGATTAATTTGAGAGGCTTTTTTTGTGTTATTTGTACATAGTGGTCATCACAAACAAGCAGGAAAATTTTCAAACATGGTTGATTCCAGAGGTTTCATTGTACAAAGTCCACCAGTGAATCGGGCGATTTTTAAATTGAAATGAAATCACGAAAACATTACATGCTATGACATACTTACTTTTACTACAAAGTGTACTCCTTAGCATTTGTTGAACATAACATTAATTTCAATTGTTCAAAATGAAATTCCCAAAAATCTCTCAAATACGACGCACACACTAGCCAACTGACCGCGAAAACTTGTCACTACCCGACGTAACATTTCAACCGGGATTCTCTAAATCTTTTCCTGTATCCGCACCTTCAGTTCTTCTGTTATGTAAGGTAATGGGCAATACACAAGACTTTTCAAATGATCTCAGAAGAAAAAAAAATCACAAACACTCAAGTCTTGTGATCGTGATGACCATTCGATGTCACTTTTTCTAGAAGAGATGTCTCCTGTGAAAGGTAAACGCAAAACTTCAATTGTGACAAATGCAGTGTGACTCATCCTGTTGAAAGTAAACGTTCACACAACGAAGGCGAGGGATTAAGAAGTTCTGGATCACTGTTAACAGTACAGAACTGTGAAGAACTGAAGGTGTGGATACAAGAAAAGAATTCGAGAGTCCCGGTAAAAATGTTACGTTCACGCTATGACAAGCTTTTACGATTAGCTGCCTGAATATGTGCGTCGAAATGGATTGCATCTTGAGATCGTAATTTTGAAAAATTGAAATTAACTTTATGTTCAGTAAATGCTCAAGTATATTTTTTGCTAACCTTTAAAAACCACCCGATTGGCTGGTGGGCACTGTAATTTTAACATTTTTGCAACTTACGAAATACGGTGAGCAGAAACGACTGGTGAGTTTCACAGGATAGATAAGTTCATTTCCAAGGTTTTGTCACATTTAAAAAGAAAATACAACTTAAGTGTAAAGTAAATTTAAACAAATGACTAACGGGTGAAGCAGCGCACTTACCACGTGTTCATCGGTAAGCTGAACGTAGTTCAGCCGATTGCTAATAGATGGCATTGGATAGGCTCAGGCCCACAAATACGTTGTTGCGCCAAGTGGTGGTGAGTAACTTATAGAGATCTTCCACTTGACATGTGTTGTAACATTTTCGAACTTTGTGTTTATAAATCTACAACGAATGCCAACGTAAACAGATCGAAAACTTCACAGATGTAGGCAGCTTCGAAGGTAATAGTTTTTAAAATGTTGTAGACTTTCCAGTATTTTGAATTTTTTGAACTTCCAAATTTTATAAAGCGGCAAACTTAAGCATATGGCGAACTTTATGGACATTGTCAATTTCAAAGATTTTACGAATATTGTATTTTTAAGATTTGTATTTACAATCTACGTAAAGCAATAAAGTTAAACAAATGTGTAACTTTACAGAAACGGCAAACTTTAAACGTTTTATTGTGTTTTTAAACTTTGTACTTATAATTTGCAATACAGTAGCGAACATGAACGGTCAAATGACGAAGTTTATAAACATGACAAATTCAACTATATTATTGGCAGTTTTTGAAATTTTCACTTACAACTACCAGAAGACCTACTTAAACAAGTAGCAAACTTTACAGACATGTCCAATTAAAAAATATACTTCACTTTCAAACATTTATACTTATAAACTACAAAGTGGGATAACTTAAGTTAGTAGTAGCTAAGGAAAGCAGTCAATTTGTTAGATATTTTTATTGCGTGGTAATTCTTAAGAAAAATCTTTCTTACAAAACTGCATCCTAGAAAAGCGATAAAGTTAAGGACAATTTTCGTAAACCAAGTATCAGAACTTCCAAATTGCCAATTTAAAGTGATTTCCAACTTTCATTCCATTGTCAAAAAACAAACAAAAAAATCGTACTTAACAACAAACTCCATTTTTCTTCTTTTCAGATTCTTTCTTTCTTTCTCTAGATCTTTCTTTTGATTTACGCCTAATGTTTTGATAATGAGAAACGTTGTTCTTAATAATTACAATTGGAAAAACGACGAATTGTTAAATAGTACAAGGGTATTATTGAATGCTAAGGTCATGAGATGAGATAAGAGCATATGTCCTCTTGTTTAACTACATGCTGACATACTATATTGTCTGCTCTTTTTGTTTGGTTACAAAAAAAAGTTAGATAAGCACCGGAAATGAATTTGAAACAATGAAGATCGACAAACAATTTTTATAGATTTAAGAATCAAGATCAAAAACAACAACAAAAAACATATACATTGTTTTTTTTTCGTTTTCTCATATGTGCAACGTCTTTGGTTAGGGTCACAAGAAGTCAAGTGACCTTAAAACGAACGAAAAAAAAAAACGTAACATGTCGTGTTCAAGATACGCTACTGAAGAAAGACAATGCATTTGAAAATGTTAAAATATACATTATCATATGATTGACATGCAGGATATTATATTAGTTAAGGAAAACAAAAAAATATATGAAAAGAAGTTTCTTAAAAAAATAACTTGTTAAGCCTTGTTGAGACCTACAAAGGTCATGTGAGTTCCATAATGTATGCACCAATAAATAAATAAATATGTGGGAGAAGCAGACCACATACAAGTGCGTATAACATAGAGGTCATATGTGACTATTATCTGTGTTAATACAAGTTTATTTTTTTCTTCCTTCAAAGATTTAAAAATTTGAAAAGCAAAACAAGTCGTTACCATGTGACAATTAGCTCCAAGGAAAAATATCTGTGCCAATAGATATATCGTTAAAAAAAAAAAAAACGCGATAAAATAAGCTGGCAAACTTGTATTGGTAAACACCAAAACGTAGAACTTTGTAAGGGAGGTTTTTTTTTAATATTACCTGTGATTTGGAACCCTAATTCGTCTCCAGTAACTTTGAAAGTACAGGACACAGAGCATTGAAACAAAAGGTAAAGTCGAAATACCCTTTTCACAGAATGCACAAAGGGTTAAGTTATGTTTGGTGAAAAAAAAGTTGAAATGTGGCATGGAAGTTATTCATGTATATATATATATATATATATATATATATATATATATATATATATATATATATATATATATATATATATATATATATATATATATATATATATATATATAAAAACCACTTGTCATAACAGCCCATTTTGTGTACCTAAGCCTGCTCCAACGTCATCACTAGTGACGGGTGAACTACGTCCGGACTAACGACGAGCACGTGATCAAGGCACATTACGTGCTACGTCGTCCTATTCCTAACAGACGCATCGGGAGCTTTCTAGTCCTAGTGGACATCACGTCTTGTTTTCACATGACTCTCAAATTTGCCTCACGACGCAGGGAACAGCGAAAATTGGGAATCACCGCCCCGGAATCGAATCCGGAACCACGCGGATGTGAGTCCAACACTCTAACCACTAGACAGTATATATATATATATATATACTACTTTGTATATAATAGAAATGATAATCACATTTATGTTTGGTAAAAAGAAAAATAATAACTTGCAAATTCTAATGTGACACACAACTTGATGCATATTTTATCAAAATGAATATTATGTTGTGTTATAAAAATGTACATTCTAATACGATACATACTTATTGATGTTGTTTAGCAGTTAGAAATTTATGTAAAGTTCCGTTAGGTAACATATACCTTATTCAAGATTATTTATCAGTAAGAGACGAAAAAGTATGTATTTGGCAGAGATAGAAAATATGGCAATGACGTCGTTAGAAATTCTAATGTGATATAGTTATATTGTTTATCAATCAGATAACAAATGATGTTTATCACATCAAAATTTGTAACTACGCTACACCAAACGTAACTATTGTTTCTAACTGATAACACATGAAGTTTATCACATTAAAATTTGTAACCACAATTCAACCAAACGTAACTGTTGTTTCTAACCGATAACACATGAAGTTTATCACATTAAAATTTGTAACAACAATTCAACCAAACGTAACTGTTGTTTCTAACTGATAACACATGAGGTTTATCACATTAAAATTTGTAACCACAATTCAACCAAACGTAACTGTTGTTTCTAACCGATAACACATGAAGTTTATCACATTAAAATTTGTAACCACAATTCCACCAAACGTAACTGTTGTTTCTAACTGATAACACATGAAGTTTATCATATTAAAATTTGTAACCACAATTCAACCAAACGTAACTGTTGTTTCTAACCGATAACACATGAAGTTTATCACATTAAAATTTGTAACAACAATTCAACCAAACGTAACTGTTGTTTCTAACTGATAACACATGAGGTTTATCACATTAAAATTTGTAACCACAATTCAACCAAACGTAACTGTTGTTTCTAACCGATAACACATGAAGTTTATCACATTAAAATTTGTAACCACAATTCAACCAAACGTAACTGTTGTTTCTAACTGATAGCACATGAGGTTTATCACATTAAAATTTGTAACCACAATTCAACCAAACGTAACTGTTGTTTCTAACTGATAACACATGAAGTTTATCACATTAAAATTTGTAACCACAATTCAACCAAACGTAACTGTTGTTTCTAACTGATAACACATGAAATTTTTCACTTTAAAATTTCAAACAACTTCTGACCAAACGTAATTAGTCTTTTGTTTTTAACTGATAAGACACATGTGAAGTTTATATCATCATTAACATTAGTAACAATATTTTATCAAATCTAATTATTCTAATTTAGATATATAACACAAACACAAATTTGAAACTATTTTTCATCAAACTATTTTTTTTGATTCTGTCAGAAAATAGAGTATTCATAATTGAAAAATCTAAATTGTATTTTTTGTTTTATTAAATTGTTAATTTGTAAAAAAAAAAAAACTGTACATTTTAGTGTGATAAATGTCTTACGTTACATAGTAATAGTTAGAAGTGAAAGATTTCAGTGGGGATAACTATTCTAAACTCTAACGTGACATACAACGTTATTGACGTCATTAACAATTAAAAACAAACAAACTAAAGTGAAGAGAAATAGCATATGAAACCTTACTGCAAACATTATGTGTATCTATAAACACAGGTACGTAGGGTTTCAAAATGCAACATTGTTATATGATTCTGCTGGTAGTTTGGTGCCCGCAAGGAGTATACCAGATGACAGCTATTGTATAAAATATATACGTGTCTTGGTTCCACCTCTTCAAAACCCTGATCTTAAGAAGTTTGGTAATAACAACGTCATATGTTACAGTCTTTATATATGACACGGCTGTAACAATTCACATATGCTTATTTAATATGAGTAACGAGTAGCCATGAGCCATTCCGTCAATTCAGTTCCTCCGAAGGACCTTCTATATCGCAAGTGGGAAGTCCATGGCATCGCTCATCCAAGTCACATATCTCGGAAACGTCCTGTAGCATGTAATGTGCCTTGATGATTACAATCAAGCATAAGTGTTGCCATAAGAAGAAATGTTTTTTTCATCTACCGGAAACATAGGTGACACGTGCATCTCGTATGTTTCTTCTTCTTCTTCTTTATTGTTTTTCTTTTTTAGTACAGAACCGTTTGACGACCGTCGAAGGCAGTGTATCTATACGAGTTGGTGTTGTTGTTGTTATTATTTTTAAAGAAGCTTTTATATACTTACACTGGTCTTATTGAGTATGTTACATCGAACGTGCAGTACTTTTATACTGTTCGTTTCCGATGAGTCATGGCCTACTAGGAGCCACGGATATATCAGTGTGGCAGACTTACGATGTTCGGCAATATGTTTGTACATATTTGGATTCAAATATTGTTCGTACTCTTCGAACTACAATTAATAAACAGTTAGTTTTACATCCATCTTGTTAACAATACTGATATAAACTACAAAGACGAATTGTTATTTTCAGGGCCTTGTCTTGTTGTACATTATAGGTAAAGATTGTGATTAATTAAAAGTTTCCATTGATTACTTTTAACTTTTTTTTTTTTTTTTAAGTTTGCTCAACTAACATACTGTTACAGACAGATATTAATGCTCAAATCTAAATTTGGTTACAGTCAGTTACTGGTAGTATGCATCATATATTTTGGCTTAAAATCATGCATGGAAAAAGTATTTGTACAGCTGACATATTCAAGAAAATAATAACAATAATACCCTCACTTTTCAATTGATAAATACTTTGTAGGGTTCCTTTTAGCAGATATAATTCCATGAAGTATTCGTGGATAGTAAGGAACCAAACTCGCTGTAATTGCATTTGAGATTTTGTATGATTCTTCCAATATTACATTTTTTTAGATCCGCTTTTTTAAAGCTAACTCTCAATTTAATTTCTAGGTAAAGTATTCTCCCTCTATAAATGCTCTATAGATCTGATGCCTGGTGATCGCGAATGTGTGTAAAGTTATTTGGGTACATTCATTAGCACCTGCATCTTGTATTACATGCTATATGGTTTGGATTGTTATCGTGCATAAATATGACATCTTTATTGAAACCCATTCCTAGAACCCTTTGTAGCATATTATTCTTTGAGAATATTGATGTAGCTCGTTTTATTTATTTTCCCTTCTACGAAGCACAATTCCCGAGCCCGACTCCAAGAGCACTTATTGCCCCTGAATCAAGCACACAGATGCCTAACCATGTTACTGTGGGACAGGGGTGTGCACGAGACAAGATTTGTGGCTGTCTCGTCTCGAAAATGTGCTGTAAAAGTGATGTCTCGACTCGAAAAATGTATATTTTTCTATTGGAAGAGCCGTGTCTCGACTCGAATTTTGTCAGGAAAATCCTGTCTCGACTCGTCTCGTGCGCATCCCTACTGTGGGGGTGTAAGATTCTTGAAGTCCATCTCTGTGTTCTTTCTTCTTCATGCAGTTCTTCTCCCATCTAAACCAAATAAGTTGTACTTACTCTCATCGAAGAAAATCACTTGGTTCCGAAAGTCACCGTTCTTGAGGGCAAATTCTAGGCGCTTCACGCGATTCCTGTCATTCGCTATATATATATATATATATATATATATATATATATATATATATATATATATATATATATATATATTCATTTCTTGGGACATGGTTGCCATAGCCGCTGTTTCAACATATTCCTTACTGTATCCACTAAACTCTTTACTCCTAGTCTCTGCACCTCATTTGCAATCTGAGGGGCATTTGTTTTAGAATTCCTTTTGATAGAATGTACTATAATGTTTCTTTTTCTCTATTCAATAGTACTCTCGGGTGACCACTCCAAAGTTTGTTTCTAACTAACTGGGTAATGCAGTATCTCTCTAAGACCTGTGACAAACATTTTGGCATTTCAGCTAAACGAATAAAACGCAAGCTCTGGCGTGACGTTGCCAAGTGGTAAAGGGGTGTGGCAATGGGTAAGCAGACAAACTACAGCGCGATCAGGTGACAAGGGATAGACGTGGATATGTACAAAATAAACGTGGCAATACCGCTGGCCTCTTATTTGCTAGCAGCATTTAAAGAGAACTTGGAGCGCCACCTTCAAATGCCAAGATGTTTGTCACGCCGTTTAGTATTTATTGCACTGTTGGACGTGTTCATGTTATTTTAGATATTTCAGACAACGATTTTATTTGATTGTAAAACCTGGTAATAATTTTTACCATCCTCCATAATTTATTTCCCTTTGTACCCCATTTCACCTTTTACAATACATCTGTAATGAGTGGAGGTAATGAAATTAGTTGATCACTATCATGCAGTCTATTATGCACTAGTGCAGTCTATTATCACTGCAAAAGTGATTACACTGATAGTATTTGACGGGTCACAGGACCGTAACTTGTAAGGGGCAGAGGGCAACTGCCTTTCCAGGGAAGCTCCCCATTGTTCGAGGGGGACCCACTTTAAGACAAAAATTTTCTTACTCCATATACGATACGAACATGAAATTATAAACGAAGCATCAAGCAGGTTCACTATATTACATAAACAAAACAGTACACAAAAGGTAAATAAAACAGAAAACGAGTCGTGGGCCCATTTGAGTAAAAATATATATGGGGCCCTAGAAATAAAATTTATTCGTATGGCTTTGAGATTTGTCAATATTGTCCCTTAATGAATTTGCCATGTATGGAACTGGCCCAGGAGCGTGCGGTGGGTCCCACAAAGAGTAAGAGAAAGATGGAAAGAAGGGGCCTATTTTCGAATTTTGCGGGAGGGCCCAAAACTATTTTTCTAGGGGTCCCAAATACTAATGCTTGCCCCACCAGAAAAAAGTCTAAGTTACGGCGCTGGCGGGTCATGTTTACTATAACCAAAACTACAGTGTACGAATACTTTTTCGATGTGAATTAGGCATGAATCCAGCAAAGAACACTGCATACATGGCGCAACAATTAAACTAAAGATGCAATATAATGTAGATGTTATGCCAAGGGTTCGTATGTATGTTATATATAATCTCTATCTACTTTACCCATAAAATAATCTTAAACACGGGTTCATCCTTTGCGTTACTTGCAGACTGATGTGCTTTTGTTTCATAATAATTATACAATAAAGGCTTTTCAAGTTTGTCACTTAAGAACGTTACACAAAACAGGTTAGAAGAGCAGTCACGATGAAGGGAATACTATGTGACGTCATAGGTTGAGCTCGTTTTCTCAATGAATCACACAAAGAGGGGAAGGAGCAGGCATGAAGTTTGATACTTAAGTTTAAAAAAGAAAGCTACACAAACCAGTTTAGAAGAGCAGTCACGACACAGGGAATACTATATGATGTCAGACTCTCGCCTTCTTAACGAATCACACAAAGATGGAAAGGAGGAGGCTAGTGATGAACGCAAGAGTCTTGCATGAAAAACCAAGACCAAGACCAAGACCAGGAATCACGATGCAATACCAAGACTAAGACCAAGGAGTGCAAGACCAAGAGTCTTGCACAAGTACCGGTACTACTTGAATTTCTTCCGAGTTCAAACCCTGCTCCCGCCAAGTGAACTTTGTGGTGGACAAACACCGTGTACGTGGGTTTTCTCGGGGGTCTCCCGTTTCCTCCCACTTTCTTCATTCCACCATTTCCTTCATCTCTCATCAACACCGTCTCCTTTAGCCTAACCGGCGTAACCGTGGGACGTAAAACTCAAAAATTTCATATTTGAATTTCTTCATAGAATGTAAAAAAAAAAAAAAATAGGGGGGAATCACTTGATCTCTTTCTTGAATTTCCTGGCTTCAGTAAAAATAACTCTGAACCACCCGACCAATCTCGATCACATTTTCAACATAGATGATGTTTGGACCTGAGATGGTTTCTCTCATATCACTTTGATGGTGCAGCTTAGGAGAGGGGGAGGGGAGAGATATATAAAAATGATCGAAAATAGCGAATATTAATGTCGAATCCATAGTTTTCGAGGTCGCTGAGTTGAATACTGACGCTTCTGATACCGTGCCTCGCAACATGGGAGAGGAGAAGATATATAAATTTATTGGAAATGACCGATACTTACCATTGCCGATTCCATAGTTTTTGAGGTCTCTGAGATAAACAGTGACACTTCTGATACCTTTTAAATCCAAGTTCAGCCTCGCAAGTTGGGGAGGAGGAGGGGAGAGAAATATATAAATCATCGATTCACAAGTGAGACTGATTTTGTACAGTTATTTCAAATAACTTCGAGTTTGATGTCGTTCTTTTGTTTTTCTAATATAGGTCAAAAGTATTTATATGAATTGAGTTTACAGACAATTGAGTCATTTTCAGTTTTCACTTGAATTATTCTAAAACATTAAAAGGTTTGGTTCTAATCATTATTACTTTAATTTTTCTATCTTTTTTGGTCGATATTGCTAAACATATCATCATCATCATCATAGTTATTCTGTCATTATTGGCAGGTTACTTGTTGCAACTGAGAAGCTTCGATACGATGGTCCTCAGCTAGTCTCTTCGTCTTGACGTAGCAATTTTCTATTTTAATACCTTCTTTCAACTACAGTCTCCTTCGCTCCCTCCCTCTTTTTCCTTTCACCACACCCTCTAACAAGTCTTCGTAATACAGTTCCTCTTCAGCCAATGTCCCAACCAGTTTCTCTTCCTCCTCTTGATAATATCTAAAATTCTTCTTTTTTCCCCTACTTTCTAATATTTCAGACACCTCATTCGTTTTCCGTTCAACACAGGTAATTCTCTTCTTTTATCTCCATGTCCGCATTTCGAAAGCCTACAGTTTTTTCATTGCTTTTGCGTAATGTCCATGTTTATGCCCAATACAGTACATATTGGAATCAGTAAAACAAAATCTCAATATTTAATTGGAAGTTTATTCAATACAAGGAGTATCTAATAGTGGTTGAAAAGAAAAATGAAAAAATAACTTTGCAATTCATGGTATTTCAATAATCTGTGCCGTCTTGATTTTCTTTCATGCGTCTCAGGGGTAGCCTCCCAAGTTTGGGAACCAATGGAGTGTTGGATCTGTTAAAAAAAATATAAAAAGATTACGAAACGTTGTGATTTATCTTGTAAGTAGTGAAGCGTGGGCACCCATTAAAAAAAAATAAAGGCAATCACCTATGTTGTTCACTATCATCATACGTACACAAAATTAAACTATATTATATTTAGAAACATACATTGCATTTGCGTTACTATTGGCGCATTGTAGAATTCATTATCCCTTATATCCAGAATAAAATTTACCTATGAAAAGTATAAGATTTCTTAAAAGCAATACTTGCAAGACCCTTGCAAGCAAGACCAAGACCAAGAGTTACAGCGCAAGACCAATACCAAGACTGGATATGCAAGACCAAGACCACCAGGGTCTTGTTCTTGGTCTTGCATTTGCTCATCACTAGAGGAAGCATGAAGTTTGACACTTAAGGTTAAAAAAGGAAGTTACACAAACTAGCTTAGAAGAGTAGTCATGACGAAATGAATGGTCTGTAACGTCAGAGTTTGATGCTTCTCTTCTCAACGAATCACACAAAGAGGGGAAGGAGCAGGCATGACATCTGACGTTGGTAAGACAGTGGTGACAGGCAAGCAAGATCATCAGTATCATAGTAAAAGATTTAACGTATTACTCTAGGATTCGTTACTCCACATACACTGCTAATATTTGTTTCATTCCATTCTAATCTCGCATTTCCTTTCCTCATTTACTCCATGTGTTTCTCTTAGATTGTAAAAGTGTGCTCCTACGTCACACATTGTAGAGTTGGAATTGGGCGCCTTAGGAAATCAGAAGGTCGAAGCTGCAACTAGGAAGGGCAGCAATCAGCGCAAGTGCTAAGCTAATTTTTCTTATGAGACGTTATCAAAGTTTAATCGAGCGATGGGGACATTTTCGGTAAATCGTGTTAACACTCCGGTTGGCTAACCTTGATTCCTCCACTGATAGTATTAGGAATTAGATTTCTGGGCTGTCGGCATCTAAGGCCATTTAGCTCATCACGTACATAAGGGATGACGTCCCTCGGCGATCACACTAGGTATATCCGATGAAAGGGAAGGAAGAAAGGATTGGGGAAGGAAAGAAGCGGCCAGGGACCATTATGTTACGTACCATCTCGGCATTTGTCTGGTGTGAATGAGAAAAACCCAGGAAAAACCTCACTCAAGACGGCTGGCCTGAAAAAGCTGTTACACTTTTTCGACCAAGTGTCCCCACCGGCAATCAAACCCGGATCCGCTCACACCGATTCCTCCACTGAGTTGAAGCTAACGACAGAGGGCGCTGACGACAACAACGGCTTGTTTCTCGCGCGCAGCTGCGATTGTCAGTCTCATCTCACAGTTGATTGTATACGCTTGGGGTTGTGCACGTTATGTTTTTCGTGTGCATATTAGACATTAGAAATATCCACGTTTCACAATCTTGCGGTACTTTCGCAACAACTCTTATACAGGTAGATGGTGAGTACTGCAAATTATATGCCCGTAGCCGAATCTCTTCTATAAAAATTGTTACATGAGTATCTTAGGATTCTGAAACATGTATTTTTGGATAGCGCACATGTTAGTTCCTAAGTGAAGTCTTGACCTGACTACGGTAGGTACCATAGTATTGGAGCTATGAGCCTTTAAAGTTAAATTTTTCATGTTTTTGGCAACCTGTAACTCCGAAATGACAGACTTCTGCACCCAGGATGGTCTATCCTTTTTGTCTTATCTTGGTGTCAGGAATCATCTCCCAAAGGTTGTCGGTGTTATTTTGAAACACCTTGTATATATAACTTGTAATTGACAATTTTTAGCAAGAAAAGTGACCATATTCTCCTTTATACTATTATCATCTCTTTTGTGGATTTTTCTCGGAACTTTTCCACAAGCTTCTTCTGACGTCGAATCCCTTACCAATATTGACCGGTGGTTGGAGGTTTGGATCCGAAATGTCAGGAACAAGGGACAAGGAGAAGAGAGGAAAATACTGAATGAAGAAGAAGAAGAAGAAGAAGAAGAAGAGAGAGAGAGAGAAAGCGTAGGAAGGAAGATTGCAATATTGAGCAACAGGAAGCGACAGGCCAATAACACGGTGACAGCATTAGCGACATATATCCAGTGGTTTCACCCTTGACACAAAGAGAGAGGAAGTTGGCGGAGTCCACGTGAGCGAGAAGTTGAGTTGAAGAAACGTTCGAGAATATTACAATGCAATGGACGGAAAGAAACAAAAGGAAAAAAAAAAAGACACAGCGGTAAGTGATGTATATTTATTGTACAGAAGAACAGCCATTATTATCCTTTTAATTTACAAATTAAATTGTTTACAAAATATGAACGCGCATTAAGTCTTCATCCCGGCGAAATTAAAACACCACTAATTTTACAGTAATTATGTGATATCTTCAAATAGATAAAAGATAATCGAAATGTGGAACAAGAGCGCCCTAGACAATATTATTTTACATGAGAAACCGTTATCACGACTCGCTTATCTGCTTTGGATTTCGAGCCATTTTGAAAATCGGCATTTATTTTCGCGTTTCTAAACGGCTGAAAACGGAAAGCTACTAGGTGACTTGTGGTAACGGTACCTCATGCAAAATAATATTGTCTAGGGCGCTCTTGTTCCATATTTCAATTATCTTTTATCTATTTGAAGATATCACATAATTACTATTTTAATTTCGGCGAGATGAAGATTCTTAACTTGTAACGACATGAGAGAACATACAGTATGATTAACAAACGTTCATTTTAGCTTTGGAACTCCTTGTATACTGTAAAATAAAACACAAATTCTGTCCAAAGCATATACTATCTAATAAATAATAGCGTTACAATTTCGGTAAAGTATCTTTGCCTTCTTCAGACACATTATAAACAACAATTTCTAAGACTACAGCTCATGTATCTCCGAAAATGGGAGGAGATCATATTTAGGAACCAATAAAATTCGTCCTTTCATTTTAACAATTTTTAATTGATTACATATGGAAATTTTTAATGATACAAATTTCACTTAAAATCTTAACATTTTAATTGGCATACCTAGTTTGTTTCACTATTGAGAACCTTAAACTTTTAATTGGCTATCTGCTATTAAATACTCCTCTGTTACCTCTTCTTACTTCTTTGCTTTATCCAATATCCTTCTCTATACATTATGTATATTTAGTCCACTATTCCAGTTCGCAAGTTCCTTCGTATTGTAGAGTACTTTATATCATAGGCCCGTAGTCAAACTCCCTCTATAAAAATTGTTGTGTAAGCACCTCAGGATTTTGATACACGCATTTTTGGATAGGGTACATACTAGTTCCTAAGTAAAGTCTTGACCCGACTACGGTAGGTCCCATAGTTTTGGAGCTATGAACCTTTAAAATTCATGTTTTCGGCAGCTTATAACACGTAAACGATGGCGTTTTCGCCCTATGTTTATTGGAACTTTTTTGATTGTTTTACTCTCAGGAATCACTCCTCTGCTTTTGTACAACGAATTTAGCTCCATACTGTTTATTGCGTTAGACGGCGATGAATAAGAATACTCGGCAATAAGTTCATAGCAATAGTTCATACTGGCAATGACGATGATGAAGGTTAGGTAGCAATGCACTTAATGAGAGGCTAAGAGTGGATGACAATGCGTTTACTTAGATGATATACTTACTTGATCAACACCTGAAGTCATTTGCTCAAACCATTTATGATACAACCTACCGGGATGACTATTATTTGGGTGATGTGGGTAACCACATCCACTGCAATCGGTGTTATTCCTTGCTTTTTAGATCCTGAGTTCCCTAATTTTTAACTTAAATAACTCCTCAATTGCCTCCCGAAGCTAGACCAATAATTTTGCATCTTCACGGGAAATCAATCTTGGAAGCACGCATTTGTGCTCTACCCAAGGCATGCATTCTAAAATCAGTCAAAGTTCGGAGTAGAATTTGAAATCGTTTACGCTATTTGTAATACCACCCCTGAGCCCCTTTCTGATGTAGATGCAGAGTGGTATCGCATGTGATAGGAATGAGAACTACAATATTCATGAAAAAGAAGTAATTTCCAATGGACAAACTTGAATAATGGTTCTGATCCCACTTTGAACCAGAGATGGGCATTTTGGTATTGGGCGTGTGGGACTTCAGGCTCATTATCCTCAAGGAAGCTCGAGCTCACTAATCGCAAGAAAGCTCAGATTCACACTTACTCGAGCTCGGACTAGCTATTCACAAGAAGGCTCGCATTCACTCGATTTCTTGTTCATTAACCTTATTAGGACTCACACTCGTTTGATTTCTCCTTTACTAACCTTATTGGCTCCCGCACTCGTTCGATTTCTCGTTTAGTAATCTTATTGGCGCCCACGCTTGCTCGATTTCTCGTTTACTAATCTTGTTGGCGCTCGTAATTGCTATAGTTCTCGTTTACTAATCTTATTAGGACTCACACTCACTCGAATTCTCTTTTACTAATCCCATTGGCGCTCGTACTCACTCGATTTCTCGTTTACTAATCTTATTGGGACTCACACTCACTCGATTTCTTGTTTATTAATCTTATTGGGTCTAACACTCGTTTGATTTCTCGTTTACTAACCGTACTCATCGACTTTTCGTTCACTAACCTTGTTGGGGTACACGCTCTCTTGAATTCACGTTCACTAACCTTATTGGGGCTCGGACTCGTTTGATTTCTCGTTTACAAATCTTATTGGAACTCACACTCACTCAATTTCTCGATCACTAATCTTATTGAGGCTTATTACACTTACGATTTCTTGTTCACTAATGTTATTGGGGCTCACACTTACTCAATTTATCGTTCACTAATCTTATTAGGGCTTACAGTCAACTCGATTTCTCGTTCACTAACTTTATTGCCGCTCGAACTCGTTTGATTTCTCGTTCACTAATCTTATTGGAACTCGCACTCACTCGATTTCTAGTTCACTAACCTTATTGGGGCTCGCATTTGTTCGATTTCTCGTTTACAAATCTTATTGGAACTCACACTCACTCAATTTCTCGATCACTAATCTTATTGAGGCTTATTACACTTACGATTTCTTGTTCACTAATGTTATTGGGGCTCACACTTACTCAATTTATCGTTCACTAATCTTATTAGGGCTTACAGTCAACTCGATTTCTCGTTCACTAACTTTATTGCCGCTCGAACTCGTTTGATTTCTCGTTCACTAATCTTATTGGAACTCGCACTCACTCGATTTCTAGTTCACTAACCTTATTGGGGCTCGCACTTGTTCGATTTCTCGTTTACTAAACTTATTAGCGCTCGCACTCATTCGATTTCTCCTTTACTAATCTTATGGGCTCTTGCATTCGTTCAATTTCTCGTTTACTAATCTTATTGACGCTCGTACTCACTCGATTTCTCGTTTACTAACCTTATTGGGGCTCACACTCACTCGATTTCTCGTTTATTAACCTTATTGGGGCTCACACTCACTCGATTTCTCGTTTATTAACCGTACTTATCGGTGTTTCGTTCACTAACCTTATTGGAGCTTGGACTCGTTTGATTTATCGTTCACTAATCTTATTGGAACTCGCATTCACTCAATTTCTCGTTCACTAATCTTATTAGAACTTACACTCACTTGATTTTTCGTTCACTAAACTTATTGGGGCTCACACTCACTCGATTTCCCATTTCACTAACCTTATTGAAGTTCGCACTCACTTGATTTCTAGTTCACTAACTTTATTGGGACTTACACTTGTTCGATTTCTCGTTTACTAACCTTATTGGCCCTGGTACTCGTTCAATTTCTCGTTCATTAACTTTATTGGATACACACTCTCTTGATTTTTCATTCACTAACCCTATGGGAGTTCAACTCAGTCGATTTCTCTTTCACTAACCTCATTGGGGCTCGCACCTGTTCGATTTCTCGTTCACTAACATTATTGAGGCTCGGACTCGTTTGATTTGTCGTTTACTAACCTTATTTCGCTTCCGCTCGCTCTAACTTGACTTGTGGCTCGCTCTTCACTTATAATGCTCGGGGTAATGCAGATTTGCACTCAATTCGAGCCGAGAGCCGGGCTCGAGAGTTTAGACCTTTAAGTAGTGGGTCTTATATAAGATATTCTAAAGGGTATATGGAACAATATATTCCAGTCAACCAACTTATTTATTCGTCCAGACAATTAATTTTGCCTTGAGTAATAACTGATACTTTTCGTTGTTTACATACCTCCCGCTAGTGTATAAAACTTTCAGAACATTATCCGATGTTAGTGGAGGAAAAAAAAAAAAAACAACAAGTCAATAACCTTTATTATAAAACAACCTTTTGTCTGGTTTCAACAGTACAAAGGAAATTTTCTAATAACAAAATAGGAAAGAAAAATGGATATACTGCAAACGACCGGAAGAGAAACAGAACTTCGATGCCATGATTGTCAATTTTGAGAAGACATATTGTATGATTGTGTCTTTTCTATTATAAAAGGTGGTAATTCTTGGGAGGGATTATATATATATATCTAATTACTTTTGTACAAAAGCTTCCAACATGGTTTTCATGATACTTTTTTCAGGTAGATTATGGGATTTTTTAGCGTTTCTTTTTTGTTTTTCATTCTTCAGAATTTTAAAAACCATATTGTCACATGATTTACGAGCTAATTTAAGACTGTAACTAGGTGTTGTTTAACATTTTTCTTTTTTAAAAAAAATATGGTGGTGTGAAGAATTGGTGAGTTTTTGTTCAATCTTTTCCGTAACTCAGGAAGTATTTATTCTCTTCTTCTTGTCTTTTTTTTTCTTTCTTCATCAATGAGGACTCCTAAAAGATGAGGAGCAGAAGCAGAGGATTAGGAGAGGTGAGAGAGGAGAAGGAACAGATATAAAAATCTTAACAAAAACGAAGCTCAAATAACGTACTACATTGTGATGCGTGAGAACAAATGCGTGCTTTGTCTCCTCTGTACCGGAAGTATCAAGATACCTCTCAACCACACTCGTCCGCGTGTTAACGTATGATGTTCAACTCTGTGAATTTGTTAGATGTTCTACTTGGCGTACAAGACAACAATGCCAACGTGTAATGATTTATACCTCATGTTCCGAACAAAAGAAAGAAAGAATTATATATATAACCTTTTCTTTCTATCTCTCTTTATTTCATCCAAAAATCTTGTAAGTAGCAGACAACTTAAGGCTGACAAAACCAGAGAAAAATATATATAATATGTACTTTTACATGACATGATAGGAGGTAAAGTGATGTCATGCGAACAACGTCTTGCGATTCTTCATCAACCTCTCTGCTTTTCTTATTGTGGCGTCAGGAGTGTTGCACTTGTTTCTATTATTTATTAGTTTGTTTCAAAAATTATGATGAAACTCACAAGTGCCGATCCTCTTAAAGAGGTTGTTCTTGTGTCCCCCTAAAGTTTGCATTACCCCTAGGGATGCGCACGAGACGAGTCGAGACAGAATTTTCCTGATAAAATTCGAGTCGAGACACAGCTCTTCCAATAGAAAAATATACATTTTTCGAGTCGAGTCATCACTTTTACAGCACATTTTCGAGACGAGACAGTCTCAAATCTTGTCTCGTGCGCCCAGTAGGAGTTAATGAGGTTCAGATTCCCCGAATATTAAGGTGAAACAACAAAAAAAATACTACCTAACTAGGACAAAATCGTAGTTTTCACATTAAGTTTTAAAAGCGGGAGCAGTCGGGACTGGTGTAGCAGAAAAAAAAAAATAAAACAGAGGTCTGGTTGGCTCGTCTCGTATCGTCTCGTAAATTTGGTAGAAATCTAGTCTCGAAAAAATTAATTTCTCGTCTTGTCTCGTTTTGAAAATTTATGTGCAATCGTAATATCATTTATAACCTATCAGAATCCTTTCGCGCCACGAGAAGTCCATGAATTGGGCGGTATAATAACATTTAAAGCATATATATTATTAGAGGTATTGTGTAATGACTTGCATGTTTTTAAACGCTAAATATCTAAATGCTCTTCAGTGTGTTCGTAAAATCATTTGAGTTTGAGTGAATCAATATGGATTTGAATTTCTCATCTCGTCTCAAATTTAAGATATTTGTCTCTTCTCGACTCATCTCGTGGTATAACACTAGTTGCAGGTCCAGTTCTATTGGTAATAGAAAATAGAAATAAATATTACTTGATCTTAAGAAAGTCATGTAGTTAACTAAACGGCGTGACAAACATCTTGGCATTTGAAGGCGGCGCTCCAAGTTCCCTTTAAATGCTGCTAGCAAATGCGAGGCCAGCGGTATTATTTTGCACACATCCACGTATATTTTCTGTCACCTGACCGCACTGAAGTTTGTCTGCTTAGCCATAGCCACACCCCTTTACCACTTGGCAACGTCGCGTCAGAGCTTGCGTTTTATTCGTTTAGCTGAAATGCCAAGATGTTTGTCACAGGCTTTAGTTACAGAAGACTGTTATAATAATAATAATAATAATAATAATAATAATAATAATAATAATAATAATAATAATAATAATAATAATAATAATAATATGGAACTAATAACCGATACCAAGCCATAGAATGAATACCAGCCAAATCCAGTACTTGAAAGTAATAAATAGAAACTCTAATGGGATCGAGAAAGAAGAGCAGATTATAACGATACCTGTAAACGGACCCAACATCTTTATTATCAATAAAATAGACCAAGAAGTAACCCTCATAGATATAGCAATACCATTGACTCCGTAGCATATGTACAACATTCAGTACGAAAATAAGCCAAATATAAAGACGTAGCAGGCAAAATTAAAAAAATTATGGGAATGTCAGAAAGTTATAATAAGACCAATCGTTATCTCAACTACGGCAATTGTTCCTAAAACTACTGTAACAAATACTTGAACAGATGAACACAAAATTTCTCCTAACAAATCTACAAAAATCAGTACCTACTACATATCTGTCATGTCGTCAGAAAGTTCTTTGGAGAACAAGAACTCTTCAAATAATGTGCACTTACCGGAGACGGTCTTCAGATTACTAAGCTGAAACTGGTTTAAACAAAAATATACCAATAATAATAATAATAATAATAATAATAATAATAATAATAATAATAATAATAATAATAATAATAATAATAATAATAATAATAATAATAATAATAAAAGTGAGTTTCGTTTCACTGTTTGAAACTACGGTAGACTTCCAAAGTATGTGAATTCAATACTCAAAACTTGAAATAGTATACCTATAGCTATTGGTTACAATAGATGAATAAGATCAAAGAAAGATTCTGTTTCTTGGATGCGAAATCCATAGGCCCCTATCCAAAATCTGTTATTCCCCCGCCGGGGTAGTACGTAACTTATAGGTCCCAGGCCGCTTCCTTCCTTCCCCAATTCTTTCTCCCTTCCCTTTGCCCGGATTGTGTGCTCGCCGAGGGACGTCTCCCTCAAAACGTGAAAGGTTAAATGGCCTTAGATGCCGAAAGTCCAGAAATCTAAATCCTAAATCCTATCACTTGCTATTTTTTTTTATCTATGGGAATGAACATTTAAACCGGAAGTGATGATTGATATCTACGTATTACCTCTGGTTGCAATAATAAAAATAATAAATCAAAGATGAAACATGTTATTGGTATTGAATCCATATTGAAAATTCTACTTGTCACTATTTCCATTTTTCCATCATGTGATCAGTGTTTTAATCAAATAAACGTAGATCGTTTTACAACTTCCGGTTTCAACAGATACAGAAGTATCAAGTCGAGACAAAACTCATTGTTCGGGCGATGAATTTGTGTAAAAAAAAACATTTTTTAAACCGTAAGTACTAGTAAATTAAAACCACTTCTAGTTTTGGTAGAGTGTTAGGAATGGTGATGGAGGTGTGTTTCCTTGAGACGCTGAATCGATTGCTGAAATTCGCTTGCTTGTTCTATGGCAATCAACGTTAAAACCGGAAGTAGTTGATTTCTACCACTTCCGATTTAAATAGAGGCTTATTTTGGAACGTTGAATCGATCGCAAGAAATCGTTTCTCGATATCATTTACCATTTTTTGCTCTACGGAAATCATAATTGAAACCGGAAGTACTAGTAAATTTCAATTATTTCCGGTTTCGGTAGTGTTGAAATTTTCTCTTAAGACGCTGCACCAATTGAAAAATGGCATCGCTTGTCGGTATTGCCGTTTTGTTCTATGGCGATAAAGATTGAAACCGGAAATGATTGATTTCTACCATTTTCAGTTTGAATAGAAGATTAGGCTAGAATATCAAATCTACTATTGAGAAACTGAATCGAGAGCAAGAAACATTTTCTCAAAATCTTTTACCGTTTTCGCTCTACGGAAATCAGAATTGAAACCGAAAGTAGTAATAAATTCATCTTCTAATTTTGACAGAGTGTTGAGGATGGCAACAATATGTTTCCTTGTGACGATGAATCGATTGCAAAAAGCCGCTTTTGCTATCTATTACGGTTTATATTCTACGGCGAGAAACGTTGAAACCGGAAATGGCTAATTGCAACCACCTCCGGTTTGAATAACAGGTTAATATATTATTGACACGCCGAATTGACTGCAGAAAATTGCTTCTTGGTATCTCTTACCGTTTTCGCTCTAATACCTGTCGACAGAGATAGAGAGGGTGTTTCAAAACAACGCCTACAACGTTTGGGAGATGATTCTTGACATCAAGATAAGACAAAAAGTATAGACCAACCTGAGTGTACAAATGCTTCCTTTCTGAGTTAATGGCTACCGAAAACATGAGAAAATTAAATTTAAAGGTTCATAGCTCTAAAACTGTGGGACCTACCGTAGTCGGGTCAAGACTTCACTTAGGAACTAGTAGAGTGCCCTATCCAAATATCTAAGTTTCAGAATCCTGCGGTACTTCCGCAACAATTTTTATAGAGGTAGTTGGTGAGCACTTTAAATGATATGCCCGTAAATTTTGTTGCGTGAGTACCTTATGATTCTGAAACATGGATTTTTGGATAGGGCACATATTAGTTCCTAAGTGAAGTCTTGACCCGACTACGGTAGGTCCCATAGTTTTAGAGCTATGAACCTTTAAATTTAATTTTTTCGTGTTCTCGGCAGCCTATTACTCTGAAAGGAAGAATTTGTGTACCTAGGTTGGTCCATACTTTTTGTCTTATCTTGGTGTCAGGAATCACTTCCCAAACGTTGTCCGTGATGTTTAGAAACTCTCTATAGACGGAAGAACATAAGCGTTCTATAAGACTTCTGATACTTATGCTTAGCATAGTCTAATAGCTTTGGAAGTCTAATAATGATTGCAAACTAGGAGGTTAAAACTACATTAGGTGTAGTTTATTATAGCTAATGATGAAATGTAGCCAGTGTACGCCCATTTATATATCGGCATGTGCTTTACTATAATTGACGGTCACGAGTCGCCACTGTAATTTTTTTTTAATTTATGTCCTTTAAAAAATTCTTGGCTAAAGTAGCAATTCATTCATACCAGATCGTTATTCTTCGTAGCAAGCAATCTTGGTCCTCTTTTTTTGGTCTTCTCTCTCAGCTAGAAAAGACTACAGCTTCTGAGCTAATTTTCATGAAACCCTCCTGCCTATTGAGGGTTTTGTGAAGTACTCCAATGAGTAATAAAGCCCCGTTTCCAGAAGCCTATAATTTAACCCCTCGGGCACTGTAATAGATACACACAGACACACACACACACACACGTACAAGAAGAACGGGCAAAAGCGGAAAAGGAAAGGAGACAGGGGGTAGAGCTACAGTAGAAAAGCGAAAGACGTAAAGTGCTCTGCAAATACTAATAATAACTCTAAAGGCGTACGAGCAATGAGGAACTTGAAGGGTGCACGGCCCTGCACACCATTGTTAGAAGTAGTAGTACTACTACTACTACTAGTAGTAGTGGTGGTTGTTAGAAGTAGATTGACCCGGTAGTAGTGGCAGAAGGGTAAAATTCTCTCTCTAACCCCCCCCCCACATATATATATATATATATATATATATATATATATATATATATATATATATATATATATATACAGAATAACACAAACACTACAAACACTCATTTCTTTCGGGAATCAAACCCCTCCTGCTCCAAGGATCATAAGAGAAAGGAAAATCAAGTATTTTCATATATATATATATATATATATATATATATATATATGGTTATTAAAAAACTGAACTTAACAAAATATTCATAAAAGTACTGGGCACAAGTGAGGCGGGGAGCGGAACGAGAGGGGGGAACCGTCCCAAAGAGAAGAAATATTTGTTTAAGTATTGGAAATGAGAGTTTAGAACTAACTATAAATGAATTTGTGAGGATGTAGAGATTTTTCTTTTTTCTTCTGTTTCAACGATAACCTATTATATTTTATCTTTCTGCCAGAAAAGAGTTACGCGCTCTCTATACACGAATAAGAGGTTTTGTGTTATTTGGTTATAACTATAAATGACGAACAAAATCGATTCTTTAAGGAAGTTTTTCACATGCAATAATATGTTTGTTTTTGTTAGAATATATATATATATATATATATATATATATATATATATATATATATATATATATATATGTGTGTGTGTGAGAGTATATGGTGTGTATGGTGTGTCACTGTTAAGTGAAAACAGCTATCAATATATCTGTTAGTTAACAGCGCTTTCTCTTTTACATATACAGTATATAAATGTGTAATTTGTACTACTATCGATTAAAAACTATTTATTATGATTAAAAAGAATTCTTTTTAATGCCATAAAAATCGTTTTTCTAAAAAAAACTGCATTGCAGCCCCACATAGAGTAATCACTAATGCTCTCACCCTTAGTGCGAGCGGGTCATGGGTTCGATTCCCGCTGAGGACATCCTGAGTATTTTTTCTAGCTTTTTCACTGACACGAGGCAAATTCTGGGATGGTATCTAACATAAAGGTCCCAGGTTGCTTCTTTCCTTTCTTCCTCCCCCATTTCCTGGGTAGTGTGCTCGCCGAGGAACGTCATCCTCTCATTTGCCTCAGGCTTAAAATGGTGATAGATGCCGATAGTCCGGATAATACAGGGTGTCCGAGAAGTCCTTCCCTGATTACAGAAATTGATAACTCAGGCTAGAAATACGATAGAAATATGAAACTGGTGTTGAATTGCTTACAAACTATAAAAGTTTTGGTCACATCAGTACACTTCCACATAAGCACCCTTGGTAGCACGTAGCACATCTAGGCGATATTCAATTTCCATCCACACATTAGCCAACATCACTGGAGGGATCGATGCAACGGCTGTGGTTATTCGTTGCTGCAGGGTTTCAAGATCTGGTACACGTGTTCGGTAGACCTCATCCTTGACATAACCCCATAAAAAGAAGTCTAATGGGGTTATGTCAGGAGAGCGTGGAGGCCAAGCTGTTGGTCCATCACGACCAATCCATCGCCCAGGAAATGTCCTATCGAGATAGGCACGGACGTCCAAACCCCAATGAGGTGGTGCAGAACAAACAGACAAAACAGAACAAACCTAACACAGACAAAAACTTTTATAGTTTGTAAACAATTCAACACCAGTTTCATATTTCTATCTTATTTCTAGCCTGAGTTATCAATTTCTGTAATCAGGGAAGGACCTCTCGGACACCCTGTATAATTTTTATTTCCCTCAAAAGCTCCATACGAGAATTTTACCCTCAAATACGTCACACTTTGTTTAACTCGATGTGATATATTGATTAGAGGAGACTAGAGTCTAGCCTAGTGGTTAGAGCGTTGGATTCACGTCCGCGTGGTCCCTCGTCGCGAGGCAAACTGGGGAGTCACATGAATAAAAGACGTGATGGCCACTGGTCTAAAAAAAAAACTCTTGGAACGCCTGTTTTAAAAGAGGGCGACCGAGCGCACTGACCACGCACGCGTTCGTTTCTAGGCTGGAAGTAATTCAGCCCAGTGGCGTATTTACGATTTTGTTTCGGGGGGGGGCTTTGCAAACTTTCGGGGGAGGGGGTGGCTTTGCCTGAAAATGTGAAAATTCTGCAAGATATTTCATATACTTTACTATAGTAAGTAAGATTTCGGGGGGAAGGCTTAAGCCCGGAAGTCCCCTCTAAATACGCCACTGGTTCAGCTTGTTGCTAGCAGAAGGCGTTGGAGCTGCTCAGGTCCACAAAATGGGCTGTTATGCCAAGTGGTTTGATTTGGTTTTAGGACAAATCAGAGTTGAATATAAATTAAACTTAAAGAGTGAACCATAATCTTGTGCCTCATCTTATTAACTACAAAGTATATACTGTTGTATAGCTGGTATAGTATCAGTTTTAACTTAACAGGTGGCGTCGTTATTGGGTCCATCATTAATTTTCTTTTTGGTTTACCAGTAAAAAAAGTTTTAGTCAATTTTCTCCTGGTATACACATGAGGATTTACATTCACTCTTATCATTTTGGTCAGTTGAATGAGATATATCAGTTAGGATTAGGATTAGAAGTTAGATTTATGGGTTTTCGGAAAGGGCGCCGATCCTGGGAGGCGAGCCCCCTCCCAAAGCTCATGTGGGTCTCCCTATTGTATTTGTGAATATACAATATTTGGCATAATTTGAGTGCAATTTGTCTTAAAATCTTCATATATAGGCTATACCTTCTGCATCTGAATGCCCCCCCCCCTTAAATTTACAGAGAAATCGGAGCCCTTGGCTTTCGGCGTGTATGGCCATGTTAGCCCGTTATAGATATGAGGGATAACGTCCCTCGGAGATCAAATGCCCAGAGAATTGAAAAGTAACAAAGGAATGGGGATGAAAGGAAGCACCCTGGGACGAGACTATTATGTTAGGTAACATCCCGGCATTTGCCTGGTGTGAATGAGTAAAACCGAGGAAAAAAACTCATTCAGAATGGCTGACCTAAATAAAACCTGTTACACATTTTCGACCGAGTGTCTCCAACGGGAACTGAACCCCGGACCACTCGCACGAAAGGCGAGACCGTTGGCGACAATGCTACTACAGGGTTCGAACCAGGGCCTCTAAGATAGGAAGGAGTCTCCTGATTTACCACGACGCTATAAATTACACATATGTTACGCCGGATTACGAGATCTCTCAATTGATATAACTTTTATCCTTGTTTTTTGCTTAAATGTTAATAGTTTTGTAAAAAGAATCAATAAAGAGTTGAACGATTTTGTGAGTGTACTATATCATGAGTACATCTTCCTAAAAAATAGACTTTAAAAAAAGCTAGGATGGAAATATTACAATAAAATATGAAACGAATTTTTTTTCCTTTTTAAAATAATTTTTCTGTTAGCATCAGACGTTCTTTTGTATATACTATTTGATTGGGATTCTTTCCATGTAATGTAACTGTTCTCTCTTTTTCTCTCTCTCTCTTCGTTTCTAGTTTCATTTCATCCAGGTTTCTGTTTTCTACTTTGAGACTCTTAAAAGTGTAGTACCCACAGTTAATACAAGTTCGGAAACCTCGAAATTACATCGGGAAGTGCATTTCAAAAAGTCCGTTGTTCAAGAGTTTAAATAAAAAGCGTCCAAGGAAGTACTTTTTCATTCATTCTTTCTCTCTCTCTCTCTCTCTCTCTGAGAAAACAAAGGAAGCAAGTGCTCTAGAAAGTTCATAATAACTAAAGAAAAAAAAACACCCAGAAAACAGAGGGGAAAATTCATCTCAGTTAGTTCTCATAAGAATAGAATACGTGAAGTAAATATGAAAATCTTTATCAGCATTAATTAAATGACGAAGTAATAAAAATTGGTTAAGTATAGAACTTAACCAATCTTTTACTATCTTGTCATTACAATTTCATTATTTTTTTAAAAAAAATATAGCGCTTAACCAACCTTGTACTGTCTCGTTAAGTGAGAAGCTCTACTTAATTGTATGAAATAATAACATACATATCCATTGATTAACCTAATAGTAGACTGTATTTTGTTAAATTTGTTTGAATGACGAAATAATAGAAGGTTGGTTAAGTTCTGTTAAATTTAGTTAAATAAGGTTTGGCACGTTGGTTAACCTAATACTAGTACCATACTGTATTTTGCTAAATTTACTTGAATAACGAGATAATAGAAAATCAATTAACTTCTATGAAATTTAATTAATGAGAAAGTGATGGGTTGGTTAACCTAATAGTAAACTGTATTTTATTAAATTTAATTGAATGACATGGTTGTGGATGATAGATTAAGCTCTACAAAACCTTAATTAAATAATGAGATAGTTACGGTTTGGTTAATCTAAAGTAGATTATATTTTAAATTTATTTACATGACGAGGTAGTAGAAGGTTAGTTAAGCGCTATATAATTTAATTAAATAAAAAATAGTGGTGACGAGGTTGAGTTGATTTTGAGTTGATCAACAGCGAGGCTATATGAGACGGGACCTACTGATTAAAGTGGAATCCGAACTACACGAGCTCCTCCATTAATCGATTCCTTGTATCCCACGCCAAAGGCGCTCGCGCTAACCGCTTAGTGGTGACGAGGTAGTAAAAGATTGGTTAAGCTCCATAAAATTTAATAAAATAAAATAGAGTGGTGAGTTTGTTAACCTAAAAGTAAACTGTATTTTATGAAGTTTATTTTAATGACGAGGTAGTAGAAGATTGGTTCAGTGCTATAAAATTTAATTAAATAACGAAATAGTGGTGACGAGGTGGTAAAAGGTTGGTTAAGCTTCATGAAATTTAATAAAATAAAAGAGAGTGGTGAGCTTGCTAACCTAAAAGTAAACTGTATTTTATGAAGTTTATTTTAATGACAAGGTAGTAGAAGATTGGTTAAGTGCTATAAAATTTAATTAAATAACGAAAACTGTATTTTATAAACTTTATTTTAATGACGAGGTAGTAGAAGATTGGTTAAGGGCTAAAAATTTAATTAAATAACGAAATTGTGTTGACGAGGTAGTAAAAGATTGGGTGAACTCTATAGAATTTAATAAAATAAAAGAGAGTGGCAGGTTTGTTAACCTAATAGTAAACTATATTCTATTAAACCGGGTAGTATTAACCAAGGTAGTAAATGATCGGTTAAGGTATATAAAATTTAATTCAATGACGAGAGAATGGATTGTTGGTTAACTTAATAGTAGACTCCATTTTACATTAAATTTATTTGAATGACAAGGTAGCCACTTAACGTTGTTACATTAAAAAGAAACGTTTCAGACAAAATATCGGCAATTTAATCAGTTAACCGAGAATCAATTAATCGGATAAAACTATCCCGAATACTGCTACCCCTATTTTAAGGAAACCATTTTTTTCTTTACTGTAGTTATATAGATTGCTAATAAGAAAGACAATCTTAAGTGTTTAAATGCTTTTCTCGTGTATATCTTGGATTCTTAAGAGGGATAAAAAAAGAAAAACGGACTCCGATTATAATGGTCTAAACATGTACCATTTACTTGCACAATTTCGTTTTTTTATATATATGTAGTATTTATTTATAGTTGAGAAAAAACAGAACATCTACTACATCTTTGGTATATTCGTTTCAATCGTCCGTCTTACTTAATTGCAAATGTTTTCTTTTTTCTTTTTTCCCTCCTTAGAGTAGATACAGTTTTTTCGGGAAAATAGAGAGAACACCGAAAATTGATTTTCACTCGTGGAAAGAGATTCATGGTTGTTTAATGTGCTAGCAAAGCCAGTGAAAATGAGAGTTTAACGCCCGTAAGATATCTTACGATCACCCATAATTAAAGGAGTTAATGCTCGTACTGTGTGGAAGAGGGGAGGGGGATTCCACTGTTAAGCCATCTTCCAACATTGTGGATCGTGTTATTGTCTGGTTTAGAAAACTTACGTGTATACTTGCTCCTCCATCCCCCCCTGTACTTTCCCTATCTCATTCACAGTATTCACTGTTATGTATATTCATTTCTTTGTTTTTTCTCCTATTTCTTTCTTGTTTTTAAAACTCCCCTCTTTCTTCACCTCTTTTACCATTTGTTTACTTGATTTGCTTTTTCTGGCGGGGGTGTGTGTGCGGGAATTAATGGGTGGAAAAGGAGCTGAGAAAGAGATTGGTTGTAATTACGAAAGGAAGAATACTATACTCTCTAGATACTCTCTGTGGATTAAAAAGACATTCCCAAATAAACTGGGTTGGGCTATAAATAACTTTATGTGGCTACAATTGCATGGGTATAATACGACGAAAGAAACAGAATTATATGCGCAAAGCAGCCGTTATGTACGTAAAACGTGTTCTCACACTGAATCGTATGAGTTGGTAATATACTTAAATAAGTATATATATGAGGATATTCTAAGTTTTCAATCTGCCACTTTAATAGCATGCCACTGATAATAAGTGTTCATGATAAGTGGTGCTATCTGTGAAAGAAATTCTACAGTATTATTAACGAGAGAAATTTGCCTGCAATTTGTTATCATCTCAATTTTGGCCAAGATGTGATGAGTTCGATCGAGGAAGCGAAGATCTGTACCCCACAATATGTTGTATATGTAGTAAGCTTGTAAAGTTCTATCACCATCCCAATTTTAGCCAAGATCGGATGAGTTCTATCGAGGTACCCAAGATCTGTACATTATAATTGAGCTGAGCGAGCGAAGCGAGCGAAGCTCTTATACTCGGGTTAGCCGTTTGGTTGTCCGCGAACTCCTCCTAGACCGTTTGGCCGATCTCAACCAAACTTAGCACGCTGATAGAGTATGTCGTGCTGAGTGAGAACATAGGTCGAAATCAAAAATCCGATGTACCATCGAGGAATAATGACCGAAAACGCTTCCTCCTAGACCGTTTGGCCGATCTCAACCAAACTTAGCACGCTGATAGAGTATGTCGTGCTGAGTGAGAACATAGGTCGAAATCAAAAATCCGATGTACCATCGAGGAATAATCACCGAAAAACGCTTCCATAGACTTAACATGGGGAAAAAGTTTTCAGGTGATTTTTTTGTCAACAATTAAAATCTGCGCGTGATTTACAAAAATTCCGGCGAAGCCCTTTTATTTTTTTAGCGTAATAATTTACAATTTTAATCACAATTTAAAAACAAATTAACGATTTTTTAAACTTTTTTTAGCCGGAACAAAAGGTCAAGACGAAGAATTGTGCGATTGTTATGAAAAATACTGATTGTTTTAAAAAGTCACAATAAACTGATTACGTTGCTTAAGCTCGCTCAGCTCATTTCATTGCAATCGAGTATATCCATTGCATTCCTAGTATATTATATATGTGGTAATCTCGTAAAATTCTATCACCAATCCCAATTTTGGACAAGATTGGATGAGTTCTATCGAGGAAGCAAAGATCTATACCTCATAATATTTTATATATGTACTAAGCTCTTGAAGTTCTATCACCATCCCAATCTTGGCCAACATCGAATGAGTTCCATCGAGAAAACAAAGATTTGTACCCCATTATATTTTATATATGTACTAAGCTCTTGAAGTTTTATCACCGTCCCAATTTTGGCTAAGATCGAATGAGTTCCATCGAGGAAGCAAAGATCTATACCCAATAATATTTTATATAGGTACTAAGCTCCTGAAGATTTTTCCCCATCCCGATTTTCGTCAAGGTTGCATGAGTTCCATCGAAGAAGCAAAGATCTATACCCCATAATATTTTATATATGTACTAAGCTCTTGAAGTTCTATCATCATCCCAATTTTGGCCAAGATCGGTGAGTTAAATTGATCTCGTACAATATATATACACTGTTCTTCTGATGAAGATTTTTGAAAGTAAAAATGAAGTGGAGGACAAAATTATTTAGAAATAAGTATAAAGTAACGATGGAGGATTGTAAGTCGATGGAGGATTAAGTCGATGTTACTCGACTTAAGTTGCTGAGCATAATTTTCAACATTATATGATATCGGGATATGGGTTTAAATTAAGTGTTTTAATCTTCATTGTTTTGACTTTTAAAGTTGAGGTAAAGAGTTATGAAAAGATGTCTGTAACTGAATTACAATGTTAGATCTCTAGGTTCAGTTTGAACAGCAAAATTTATTAGCAGCTAACTGACTTCTAGTTTTCAGAGATGCTACAAATGTTATAGTGGAAATGTAAGGGAATACCAATTTCGTTACCCTTTCCACAACTCAAACGAATAGTATGTGGGAAGAGTCAGAATTTGGAACAGATATTCCAGTCCCATCACCATTCTTGCTTCGGCGAACTGCTGCTGTAGTTTCCAGAGTAGGTATGTTCGGATATGTTTTAGAGCAAGATGAAGATAACGATACCCGTTTCTTCCATTCATCATCATCATCATCATCATCATCATCATATTATTATTATTATTATTATTATTATTATTATTATTATTATTATTATTATTATTATTATTATTATTATTATTATTATTATTATTATTATTATTAAGTATTCTGCATTTTGGCAGGTCCTGGGACTAATGAGGACTTCTTATTTTTATTTTATTTTTTTAACTTTTAGATTTGAGCCTGGAAATGTTTCTTCCACTTTCCTCAATTTTCAGCTTCTTCTTTTAACTCCCAATATTTTCTTCTATCTTTCAAATCATCGATCATCTGTGTTCTTCTTCTTCCTATTCCTCGCTTCTCTTCAATCTTTCCTTCTATATCGGTATAAAGAAGACAATTTCTTTGCAAGATGTGTCCAATCTAATTGGCCTTTCAACGAAGGATGGTGGCTAGAAGCGTCCTCTTCTCCCCTATCCGTTTTAAAACATCTTCGTTTGTTGCAATCTCTGGCCATTTTATCTTCTTCATCTTCCTCCAACAACACATTTCCAAGCTCTCTAAATATTTCTTCTCTAACCTCCGTAATATCCAAGTCTCTGAACCATACAGTCCAATGCTCCATATATAGCACTTGACTAACTTCTTCTTATTTATTTAAAAAGTTTATCTTAAACTTACCTTGAGTTTCAAATTTTAATTTAATTACCAAAGATTGGGTAATTAGCATGCGGGGTCATTATTTGTCTCGCTAGTTAGCTGTTGGCTCTATTCAGTTTTGTTCTGTTTCTTTCTTTTACACGTTTATTTACTTTAATTTAAAAAAAGAAATCTCACACAGTCTTGAGGGTAAAAACTCATTTCAATTAGCGGAGTCGCCTGCTATCAGCAACATGTTTTTGAACTTATTATCACTTCAACAATAAAGTTAAAGGACGCGGTGGCTCAGGAGGTAGAGTGTTCTCATCGGGTGCATGGGTCCTTGGTTCGATCCCAGCTCGTGCCAAGTAAGCCTTGTGTTAGACAAACACCGTGTACGTGGACTTTCTCGGGGTTCTCCCTTTTGCTCCCACTTTCGTTCATTCCACCATTTCATTCATTTCTCATCATCACCGTCTCCTGTAGCCTAGCTGGCATAACCGTGGGCATAAAAACAGAGATTTCATTTCATTTCATTTTTCAACAACAAACGTTTTTATCTGGCGGATTTGTTACATGACGTTGAAGAATTTGAGGACAAAGTTGAACCAGAAGTCGTTTGAACCAAGACAAAAGTATGGGAAGGATGTAAAATAAATAAATAAATAAATAAATAAATAAAAATAACTAAACACATCCTGAAAGAGTGAAATCAAGCCCTTCCACATGAAAAAATTAACAGAGTTGAAGTAAAACATTTATAAGTGATAATCACATACAGTATTCACGACATATTAACCGGGAGAAGAGGGCGAGTGAAGGGAGGGAGTATTTTATATATATATATATATATATATATATATATATATATATATATATATATATATATATATATATATATATATATATATATATATATATATATATACGTAACTAAATATGTCTATAATGAAATTTTCTTGGAAATACGAACGAAACAGTTATAAACAATATCTTGAAAGGTCCATTTTGTTTCATGTGCCTACATAAAACTTTACAAAAAATACTATATATACAGATATATATATCAGGGAAATATTTAAAAAAAACAAAAAGAAGGAAACGACAGCAAAGAAAGCACAAATCGATGATTGGTTGCATGTCCTACCATTTTATTTCCCATTATTTTTTGTTTCTTGGTCTGTTTCAGTTTAGTTTTTCTTCAAAGAAAAAAAAAGATTGGGGAATAAAATATATATAAATATAAGTACCTTTTGTGAATTCGTGTAAAAAGCGAACAACTTATAGAATTTCATATTTCTCGCTTTTGAAGCTGTGCTCTTTCTGTCAAACTTTTTAGTACAAAGCAAAATTATATATATATATATATATATATATATATATATATATATATATATATATATATATATATATATATATATATATATAACATAAAAAGTTGCAATTCCATGCCACCACAACTGTATATAAAAGTACAGTTTATGTACGATAGCGTGTTCCTGAGCCCATAAGATCTCGAGTAGTTTCCTGACACTCACAATATAGCCTACTAAAAGTAGAACTTAGGAATAAATAATAATAATAATAATAATATTTAAAATATGGAGAGATATTTCTTCCCCCTACTACAACAACTACTACTACTACTTCACATCGCCTCGTCTTTTGACTTTTGTCTGCACAGAGGTATGACGTGCTTTTCAACCACTGTAATATTTCTTTTTTCTTCGTATATATATATATATATATATATATATATATATATATATATATATATATATATATATATATATATATATGAAACGAAACGAAAAAAAGTGATTTCAACAGAAGTCTTATTGCCTATATGTATTATTCATGTCTGTATTATTATTATATTGCTTTTCTGCAGTAATAATGTTTGAATTCGGCACTCAAACACACACACAAATGATTCCTTTTCTTCCTCTATCCTTTGTCTTCCATCTTCTTGACTTCGTTTCAGTTGGTTTATATATATATATATATATATATATATATATATATATATATATATATATATATATATATATATATATATATATATATATATATATATATATATGTGTGTGTGTGTGTGTGTGTGTGTGTGTGATACAGTTCTGTCGATGTCTCATAGGCTATATTTAATAAATAAAAAACTGTATTCGTTAGTACATTATAATATTACTTATCACTCACTTATCAGCATCTAATTACAGTGCTTACCATTTTCACCTTCACACTTCCTTATTACTTTACTTTCATGTACGGTGTACTCATTAACTCGTTACTTACTTCCCTCATCTTCATGTGATCATCGATCATATTTCTTCATTCATATTCTAATAACTGACATTTCCATTGACTTCATTCACCTTGACTGGTGATCTTAATACCGTTCTCAATTTACGATATTTTACCCGTTGTTTGTCACTGAGTTGCTGAGCTACGAACGTGAAGTTATGAAATTACATATATCGGAAACATTGAATGTACTCATAACATTCTACATTACTCGTCTCTAGAAGCTGACATATTGTTTCTTCATAAAACGGTCATCCTCTACTTCTCATACTTAGTTTTCGAGTGCCCATTCGCACTGTACGTATTATATATACGTCTGTTCCACGTTTCGAAACCTTGCAATGAAGTGAAACTGGCTCACATACAGGTTTCCTGCTGAAGTCAAAAGACTTTCACCGATCATTGGTGTCTTTATTCTTAAAACAATTTTCCGATCCTCATTGTGCAAAATTAAGGCCGTGTCTAATGTTTTGACCTGAGATCATCAATCCCTATATAACAACATGGTGAACTTTTTTTCCAAAATATTATGAAAACTATTTGTCTTATGCAGTTCAAACTTTCTCCAAATGTCAACCTAACCCAATACTACATGTTCACTTTTTTATTTTTAATCTAGCTCTTATAGTTCATTAATATTACATTTTAAAAATAAATGTGACAACGCTGGAAATAATATAAAAATAAACACAAATTCAGGTATTGGAGAATCAACAGGGTTTCTTTTCCTGCTCGTGAAGTTGCAGATAGAATCTCACCTGATTCATTCACACCATTGTTCCTCACTGATCTTCAAAAAGTTGGTAGGGGAGGGAAACAAGTTCCGAAATGAGATAAGATCGTTCATCTAATAATGTGGAGAACGTATATCTTGGAAGTTACGTTAGTTGATAACTGATCATATGGTCGGAAGAAGCGAGTGTTGCCAGAGGCAAGATTGGCCGCTGTCAAAATTCAGACAACGTTATCTACCTACACATCTTTTTACTTGTATTTTATGACAAGACTTGTCAAATAGGGTAAACTTTCCCTATTTTCATTTTTCAATCATTCCGAGTGTTGGGCACAGCCTTAAGTTGTAAATATTGCTATTCTCTTGATATTCTGTTTATATATATATATATACCCATTACTGGTGCTACAGAGAAGAGTGAGCACTTTTTCATAGAGAAGAACGGGCACTTTCTCATAGAGAAGAATGAATACTGTCTCAAAAGAATAATAAGTGCTTCCTTTAAAGAAGAATCAGCACTTTCTCATAGAGTAGACTGAACACTTTCTCATAGATAAGAATGAGCAATTCGTCATAGAGAAGAACGAATACTGCGTAAAAAAAAAGAATATGCATTTCCTCATAAAGAAGAATGAGCATTTCATCATAGATGAAAAAGCACTTTCACATAGAGAAGAATGAGTACTTTCTCATAGAGAAGAATGAGTACTTTCTCGTAGAGAAGAATGAGTACTTTCTCATATAGAAGAATGAGTACTTTCACATAGAGAAGAATGAGAACTTTCACATAGAGAAGAATGAATATTTTCACATAGAGAAGAATAAGTACTTTTTCATAGAGAAGAATGAGTACTTCACATAGAGAAGAATGAGTACTTTCACATAGAGAAGAATGAGTACTTTCTCGTAGAGAAGAATGAGTACTTTCTCATATAGAAGAATGAGTACTTTCACATAGAGAAGAATGAGTACTTTCTCATTGAGAAGAATGAGTGCTTTCACAGAGAGAAGAATGAGTACTTTCACATAGAGAAGAATGAGTACTTTCTCATAGAGAAGAATGAGTACTTTCTCATAGAGAAGAATGAGTACTTTCACATAGAGAAGAATAAGTACTTTTTCATAGAGAAGAATGAGTACTTCACATAGAGAAGAATGAGTACTTTCACATAGAGAAGAATGAGTACTTTCTCGTAGAGAAGAATGAGTACTTTCTCATATAGAAGAATGAGTACTTTCACATAGAGAAGAATGAGTACTTTCTCATAGAGAAGAATGAGTACTTTCTCATAGAGAAGAATGAGTACTTTCTCATAGAGAAGAATGAGAACTTTCACATAGAGAAGAATGAGTACTGCCTCAAAAAAAGAAGAAGAAGCATTTCATCATAAAGAATAAGCACTTCCTAATAGGGAAGAATGAACACTTTTCACAGAGAAGAATGAACACTTTCTCATAGAAAAGAATGAGTACTGCCTCAAAAGAAGACTAAGCATTTGGTTATTTAAAAAAAAGAATGAGTACTTTCACATAGAGAAGAATGAGTACTTTCTCATAGAGAAGAATGAGTGCTTTCACAGAGAGAAGAATGAGTACTTTCACATAGAGAAGAATGAGTACTTTCTCATAGAGAAGAATGAGTACTTTCTCATAGAGAAGAATGAGTACTTTCACATAGAGAAGAATGAGTACTTTCTCATAGAGAAGAATGAGAACTTTCACATAGAGAAGAATGAGTACTGCCTCAAAAAAAGAAGAAGAAGCATTTCATCATAAAGAATAAGCACTTCCTAATAGGGAAGAATGAACACTTTTTCACAGAGAAGAATGAACACTTTCTCATAGAAAAGAATGAGTACTGCCTCAAAAGAAGACTAAGCATTTCGTTATTAAAAAAAAGAATGAGTACTTTCACATAGAGAAGAATGAGTACTTTCTCGTAGAGAAGAATGAGTACTTTCTCATATAGAAGAATGAGTACTTTCACATAGAGAAGAATGAGTACTTTCTCATAGAGAAGAATGAGTACTTTCTCATAGAGAAGAATGAGTACTTTCACATAGAGAAGAATGAGTACTTTCTCATAGAGAAGAATGAGAACTTTCACAGAGAGAAGAATGAGTACTCTCTCATAGAGAAGAATGAGAACTTTCACATAGAGAAGAATGAGTACTGCCTCAAAAAAAAAAGAAGAAGAAGCATTTCATCATAAAGAATAAGCACTTCCTAATAGGGAAGAATGAACACTTTTCACAGAGAAAAATGAACACTTTCTCATAGAAAAGAATGAGTACTGCCTCAAAAAGAAGACTAAGCATTTGGTTATTAAAAAAAAGAATGAGTACTTTCACATAGAGAAGAATGAGTACTTTCTCATAGAGAAGAATGAGTGCTTTCACATAGAGAAGAATGAGTACTGCCTCAAAAAAAGAAGAAGAAGCATTTCATCATAAAGAATAAGCAGTTCCTAATAGGGAAGAATGAGTACTTTCACATAGAGAAGAATGAGTACTTTCTCATAGAGAAGAATGAGAACTTTCACATAGAGAAGAATGAGTACTGCCTCAAAAAAAGAAGCATTTCATCATAAAGAATAAGCACTTCCTAATAGGGAAGAATGAACACTTTTTCACAGAGAAGAATGAACACTTTCTCATAGAAAAGAATGAGTACTGCCTCAAAAGAAGACTAAGCATTTCGTTATTAAAAAAAGAATGAGTACTTTCACATAGAGAAGAATGAGTACTTTCTCATAGAGAAGAATGAGTGCTTTCACAGAGAGAAGAATGAGTACTTTCACATAGAGAAGAATGAGTACTTTCTCATAGAGAAGAATGAGTACTTTCTCATAGAGAAGAATGAGTACTTTCACATAGAGAAGAATGAGTACTTTCTCATAGAGAAGAATGAGAACTTTCACATAGAGAAGAATGAGTACTGCCTCAAAAAAAGAAGAAGAAGCATTTCATCATAAAGAATAAGCACTTCCTAATAGGGAAGAATGAACACTTTTTCACAGAGAAGAATGAGCACTTCCTCATAGAGAAGAATGAGCATTTTTCCCACAGCAAAGCATGAATACTTCCTCATATAGGAGACGATCACTTTCTTCCAAACAAATTAGTAACTTGAACCGAGTTGTTGGTTCGTTTAGAATGAATGACGGAACTAATCAATCAATGAAACATTATAAAATAAAGAATATCAAAGGAAAATGTCACTACAACTGCGATGCCGATGAGATAAATAAATATAATTTTTGATTCTATGCCACATGAACGTCAATATTCATGATAAACAGATGATCTAAGTAGTATAATTCCTAACACATACATAACTAAATAACCATAAGGCATTAGTCAATGAGGGTGGTACAAACGCATTTTTGTCATTGTTTTTGTTCTTTCTTCTTTTCTATCCCATTCAGATGCTGTTTGATAATTCTTATTCTGTGATGACTATTACGAAACAAAGAAAATAAAAAAAGATAGAGAAGAAAGAGACGGTTAGCAATGAGGCACACCCATATGTCAGAAAAGATGTTAGGGAAAAAAAAGAGAAAAGTAACATTTTATAGTCTTTCTAAGCAGTAATAAAAAACTCATCCGTCTGTTGTCCACGAAGTAATTGAATGCATGAAAAGCAAATGGTTTCCTATTCTATTCTTAAGAATTAAAAGAAATAAAAAAGGAAGAAAAAATAAAATGTATTCTGCTTTGTCCTATTACCTCCTTTATAGTTAAACTTCATCTTGCAACCACACACGTATTCGAGGCACGAAAAGTAAGTGAGAAGTAAGCTGTTTAAGAAGGAAGGGGGGTAACAAATATGCAAAAGAGAGCATACAGAATCACACACACACACGCACACAGAAACATACTAAAACACAATAGAAAGGCAGACTCCCCTCTTTTCGCTATACAATGATAAGAACTTAGCAATAGCTGGGAATTGTTCCTATATCATTGCCAGCTTTTACAAACCTTGCGATTGACGCTCTATTGTGAAAAACACAGTTTTATTTTACCTTACACGAAGATAGCCTTTAGGGTGTAGTATAATACCTCACACATGGCGCCTACATGTGCGGTCTTGAGAGCTAATTCGAAGGTGCTAAGAGAATCAGGTGCTGCTTATACAATCTTGTCAAAAGAACCTACCTCTATGCAGAATGTCCATATACACTCCTATGTATGCCTTAAAGCATGTGAATATATATGTATACGTTCTCTTGTTTAGAGTCACTTGGTGTGTGAATAGATGAGATAGGAGATCTTAAGAAGTGCACACACACACGAATACATACATATATACTACTAGTATGTACTGTTATAGATGGACATTTTTTTTTTTCACTCAAGAAACCAAGTATCGTGCATCACATTTTCGTGTATGTGATAGATATTTTGTATATACATATATCACATACCATTTGCACACGCGCTCAGCCAGCAGGTATATATAAGATATATTTTATCTAAAAAGGTCTGTTTAGTCATTTTATATGTATAAGTTTATCACCTAATGAACTCAGCCCCATCAAATAGGCAAGAGTAGGCCTACGGTCATGCATGTGTGTTAACACAATACACTAGGAAGTAAAATAATATGTTTTTAGGTTTTCATTTTCTTTCTTGGAAAACAGTTGTTTCTTCGTGAATTATGTAACTATGGGCAATTAAATGTTTGGGCATGTTATTCTTCCCTGTACATTCATTTCTTTCTTTCTTCCTTTTTTCTAAATCACACCTGTTTTCTAGAAAATAATGTTAAGTGTATGACTGATGACAGCTGCTGTCTTTAATTATTAATTATTTTACTATAAATGCTTGCTTCTAATATAAAAGGAAAGTTTGTTGTATAAAAGAAGACTACCATAAGGAAAGAGAAGATACGTTTTGGGAATATGGTTCGTCTTCCTTATGAACAAGTAAATACTGAATTGAACTAAACTAAACTGTTTTCGTTACACATTGCGAAAATACTGTAAACTTCCAAACTGTAAAGGTTCCAATTCTTGAACTAGAAGTGAGAGAGAAAGAGAGCTCCTTCTTGGCTAAGCGGTTAGGTACGCGCCTTTGGCGTGGGAAACCCGGGTTCGATTCCCGGCCGGAGTTCATGTGGTTCGGATTCCACGTTAATCAATAGGTCCATGTCTCATATAGCATCGCTGCTGAACGGGACGTTAAACCCAAAATCAACTCAACTCAACTCAGAAGTGATAGAGTGATCCCGAGTTCTATTCCCGGTTGAGACACTCGGTCCAGAAAGTGCAAAATCTCTTTCAGAGCCATCCTGAGTGAGGTTTTCCAGGGTTATCCTCATTTACACCAGACAAATGCTGGGATAGTACTTAAAATAAGGCCCCAGGAAGCAGAGATGGAGTGGGTCAGTGGGTCGGTGAGTCAGTGGGTCAAGTTGGTCAAGTTTTCTGTGTGGGTCAGTGGGTCGTGGGTCAACAGCATGTGACCCACTGTGACCCACCACCCACCATGACCCACTGTGACCCACCACCCACCGTGACCCACTGCGACCCACCACCCACCATGACCCACTGTGACCCACCACCCACCGAGACCCACTGTGACCCACCACCCACCATGACCCACTGCGACCCACCGACTCAGTATGATCTACCGACCCTCTCTGCTCACTGCATTGTAGACAGTATCTCCTGAGGACTGGTAAATTTGTCTCCGTTTTACTTTCAAGACCTTCATTTCCCTTTCTTTTCCACTTGTTTCTGTCTACTTACCTGAGGTGAGTATATCTCACCAAGTGAAAAAAGAACTTCAGGCACTTTTGGATATTGATATTTTTAATAGTAATAATAGCAATAGGACTTACACTACTACTTGGCTTTCGAGACCTGTGAGTTTTTAGAGCTAAGTACTGGAAAAAATACATTATTGAATCACTGTAATATAGGAAAAAATTGAATGTAACTATGTGTGCCTGATCATCACGGTCAAATTGCAAAGTCAAATGAAATTACTTTTGGTATATAGTTAGGCCTTAATCCAAATTGGGATGTTATATTGCTTTTATTATAATGCATAATATCCTAAGGAGGTAGTGAGGATCCGAATTTTTGCGAAAAAAAATGAGTATCTCGCAAGCCGTTAAACTTACGGAGATGAAATTCAGTGTATTAACTCTTTATTGAAAATAAACAGTGTGTGTCCTATCATTTTTTTAAATTCTCCTTTATGTGGGGGGGGGGGCACTTTCTATATATGGAAAATTGGTAGTGAGTTGGTTTGTAAAAATGATCGAAAACGATCGATGTTATTTAAGAAAAAAAATTAGAAACAATTTGGCTTCATATATCCATTGCTTTCTGCTATAATAATTGCTGAAGCTTATGTTTATTATTTGGAGCGATTACAGCACAGGGCAATCAACCCATAAAGTTGTGAGAAAAATAGGCATAAAATTTGTACTGTAAACTTAATTACACGGAAATTTGAAGTTTGGATTGTACACATAATTGTATGGAAAATTTTACATTTTTTCTCCCTTTACGTTGGTCTACTTACTTTGATTTGGAACTTTGAAATTTCATCCTTTTTTCCACTGAAAAGTATTGATAATTCAACAAGGAAATAATTATACTATGATAATTTAATTGAAATTCATCGTAATTTGGCACATGGCAAACAGCAGTGTGGTAATTGAAGTTGAAGAAGGAGGGAAATTCCCATTCAACTCTGAACACTTTCCAGGAACCTCGTTCCCTTTTGCTTTCTAGACGGGGAGGGAACTTGGTAATGGTATCAAACCTTCATGTGTAATTACAAAAATTAAATTTATAAACAGATAAGAAATCATCATTTTATCAGGCTTTAATTGATAATTTATTCACAAGATTCCCTATCAAAGGTGTGGTAGATGAAGTTCCTGTTCTACATGGGTCGATATTACCAACTGACATGGTCGATATGGAAAAGATTTTGTATGGTGATAGAGAGATGATACTTCTTGCTGAGTATTTCAAACCGAACCAAGAAAAATCATTATCAGACTTAAGCCTAACAAGTAGATTGTCGATGAGAAGTTGCAGAAATCGGGTAGAAATATTATCAATTTCCACGACAGAGTGCGAACGGGAATTTCCCCTTATGAATTTACAGATGACTAATATTAGAAATACACTAAGTGCTCAAACATTGTCTAACTTGTTGCTCATCAATGTTAATGGCCCACCGCTAGACAAGCTCAAAGTAGACGAGCTAGTTATTTCTTGGCTGAAGGATGGACATCATTCCACTGCGGATGATTTACCGCCAAAAAGTTACCAACAGGAAATAAATCCGATTTCAGATTTGTTTTAAGGTGGAAAATTACATGTTGCGGAAAATGTATACTTGTATTACTAATGGCTTATTTGTGTTATTCAACTTTGTACCTAATTTTTAGTAAGTCTTTTCTTTGCTTTAGGTAAACTACTTTGAATAAATATTCATAATAATTGCAATTATGCATATTTGTAACTTACATTTAACATGGTGTTTTAGTGATTACACAAATTACAATTATGAGCATACTTTATGGAGATGCTCTCATAGAGGGTAACCGAGCACCTTTATACCCTATGAACAACTGATTTATCAAGTCTTTTGTGAGAAAAATACTGTGAACTGAGAAACCTTTTCCTTATTGTACAGGGGTATTTTCCTGCAAATAGAAGTTTCTTGTGGAATGCGTTCAGAAATTAACACTTGAAAGAATACTCTCTTAGTACAAGTATATTTTATGCACACACTAATTTCCCCCCACCTCGAACTGTTTCAATTTCCTCACTGACAAACACTTTACCATTTTATATCGTAAAGGTCAGATCCACTGTTATTGTAACAGAGTGGTGCTTGAGCGATTGACTAGAAATTCAAACTCCGATTAGTGACAATTTCACAGTCTTATTTTATTACAAGTGTAAACTCTTTAGTCAGTACAGAAGAGGCCGTGGATCGTGTTCAGAGTTGATGACGATGTATTTTGGTGAGTCAGAGTAGGTCAAAGTGGATGGGAATGGTTCATGGTGGGTGGTGGGTCAGAGTGGGTCACGGTGGGTGGTGGGTCAGAGTGGGTCACGGTGGGTGGTGGGTCATGGTGGGTCGTGGGTCAGAGTGGGTCATGATGGATGGTGTGTCAGTGGGTCGTGGGTTACGTTGGTTGGTGTGTCAGTGGGTCGTAGGTCAAGTTTTCATTGACCCACGCCAACTCTGCCAGGAAGCTTCCTTCCTTCCCTTTCCCTGGGCAGTATGATTGCCGAGGGATGTCATCTTTTATAAGTAACGGGCTAACATGGCCATAGATGCCGACAGCCTAGAAATCTAATTCTTAACCCTAATCCTAAAAGTAATAGATTTATCAGTTTCTCTTTCAGTAGGCGAATAACGAGTAAGAGGGAGTGTGGCATAGGGTCGAAATGTCGTGTCATAGGACCGAAATTCCTCTCAACCTCTTTACAGACGAAATACCAGCTCAGAAACCTGTTTAGGTTCTAAGTTGATGACAATCTGAAATGAGTCTATAATGATGGAATGAACCCCCCTTCGATTGTAAATAAAATACTCAAAGGATGATTTCGTTAAAATATATTGCGACTCTTGTAAAACATACTGTGTGTTTCAGGTTGAAATTAATAAGTAGAATATTCAAAGAATAATTCCGTAAAAAAAATATTCTGATTTGTGTAAAACGTAATGTGTGTTTCAGATTGAAATTAATAAGTAAAATATCCAAAGGATAATTTCGTAAAAATATTTTTATTTTTGTAAAACGTAATGTGTGTTTCAGATTGAAATTAATAAGTAAAATATTCAAACGATAATTTCGTAAAAAATATTCTGATTTGTGTAAAACGTAATGTGTGTTTCAGATTGAAATTAATAAGTAAAATATTCAAAAGGTAATTCTGTAAAAATATATTCTGATTTTTGTAAAACGTAATGTGTGTTTCAGATCGAAATTAATAGGTAAAATATTCAAAGGATAATTTCGTAAAAAAATATTCTGATTTTTGTAAAACGTAATGTGAGTTTCAGATTGAAATTAATAAGATGAGAGGAGGGAGGATCATTCGCTTCAACAGTAACACAGCATCACTTGTAATTTTATTCTAGACGTTTGTGTGAAAAGAAAATTGATATATTCTGTATAGTATTGCATTGCGCAAAGAATGAATGGATAATACCACGAGATTCCTCTGTGGTAATATACAGAACACATGCGTAAAGAACTCTACACCTTTAGCGGAAATAAAACCACAGGACTTCAGTGATTAAACATGGCTAACGTATCGGAACCACCTGGTAGGTCCTCTTCAAAAACAGGGTCGCACCTTCCCCAATTAATTGTCACACATACTTTATGTAAGAGAGGTTCACTTGCACATGTTTACCCGTGTACCTCATTTAACAAATCACAACGTATGTGAATGCCATCTATCACAGCACAGAAACAACAAACGGAAGACATTCATCCACATGTGTTATTATATATGCATACACTACATATATATATTTTTAAAAAAATCTTGTACCTAACAGATGGCTCTACGGTATATATATTCGAAATGCATCATTCCTACTGCGTATGGAGATAAATTGCTAATGCTGACTCCCAGTTGAAATCCAGAACAAACGAAAACAGACGACAGGTAACATGATTTCGCTTGGTTATAATGTAACCTTCTATGGAGTTTAGACAGTAGAATAATATTTAGAGAAAACGCTGAGCCCAAACGCGACAGGGGTGCACTCAAGTAAACGTTTATGAATTGCCATCATAAATTTAATTCACCTTGCTGAGTATGGCATATGGCCTTCTTAAAAAAAAAAAAAAAAAAAAAAAGTTTCGAAACTTTTACTAACTGCTGCCTGTTTCGAAATAATCTGAAGAGAAGTTATGTAGTATAAAATGACATGACATATTATTGTCAAATATATATATGATACACTTATTTTAAATTATTGAGTATAGATGAACCACCTATAGATCTAACTAACTTGGTAAAAATAAAATAAGTAAATATAATTCTATCATGAGAACATTGTAGGCTAGAGGTTAGAGCGTTGGATTTACGTCTGCGTGGCCCTGGGCTCAATTCCCGGAGAGTACTTTCCAATTTCCAGTAGGGGCCGCGGTGGCTCAGTGGTAGAGCGTTCACCTCCGGTGCATGGGGTCCCGGGCTCGATCCCAGTCCCCGCCAAGTGAACTTTGTGGTGGACAAACACCGTGTGCGTGGGTTTTCTCGGGGTTCTCCCGTTTCCTCCTACTTTCTTCATTCCACCATTTCATTCATTACTCATCATCACCGTCTCCTTTAGCCTAACCGGCATAACCGTGGGACGTAAAACTCACAGATTTCATTTTTTCCCAATTTCCAGTGTTATGAGGCAAACTGGGGGAGTCACGTTAATAAAAGACGTGACGCCAACTAGATCTAGAAAGCTCCTATTACGTCTGTTAGAGGCAGAGCGCTGACCATGTGTTCGTCATTAAGCCAGTCGCTAACAGATGGCGTTGGAGCGGCTGAAGCCCACAAAGTGCTGTTACGCCAAGTCGTTTGATTTTATAATTCTATATTATTATTAGTGTAGCACAGTGGTTCCTAACCGGTGTGTCGCGAAACTACCATAGTATACGTCGCGAAATTTTAGAATTTAAAAATTATGAAGCATTTCATAATTAGTAGAAATTAATTTTGAGACTGACCAGCAGTGGCTATTTAGGGGGGGCTTCCGGGCTTAAGCCCCCCGAATTCTTACTTACTATAGTGAAGTATATGAAATATCTTGCAGAATTTTCACATTTTAAGGCAAAGCCCCCCCCTAAAGTTAGCAAAGCCCCCCGAAAGTTAGCAAAGCTCCCCCCGAAACAAAATCGTAAATACACCACTGCTGACCAGTCAAACAGCAACAATGCGGCAACAACAATGTACACAACTACATAGAATCACTACTTCATAGAAATTTTGTCTTACAGTACTATTAGGCCTACTGTGTACTCATGTTGTCATTAATTTAAAAAAATCAAACAATTGTGTCACGATGATGGGGGCATCCACTGAAATGCGTCTCAATCACAAAAAAATTGTGACATATATCAGTGGTGCCCACCCCCCCTTATGTCCATGACGACCCCCCCAAATGTCTATCCGTAGGTGTTCTTCCATGAAAAAATCTTCTTTTCGATTAATTTTACCTCCCCCATCAAACATATTTATATAGATTTTTAACCCCCCCCCAAATATTTCAATGACGCAGTTTGCGTCATAGCCCCCCCTTGTGGGCACCCCTGCATATATAGGCCTATACCAATCGATAGTTCTAATTTGAGCTGAACAAAATTATATGGTTGAGAGTAATTATCATGCGTAGTTTTTGAGAAATTCGAGAAATTGTTTGTAAACATAAAAATCGATGCTATGCGATAACTACTCCCCTATTTTTGTTTAACTACAATCTTGTTCAACGATATTATATCGGGTGTTTTAAAAAATGGCGCCCAAGGACTACAGAGCACTATTCTACAAGTCAAAATAAAGCGAAAATATTGTAAGGTTCCGCATGTCTCCATAACATGCGATACCGATAACCATGTGTGTACTGCACGTGCCAATAGTAAACAAAAACAACGCAGACGATGGACCCGAAGAGGAGTACCCCACATTCGGCAGCAGTCGGCAAGACGAAGATTACAGAGGGTAGCCGACACTCCAGGATAAAAGAGAGCAGCACGCATCAACAAGCATTAATCTACCCAGGTTGATCAAACCACCTAAACCCCTCTCACGATGCTTGGTCACCGAGAGGTACCTCACCTGCAAAAGCCCTAAGACGCTTGGTCATTGGATTCCTTTCTTTATCTTACCCAAATTATTAGTGAAACTGCTTATTGTATACCTTTTGTATTTAAGAAGACAGTTTTATAATAAAAGGTGATGGGAAAGTCCAAATTCCCGTGTACAGTAATTGCTCTACCTTTTTAGTCTGAAAGAATTTTACAGTATTATATGATGGAATGTCCTCCGGGGCCTTCTTCAGACGCTCTGGGAAATCAAAATTTCACAATGTGGCAACGTCATATATTAATTTGGAACCATTATCAATGCTCTACAAATCCATCAAAACAGTTACATCTATTGTTAAGGTAATAAATGTTGCTAACGTCAATATGTATTGACTTTAACTGTCATCTGGCAAGAATCGATGTAATTATTTGATGGATTGGTAGATCTAATCTATAATTCTTTAGCTGCGACGTTGCCACATAGTGCAATTCACGTCTCCAGACGATGACCCGAAAGGTATACAAATATATATATATATATACGTGGTGTGTTCAAAAAGAAACCGAACTTTTAAAATTGCACACCAACAGACAGAGGTAGCGCGCTCCGGCTTCTGAGTGTACCTAGCAGCAGATTTAGACAACACATTGTCATTTGCCGCGTTTCGCTACGACCGTTAGTTGGTGAGCTATAGCCGCAGAAAGTGAGCACGTGCACAAGATGTTCGTCAGATTAATGATACAGTGACAATTAAGGAATTTGAAGAACAATGTGTGTGTGTGTGTGTGTGTGAAACTTTGCTACAAACTTGGCAAAACATTTACAGATACATTTCAATTGCTTTACAATTCATTCAGGGTCTTCTTGTTCAAAAAAAAAGATACGCATGAGTAGGTCAAAGATCAAGGTGAACTTGGTTGTGTTTTTTGATTGGAAAAGCATTGTGCATCATGAATTTGTATCACGTGGTTATATGGTAAGCAAACATTTGTACCAGGACATCTTAGCGCGGTTGAGGGATGTTGTGTGCAGGAAGAGGCTTGAATTGTAGGAAAAACATATTTGGATGGTGCACCGTGTCAATGCACCTATTCACATTTCGCTCCTCACCCATGCGTGTAGTTATCTGGCAAAATACCAGACTCCCGTTGTGCCCCATCCACCCTATTCTCCGTACCTAGACCCAACATACTTCCAAACCATAGAGGAAATTCAGGATAATACGACAAGAGACATGCGCACCATCCCAGAATATGCGTTCCAGAAGGCTTTCCAAAAATGACGGCAACGTTGCGAACGATGTATTGACAGAAGAGGAGTCTACTTTAAGGGGAACAGTACTTAAAATGTTGTACAAGGAGCAACAAAGATGTTACAACAAAAATTCGTTTTTTCTGAACACACCTCGTATATATATCTTATTGTTCAGCTTAATGTCATTTATCAATCGATCCTATCTCTATATGTATGTATCTATCTATCTATCTGTCTGTCTGTCTGTCTGTCTGTCTCTCTCTCCTATCTATCTATCTATCTAGCTAGCTAGCTATATCTATCTATATCTATATCTACATCGTTCTAAAAATGATGCCCACGGATCACAGAGCACTATTCTACAAGTCAAAATAATCCAATATATAACACTAAATAATCTGACATTCATTAACTCTTTGAATTTTCTACACGTGACTTTAAGTAAATTGTCCAAAGCGTTTAACTTGCCAGGAACCAAAGGATACTTCCCGCACTTCATCAAAACCATAAAGAATCAAACATATATTGGACTGCTTCCTAAAAAGAAGTGCCATAGTGCGAATGAAATATTCGTCGAAGATAGGAACAAGTTCATGCCGTGATACAACATACATTCTGACAACACGTTTCATTTCCAGGAGGAAATTAGCAACCAAGTCCATTACATGAAAGATGTTAATGTACTTTGTCAAGCATGTGTTTCCTTCATAATTACATTCTAAGCTGAAACTAAAGTAAATCCGTTTTTGTATAGAATTACCATTCTGTTGTAATCTCGTGTTTCGACGTAATTTTCTCATGTCTACTACTATTGGAATTCTAGAGGCAAACGGCTACCGATAGAGAAGTATACAATTGATTACCTCAATTCGAGGGTTCTTCCACATTGTGAAGACAGAAGGTAAGAAAATTCTATACGAGACTCGATAGAAAGAAGTTTTCGTTTCACTGTTCCGAATTGATGGATACTACCGAAACCCCGCGATGTTAGAAGAGCATGTTTATGAATCTGAAGGCTGTCATTTCCAGGGTTGCAAGAATTGTAAAACCTATCTACGGTAACACTGAATATACGATGGAATTCAGATATGAACGCACACAACGAAAAATTGCAAGACTGCATGAATTAGAGTACATCATATATGAAATGTGGAGTGCGAATTTGAACAAATCTCGAAGAAGAATTCACCAATAGTTACGTACCTCAAGAAACACTCTTACATGAATCGCATATTCTCAAATTCAAGATAATTTTTTTGGAGACAGGAACAACAGTCTGAAAATGTATTACGAAGCCGATGAAAATAAAGGAGAAACAATAAAATATTGAGATATCGTTAGTTTATATACATATATCAACAAGTGCGATAAATATCCTGTATTTCACCGAAGGATTTAGATTCAGAGAGATGAGAATATGCCTCCACAAGTTAAATAAATGGCCTGATAAAAATAACGATCCTCTTGCCATAAAACACCTACCATACAGATGCTATCCTTCCATACAGATGTAACATGAAACAAGTGCTGTCTGTGTTAAAGAAATTGATTCATCACCTACAGAAACGTGCACGCATGAAGATCAGATGCATTGGTGTCGTACTAGGTACATAAAGCTAAAGAGCTGGGATACCAAGTCGTAGAAGTATTTGAAATGTTGGACTATTACGTTGAACAGTATAATCTAATCACTAGAAAAGGTGACCTGTTTACGAATACATCAAAACTTTTCTCAAATCTAAAATGCAATTCTCTGTATGGCCCAGTGCTTATGTCAGTGAAGAAAATCAAATCAAATTTGTACAAACCATCCTTGAGAGTGAAGGCATTGCTTTAGCCCCTACTGAAATTGAAAACAATCCTGGTAGACAAAGTTTGTCAAAGCTTTGTTTGAAATTGATGTGGGGCAATATATTCCAACGTTCCAACTTTAGTCAGACCAGTATTATTGATAAATCAGAAGAACTACATGAGAAACTAACTTCATCAGATATTGAAGTTAATCAGATAGTTCCAGTCAATCATACAATGTTGTATGCGTTGTACAATGAACATGTACTTATCCAGAATCGGAATATGAATATTGTTCTCGGAGCGTTTACAACATATCAAGCACGACTAGAATTATACAAATACTTGGAAATGTTGTAAGAACGAACTATGTTATACATTGATACTGATTCTATGATATTAACACAAAACTCAGGAGAGCCAATCATTGAACCATCAACATATTTAGAATCAATATCAGATGAAATGGAGGCATATGATGAACGGTTCTAAATCAAGACTTATGCTAGTGGTGGACCCAAATATTATTCTCTGTAGGTGTTTAATCCTGATACAAACGACACTAGCTATATATGCAAGATCACAGGATTCTCCTTGAACTACCAGGCAGGACAACTAAATGTCAATACTTTAAAAAGAAATGGTATTAAATCAATGCCGAGAATAGGTCACAACCACAGTTTCGTGCAAAATATGTCATACGAAGGACTATAGCATCATTACAAGGAAAGAAGAAAAATCGACAGCAATAAATATACCAAACGAAATTTCATGGATACCGACTCCTATGTTACAGTTCATTATGGATATGTAAAGAAACGAAAACTAGAGCAAGAAGGAGATAAAATACAGTAAATACCTGGTGAGACAATTTCCTTTGTATAATAGTCATACTATACTTTTCTTCCTTTCTCCAATGCCTTTTACCTTAACACAAATCAAAGCAGCAAAAGTAGTAAAAGATGTACGCAGGCATCCTTCTCGTCCCAATAAGTATGTTCAGTCATAACAGTGCTGTAAGGATGCAACAAGAGCTGATCAATGAACGGTTAGAAGGATTCCATCACGTCTTTCTTCTCTCGCACGTAAGTTTTCATCATTTTATATTTCTCTTTCTTTCGGTAACGGACTTATTTCATGATCAAAATATTTGATAATCATTGACAGCTTCTTTTTTTCTTTCAGGAAAACAAAATCGTAAGATCGACATGTAGAGTAACATTTTACTTGTTTCTTTGAGTTGAGTTGATTTTGGGTTTAAAGTCCCGTACACCAGCGAGGCTATATGAGATGAACTTCTTTCTTTCATACAGATTACGTCTAAAAGACAAAAACATCACACGTCCAGCTCTCTTGTCTTACTCGTTTTCAAGATTTCACATTTATAACTTTTGCAAATCTAAATATTAATTGAAACCAATATTGTATGAGGAAGCTTTTTTTTTTGTTAAAATACATTTAGTTGGAAAAAATCAATTTCTTCTTTTATTTCTGGAAATTCTTTTCCCGCAAAAAAATAAATAAATAAAATAAACAATTATAATGTTTTTAAGTTTGAAAATTTTGGTTTGAAAAGTTTGAAAGTTTTCAGTTTGCATATTTTTGATTAGAAAATATTTAGTTCAAAAATTTTGATTTAATTTTTTTAAGTTTGAGAATTTTCTTTTTCAAAATTTTTAGTTTAAAAAAATTTGATTTGAAAATATTTTTAGTTCAAAAATATTGATTTGAAAATTTTTATTTTTAAGATTTTAGTTTGAAAACTTGTTTGAAATTTTTTACTTTGAATTTTTCGGTTTCAAAATTTTAGTTGTAAAATTTTGATTTGAAAACTGAAAATTTTGTTTGAAAAACTTTTGTTTCAGAATTCTTGCACTCACTGAAAAACTTACAACATAAAAAAGAACCATTTTTGAAAGAATCTTAGCAGTTAAGATAAAAAAAAAAAAGAATCAGAAACACTGTACATTAAGTTTTCCATCAACTAAGCGCTTGCTGAATTGAACTAAACGACCAAACGCTGAGTTCTAAAAAAATCGCTCAAACCATTAAGAATGTTTAGAAATCATAAAAACAACTCATTGTTGTCTTGTTTAGTAAGTATGATTAGTCATCGTTACAATTAACCAACTAGATTTGAGCAATAATAGCTTTTTTTACCAATCAGAATTAATTTTGACGTCATAATGATTAATAAAAATCTGTTCCAAGGGTACATTGATCTAAGGATACTAATTGATCCTGTTAAAATTACCAAATTAGTTTCAACAGATATCTTACTTTCCTTGACCTTTGAAATTTCAAAAATGGTAAAATTCACACATTCTAGCAAATCTATTTATAGAACCATAAAACCTTACCCTAATTAGTATATTTTAGTAATTTTATACTCATCCAAGAGAATGAAAGGTGTTCAAATGTCAAAATTTAAAAGGGTTAGTCATGGTTCACAGTTCATAAGTTCAGGTTATTTTTCAAAATCTGGTTTTAAGTATACATTAAAATTAACATACTCTTTTTTCCTCTCAAGATAATGATCTAAGAGTTCTGACAAACTTAGCAATTCGTTTACTGACCATGACTTTTGAATCTTCAAAAAAATTGTCAAATTCATACATCTGGTAATAAATCCTTATCTTAGAGATTAAAAAAACCCACCAAATTTGTATATTGTAATGTACCACGTGCTTGTGTTTATAAAGACCCAACGTGTGGTTGTGTTTCCAAAACATTCTACACGTGGTACTATTTACAAACAACAACCACGGTTTACGGTGGAGTACTACGCCTTACGTTAAAATACTATAAGATGCCGACGACGGAGACTTCAGTGACACCTACAATCACATGACAACGAGGGAACAACATAGCCACTGCCTCCCGGAGCTTCAATATAACAAAAATAATCGCATGGACATCACCAGTTTGCGATTGGTCACCCCTCCTTTAGCTTGCCTGGAGCTCTAGGAAATACCCAACCCAAAGCCTATAGTTTGCTTCGGAACTCTAGGCTCTTCCTTCCTTTCCGCTTAGCTTGCTTCAAAGCTCTGTCGAAATTTCCAACCTCAGTCACTTAACTTGCTTCGAAGTTCTGTAACTTTCAAACTCTCTCTCTGCTTGCTTCGGAGCATTGGGATTCCTAATCAATTCTACCTAACTTGCTGCAAAGCTCTGGGAAAATCTTACCCCTGGCTGCTCAAGCCTTTAATCACTCTTCTCCACCTCATAAAAATTACATTATTATAATATTTTTATAAAATGCTGTTTACAGTAAATTTTTAAAATAAACCAGTAGTAAAAAAAATCCAAATCTACAATTTTATTCTACCAAGCTCTAACAACCCCTTCATAGGAAAAAATTTGCAATATTTTGGCAATTTTATAGCCATCAAAGGGAACGAAAAGTGATTAAATGCCAAGAGGGCCAGGCCATCTTACCAAACACTTTGACCTTGACCTTTGACACTAAAAATTAGCTTCCTCCCCAAAATTTTGTCCGGGGTAGTGGTATTTCCGAAATTTTGAAAAGCTTGTTCATGTACCCTGCCCTATGAAAGACAAAGGGGGCCTATACTTATTCATATAACGTAATAAACTTTCGTTAAAGAGGGCACATGAAGTCATAGGCCTTCCAAAATTTATATTTTTGGCAATTTTTTACTCTCCCAAGGGAACGAAAAGATGATCAAATGCCGAAATTAGTCCTGGACTATGGGCCTGGTCCTGTCAAAAATTGACCTTGACTTTTGACAGCCAAAATATGCTCCGGTATACGGGCACGTTGGTACCTCTAAATTTTTACTGACTTCGCGAGATATACGGGGGTTCCTACTACTAAGTCTTAAAAATTAAATGAATTTAAGCTGACTTAACTCGCGAACAAAATGACCTGTTAAATTCAATTGGTAAACACTTTTTGGGGGAATCAACTGAAGAATCTCTATAATAATTGATCGTCAAAATACCCTTACAGTATTTCTGCTATGAAGTTGTTTTATCTTCATCATAAAGGTTTCATCCCTCTCCTATAAATACAGCCCCTCAGAGAGAGAGAAGGAAGCGAGAAAGAGAGGATTGTTCACCGGCAACTAGTATATAATCAACATCTCTTTAAAGTTGGAAAATTTGCGTGATTAATCTTATGAAGATTGATAGAGCTATACGGACCCCTCATACAAACAATCTTTGAAGAAGCAAAAGCCTCAACCTCACCTCTTCCTAAAACTCTCAGATCAAGTCTTTCAGTTTTTTTTTTTTTTTTTTTTGATTAAAATGGAGGTTACTCTGGAAAGACGCTGAAGGGAAAGGAGAGTGGCGTGTTTTGTAGGTGGTAAGCAGAATACGAGAGAGAAAGAGAGAGAGAGAGTCACATACAGTTATCATTAATAGAAGTGTTACTAGTAGCAGTACTAAGACGTTATTTCTACTGCTATCTTACCACTGGTGTTAGTGTATATAAAGTGTTAAGAAAATATTGTTCGAAAGAGGAGTGAGTATATCTAAATAGGAGAAAATGAAAAAGACCTTGAAATTTCAGAGTTTTTGGTAAAGTTTTATCCAAGCAAAAATAGATAAAATGAAGAAGGCGTGTTATAAGGGCGAAAAGAGACGCTATCTTAGAAATGGGAGGGAGAAGAAAGCTTGTGAAGATGGGTTAAGGTAGTTGAGAAAAAAGAAAAAAAGAAGAATATTAAGACTTTCTTGGTTTAAGTGAAGGGAAAAACAAGCAGACAAAGAGAGAGAGAGAGAGAGTGAAAGTCATTTGGGAGAAGAAAAGATGTTTAAACCAGAAGAACGCTTATAGAACCTTGTGGCAATGGGAAATGGCCCTCGAGAATCTATGGTGAGAAAATTATATTGGTATACCACTTTGCGCAAGACAGATAGAAGTCGGGGTGGAGAAAAGTATTTTATATGTAAGACGAAAGAGGAGAGAGATAGGGAAATAAAGATAGAAAAAAGCACCAGAAGAAAGTTTTAAGGTAATTTTGTTCTTACACTGAAAAGATTTTCCCTTTTACTGTACACTGTTTATTAATGCTGTAGTTAGTCTATGTCGAGAGGGTTAGTCGTAGTGGTTAAGTAATAATATATACATATTCATTATAAATGTGAATGAAACAATTGTATCTTATTACTTTACTCTGTTTTTGAACTTATACATAACGAGACGAGACAGAAGTTTTGTGATGACATACGAGACTAAACAGATGACTTCCCTCGTAGCTACATGGTTAAAGTACGGGTTTCCGGTGAGGAAACCCGGGTTCGATTCCTCGCGGAGCTCATGTGGTTTGGATTCCACGTTAGTCCACGTCTCATATAGTGTTGCTTCTGAAAGGGATGCTAAATTTTTATCTAACCAATCAACCAATAAAAACAGACATACTTTTGGAGGCAAAATAGCACGTTCAGGACACTTCTCTGAGGAGGGACAGACCCAAATCTTGTCTCGTGAGGAATACTTGTTCAGCATAACTTCTCATACTTTCTTTCTTTTATGTTTTTCTAAACTCTCTGAGAGAGAGAGAGAGAGAGAGAGAGAGAAATGAAATATTTCTAGGGATGCGCACGAGACGAGTCGAGACAGGATTTTCCTGACAAAATCCGAGTCGAGACACGGCTCTTCCAATAGAAAAATATACAGTTTTCGAGTCGAGACATCACTTTTACAATACATTTTCGAGACGAGACAGCCACAAATCTTGTCTCGTGCGCATCCCTAAATATTTCAATTTAATGTTCCACAATTACGTTCTTTAGGCTAAGGGAGAAGATGATTAGAGCAAGTGAATGATTATGGAAGAATTTGTGAAATAAGAAATTGCGGGGGGGGGGGGATGGGAGTACCCCGAGAAAACCCATGGACACGATGTTGTCCACCATAAACGTACTTGGGCGGGGATCGGACCAGGGAGCTCATGCACCAGAGGTAAATGCTCTACCATTAAGCCACCGTGTCCTCCTAACAGAGAGAGAGAGAGAAATTCAATAAGTCAGTTCTCACTTAACAAAATAACTCCTCACCCCAAAAAATCTCATTTGTTTTTCGTATAGGCTACTTTCTTTTGTTTATGTTGCTCTTAGTTTAAAGTCTCATATTTATGCTCCAAGACTAAGGGACAGACTGTGGTGAAAATAATGAATGAAATTATGGAATGAAAAAAAAAAAGTGGGAGAGAACGGGAGAAGCACAGGAACTCACTCACGTGATGTTTGTTTCTCTACTACAAAGCTCACTTGGCACAAGCGGAGATCGAATCAAGGACCCCACGCAACCAGATGAGGATTCTACCACTGAGCCACAGTGGCCCCAGTTTCTCTATTTGTTTTCTGTGGGGTGATTGATACTTTCTCAATTATTATTGAAACCGGAAATGACACTAGATTTAGATTTCTAACACGTTCAATTTAAATAGAGAGATTAGAATAGAGACAACATTGTAGAATGTTTACTTGATTGCAGAAACCCGTTCCTCCTTATATGTTACTTTTTTTTTTTAACTCTATAACGATCAATATTGATGCCAAAAGTGATTGATTTCTTCCACTTCCGATTTTAGAAGAGAGATTAGAGTCGAGATGGTATATACTCTTGGGACGTTCAACTGGTTACAGAAAATAGCTTCTCGCTATCTATTACCGTCCTTACTCTATAGTGGTCAATGTTAAAATCGATTGGTTCATTTCCACCACTTCCTATTAGAATAGACGTTTAAATGAGAGAAGATAGCACCTATACTTAGAATGTTAAATCGATTCTAAAAGGAAAGTTCCTTGCTATCTCTCTCTCTCTCTCTCTCTCTCTTTTTTTTTTTTGTTCTATAGATCAAAATTTAAACCGGAAGTTGTAGTGGATTTTTATCACTTCCGGTTTTAGTAGAGCGTTAAGGATGGAGATGAAATGTGTTTTTTTTTTATTTGTGACACGTAGTCAATTGCAGGAAACAGCTTCTCGCTATCTATTACCGTTATTGCTGTATAATGATCAATGTTAAAACCGGAAATACTTAACTTTTACCTCTTCCGGTTTGAATAATACCTCCATTAAAGAACTCGATTTGTAAATTTTAATTCTCTACATTCTGAGCAAAATTGCCGGTGATCCATTAAGTGATTTTTTGGGACTTTTCTCCCAGACGGATGGACGGATACATAGGTAAACAGGGTAGTTTTTTTTTTAAATCAAACTCTTTAAAAAGCATTTCTCGCTGTGTCTTATTGCTTTTTAAAAAAATGATAATGTCAATAGAGGAATTTTCTTTTAAAACTCACACTTAGCCATAGCTTAGAAGACTTTAAAAATGCCTTACAGATAGACAACCATCAAAGCTCTGCAGTTCGTTTGGTTGCTCTACTAGAAGGATATGTCAGAAAAATGGGTAAATCGAAGTGTAGTGACCCTGATGACAATACTACTACTACTACTACTGCTACTACTGCTGCTACTACTACTACTACTACTACTACTACTACTACTACTACTACTACTAATAATAATAATAATAATAATAATAATAATAATAATAATAATAATAATAATAATAATAGATTGGTGCGATTAAAATATCAACTTTAATGCTGGGAAACTCGTCTCAGCAAGAGGATAGAGAAATGAAATGAAAATGAAATCTTTAAGTTTAACGTTCCACTGTTATGCCGGTTAGACTAAAGGAGACGGTGATAATGAGAAATGAGTGAAATGGTGGAATGAAGAAAGTGGGAGGAAACGGGAGAACCCCGAGAAAACCAACGAGCAGGGTGTTTGACCACCACAAAGTCCACACGGCGCGAGCTGGGATCGAACCAGGGAACCCAAGCACCGGAGGTGAACGCTCTACCTCTGAGCCCCCCCCCCCCAATAGAGAAATGAGCTAATGCCACTCATCCAATGTCAAACTCTAGACATGTACAGCAGACAATCAGAAAGCTTGGATTGGATTAGATTTTCAGTTTATCGTCTCTTTCAGCAGCGAGGATATACAGGGCGTAGACCTACAGTTTAACTTGGTATCAGAATCACATGTGCTCCCGCCAGGAACGGTCACTAGGCAATGCGTTATTGAGCAAGGACATATGAAACTCCACCATTTAGATCACATATTGGAAATGATTTTTCTTTACGAATTTTTACTGGAACATCCTGCACATCAAGCCGCAATAAACATTTAACAATGCATTTGGAGCAGGAATACACTATTCGCTCCATTAATTTGTCAAATTTCTTTCCGGTGACACGTCATTGAAAAATGAAAACCCCGTGGGCATCGACTAACATCATGTTCGAATGAGTAAACTCCTCAGGAACATCTCGTGGAAGCAGATCCTCGGAAGTGTGTTTGAGCCACTGCAGACACGTTAGTGCACCATATTAACTATTTTTCGGCAGCATCGTGCAATCGGTAGACTAATATGTTAAGTTGAACTCTTAGGTGCCGCATGAGTTGACACCGACCAACAAGCGTAAGGTATAACCAAGAACATTTTTCCATCACCGGAGTATCATTTCAGTGAAAAATGACCGGGTTATGACAATCGTAAACGGTCAGGTCACAGCATTTCAAAATGAGCCTTGTATGTGCACCGCCTAAAATTATGATGGTTGGATCGTGATCAACGTCCAGATTAGTTTCCTAAACCATCACGTCACCTAGAGAACGTGTTGGAACGTGTTGTCCGTATGGTAGTCTGTGGTGGCAGTGACCCATCATGTATTTCTCAGGCAAAATGATACCATCAATGCATATTGTTACAGTGCTGCACTCCAGAAACAACGGAATTTGTCCAGAAACATCCAACAATGGTAGACAAACATGATGTTTTCATATTGAACGACAATAGTAGCCCACATGCCGCCCAAAGGACGGTGCAGCCACTCCATAAGTTGCGGTATTTGAACACTTCCTCACCCACCATATTCCTCTGATATATCTTCCAGTAACTACCACCTCTACCGGCATCTCGATCACTTCTTGGGGAAAGGACCTCCCCCTGATCACAGGGGGGATACAAAAGTACGATGAGAACTTTCATTGCATCGCATTGTATCCATACTTGTTTCGATAGAAAACATGTATCGAAAATGTATGGCTGAGCGATAGCAAAAATGTATGGTTGCAGACGGACACTATTTTGATTAATAAATACTATATATATATATATATATATATATATATATATATATATATATATATATATATATATATATATATATATTAATAATATATATATATATTATTAATGACGCACTCTAGTATGTGTGTGAGGGCATTTCATTCTCACCAACCTAATAACAACATGGGTGTAAAGTCCCTTCAGAGCTGTAGGTTGTCACAAGCACAAATGCACGGCAGTATATACTTAACTCCAGATGAACAAATGTACCTCAAGATATTCAGACTGAAATTTCTCGCAGAGTTCTGCAAAAGACGATATGCTGTAGACCGTGACTGATTTGTCGTACTTCCTTTCGGATTACTGATCTTCCGATAGATGTTAATTTTTATGATTTCAGTATAAAACTTGGTCATGTAAGCTATAACTGGAAATAAGTAAATATATAAAAACGATTATTCTATATAAAGAATCACCCGTTTCGCTTTAAATATTAAACTTCTCACTGTCAAAATACAATATAACGATTTCATCCAACCCTGTACTTCAAGCAGTAAGTGTGGGAGAAGTGACATGCGGATGACAATATCATAGGCCTAATCTACAGGGGGGTAGGAAACACTGCAAACACAACTAATCTGCGTTCTACATTGCAAGAGAATAGAACCAAGTTGTAAAAATTTCAGTAAATTACAAGGAATTACTGACAAAAATTTGCTGTCTTTCATCCATGTTAAATTACAGTAACTGAATGAATGAACAGCATGATTATTGCCTATAATTTTAATATAAATCACGTAGCTGCTGCGACACTTTTGAACAACACTCAATTGCCAATACATTTTCACTGTAATTTTACTATAATTTTTACGATTTAGCCTTCGTTAATGAATTAGTAATATGTGGATTAGAAAGATGATTTCAAAGTACAAACCTATATGGTTCTATTGTGGTTCTTACTTATGATACAAACAGGAGTAGCAACGTGGATCTTACGTTAAGAGGCCACATCCCATCGAAATTAAAATACCTCTAATTTTACAGTAATTATGTAATATCTTCAAATAGGTAATAGATAATCGAAATGTGGAACAAGAGCGCCCTAGACAATATCATTTTACATGAAATACCGTTATCACTACTCACTTATCTGCTTTCGATTTCGAGCCATTTTAAAAATCGGCATTTATTTTCGCGTTTCTAAACGGCTGAAAACGGAAAACCACTAGGTGACTTGCGATAACGGTACCTCATGCAAAATAACATTGTCTAGGGCGCTCTTGTTCCACATTTCAATTATATTTTATCTATTTGAAGATATCACATACTTACATACTTACCTACTTACGTTGTTCAACCAAATCCATCAAGTGTCCAAGCAGGAAAAGTGGCCAATTTAAGATATTTTAACTGGTGAAACCTAAGTTGGCCACCTTTGATTTCAAAGAAAACGTGTCAGTTATGTAGTAGCCAACTTGCATACCTAATAGTTAGCATTTGACTGTATCGTATGTAAAAATGATACCAAGTCAGGCAGATGGCCAACTTAACTGACATCGCCAGTGTAACGTATCTAAGTTGCTCACCTTTGGTACCAACTTAATCAATGAAAAATTAAATCTTTCGGTTTATCGTCGCGATTAAGGTAAGTGGATGATGATGATGATGATGATGATGGTAGAATTGGTGGAATGAGACTGTAGGAGGAAACGGGAGTCCCGCGAGAAAACTCACGGACACGATGTTGTCCACCACAAACTTACTTCCACAGATCAAACCAAGGCCCCCAGGCACATCAGCTTAATCAAGTGTCCAACTTAGTAATTAGTAAGTAGTTAGGCCTATAAAAATATATCTCTGAAACTTGAGAAGAGATTGAGAAGACAACAAGAAACAGAAATGGTCAACTTATTTGGTATTACTGAGGAAGATGAAAATTACCTTCAGCAAGATATTGAAAAGGGAAAGACGATTCACTTAAAACAAAGAAATTACCCTAAATCTTGGCTTTTATGTGGCGAAAGGTAAGAGTCTTTTGGAGAAAAATAATCAGGCCCGCTTCCAGCATTTATTTTCGTGGAAGATTTCTTTGAGCTTACGCGCAGAGATACTTAAAGCGTACTGACAAAACGATACATGTTTTAACTGCGCAGAAATGAGCATTGTTTTGTACGCAAGTCTCTTAAAAAGGCATTTTTCCTCTTTGGGCTCGTTAAAAGCAAAGAGGCTAAGACGCATTCCCTCGGCGCAACTACGTATTACCACGTCACTTGCCGACAGCTCAGGGGAAACCTGCAACAATTTTCCGCCGTTCGTTTTTCCCCCTTCCCCGCGCGCGCCCCACTCTTTTGCTTGCATCCGCCTTTAAAATCAAGGCCCCTCCCCTTCTGTATTTCCCCTCCAAAAAATTCCCCCCTGCCCTGCTGCTCTCCACACCTTTTTCTGCTTGTGTTTAACGATCATCATACGGTGTATGCTGCCATCTGGAGGGCGTTGAAAAATTCAGATAAGTTTTGCTCTCGCTCAACGCTTTTTGGTCGAAATGGATTGGTTCACTCAACGAATGCTTGGCAGTCCGGCAATTGCATAGCGCGTTAAAAAAAAAAAAAACTAACTAAAAAGTTTGCAGTTTGCTTTTTTGTTTTCTAACGCTTGCTAGCGAAAGTAACTATGACACACAATTCGACCGTTTATGTCGAGCTGATATGAGCTTTGGACAGGGTAGTTTTTGCTACATTTTCTACCAGTTTCTCTGGAGATGATTGCCACTTTCAGTAGCTCATCTGCGGTGAAGTTTAATTGTTGCAAAATCGTGCTGGTTTTATTTTTGTGGCGTAGCGCTGTAACTATTAACTAAACCGAAAATCTGATTTTTACCCATTCGCTTTTACGAAAGTACCATTGACGCGTTCACGCTAGTAATGTACTTGTTGGCACATTAATAAGAACATACATTAATTTATTCTCTTAAAAAAAAAAAACGGAAAAAAGACAAAATAGGCCCCGTTTTATACAAAATACTTTAACAATACTAGGTGACACAGTGCTTGAGAAATAAACTTTATCATTTCTGGTATGAAAAATCCTTAGTTTGATCCCAGGCCTAGGTAGAGTGTGGTCGACTACTTCGTATAGGGCCTATATGAGTTTTTCAGGATTCTCGTTCCGTTTTTTTTTTTTTTTTTTAATGTTCATTCATTTGCATGTACATCTGTTTCATTTTAGTGGAGGATCTAGGAGGCAAAACCTGGGAGGAGAACAACCAGAACTCAGACTATGATAAGTATAACATGAGTTTATTATAAACTTAATATATACTGTATAGGCCTAGTTTCAATTATTTTCGTCACTTAAAAAACTGGGGACGGCTTAGGGCCCCCAGCCTCGGCATAGGTCCGCCATTAGAACTTTATAGAACAGTGTTCTGCCTTTCAAAAGAAGATCGAAAGCTACTGAAAGGTCAAACGAGATTATAATTATTTTTAATGCATTCGGTGAACCCGGGATCACAACCATTTATTCATGATTTGGGGCTCCGTGATGGCTTGGGGCTCTCCCGCAATGCGGGGCCCTTATTTACGCACCTGTACCAGGGGTAACCAACGCGTAAGTTAATCAAAAGAGCCATAAACCAATATCAGGGATGACCAATGCGTAGACCAGCAAGTCGTGAGAAGTAGTTCGCGGTGATCTGTGTCATATAATCTGCATCGATAACTAACATTGTGTAATCATTCCCCGTAGCGAGCAATTAAACAAGTAAGCGTCCCCCCCCCCAATGATTTCTTAACGAAAAGTAGCCTTTAAACCTAAAAAGATTGGCCACCCCTGAACATTACATATATTTTTTGTAAATAAGCAAAATAAAGCAATTTATTCACAGCCTTCTTGAAAGTAGGAAGGCCATTTCCCCTATAGCTTACCGTAAAATCCCTAAACATTTTGTATTTTAGTTCTGAAGTTATTATAAAAAGAAAGTTCAAAGGTACGAAATCTTGCTTGTGCTTGTACATTACACATTGCACATTTGTTATTATTGTAACATAAATTCTAATTATAATAGCATAGGCCTATACACGTGTATCCAGTATAGAAAGCTAGAAATAACGACTGATGTCCTGACCACACAATTAACAAAATTACAGATCTTTTTAGCCAATTATAGCCCTTCTGAAGTCCTAATAACACAAGAATAATATAATTTGTATTTCTAGACCTATAAAGAGTCTTTAAAATTTTGATAAATTGTTTAATAGCCTATTTAGGGTGCATATTAACAAGAAGGCTCAGAATTTTATTATCATTAGAAACTCATCTGGACTCAGTACACGGTAAATATTGGAGTTGTACTGTACTGCTTCTGTTGAAAGACTAAATGGGATGCAAATAATGCTACAATATTGGAATGGATTTTGAGTTTAGCGTTCCTTTTCAGCAGCGAGGCTCTATGAGACGGGACCTACTGATAGCCATGAAATCTGAACCACATGAGCTCACACCGGGAATCGAACCCGAGTCTCGCACGCTGAAGGCGTGCTACAATGTTAATAGCGTGCAAAACATGTAACATATTCCAAGTAAGAGATCATATTTAGCGGAACAAAATTATATGGATGAGTACGAATCCTCATGCGTAGTTTTCGAGGAAATTTACCTCTTTTTCGTAAATCTAGAAATTTAAGGAAGTCAGATGCAAAACCGCACAAGTCCACTTCTGACCGAAAATGCGTTAAGACCGAAATAGTGTTTCTTATAATATCATGCACTAGTACTGATGCAAAAACAACATAAATATAGGCCTACATAGCAAATTAGGAAATTCTTTACAATGCGATGAAGAAAATGAAGGCAGTTGCAAAAAAAAAAAAAAAAACCAACAGTTCTGTACAGTGGCGGATCTAGAAGATCAAAACTGGGGGGGGTAGCCAGAATCCAGACTATGATAGGTATCCCTATATCAAGAGTTTACTATGAACTTTCAAAAACATATAAATAATAGCTTCAATTATTTTCATCACTCAAAAAACTGGGGCCTAGGCCGGGGGGGGGGGGGAAGCTAGATCCACCACTGGTTCTGTATCAAAACAAAACCGATTTTTTCTCAACACTATGTTTCGTTGGTCTTGTGCAGTTTTGAATCTGACTTCTTCAATTGGTGCTGCACCGATAACCACACCAACTCCTACATTAAGAAGAAGCTGATACTGAAATAGTCCTTAATAGTCCTTAATCCTTAATAGATATAGTCCTTAATCGAGCTTTTTTGTATTATAACGCTACCAAGATGACATGGCGTAGTATAGTATGGTTTTTGAAGTATAGTCCAAAATAATGATTAACGCTTGAACTCTAAGGTTTGTTTAATTATAAGTAAGGTCCGAGGATAAGACATATTTTTAAGAGGTTAGTTTTTGAGAAAATCGAGAGAGTTTTTGAGAAAATAAAAATACTACTTTTTTGCTTTGTAAAGTGTATCGTCCATTACGAATATAATACAGTTGATAGTTCTTACAGTGTTAAATAGCAGGTATATAATAATAATAATAATAATAATAATAATAATAATAATAATAATAATAATAATAATAATAATAATAATAATGTGAAAAACCTTTATCAATATTGAGAAGTTGCCTATGTGGCATAAACAAACTTTGCTTATATAGGGTACTACCATTCTTAATGCAGGAGACTGGCCAACTCACTAAATAAATAAGTACTTAAATAAATTTAAGTCTTGGTATATATTTGCGAAGTAATAGGCCTACTTGAGCAGAGTAAGTTTACCACTACCAGGTTGCAAAAGTTTGTTTCATATAACTCAAACTGCCTGGAGCTAACTCCTAATAACATTTCAGACTTTTAATAGCCTTACTTAAGTCTTTAAGGCTAAGTCTGTAGGCTCGCACAAGATTGCCAGACTTTTAACAGCCTTACTTAAGTCTTTAAGGCTAAGTCTGTAGGCTTGCACAAGGTTGCCAGACTTTTAATAGCCTTACTTAAGTCTTTAAGGCTAAGTCTGTAGGTTTGCACAAGGTTGCCAGACTTTAAATAGCCTTACTTAAGTCTTTAAGGCTAAGTCTATAGGTTTGCACAAGGTTGCCAGACTTTTAATAGCCTTACTTAAGTCTTTAAGGCTAAGTCTATAGGTTTGCACAAGGTTGCCAGACTTTTAATAGCCTTACTTAAGTCTTTAAGGCTAAGTCTGTAGGTTTGCACAAGGTTGCATTTACACAGATGCAAACCTAACCAAGGCTATATAGCAAACTTGCTCGATTGTAAGTTTGCTTCAGACTTGCGATAATACATATTACAAAGCTAGCGTTAATATTCCCTTAAGTTGAGACACCTGTGAAGGATAAATTAAAATTTACGCTTGACAATGTTATACTCAGAGGCTTTGCTAAGGGAAATTAATGGCAAACATACACTTACCGTGGACTAGGAGTTGATCAGGAGGAAACGAAAGTGTTTTCAGTATGTTGATGCTAAGTATACGGGTCAAATTCCTCAAGGAACTATTCCTCAAGGATCATGCACTAAACCATCTATATTACTATCACTATCAACATGGTAAGTTTAGGCTTTCTACCTCAAATAGTCTTGTGAAAAATCAATGCTAATATGTGGAATAGGTTTTCGGCCATTATTCCTCAATGGCACGTTAAATCATAGGCATTTTGGTTTCAACCTGTCTTCATTTCGTCCACTATCACTATGAGAGGTTTGGCCTTTCTGACTCAATTTACATTGAAGAAACCAATGTTAAAAAATATCAGACAGTTTTGGGGACTCTATTCCTTAAGGTAACCTTCAATCATGATCTGCGTAGCGTCAAAACCATTCAACCATGACCATAATCAATATGCATAATTTGTTCCACGTGTCTCGTACAATCTTTGCGGAGTCATTTTTTTTAAATGCTTACATGTATAGAAATGGTCAACTTTATAGGTGTCACTGTAATTATGTGCCATATCTAACATCGAGTGAAGGCTATAAAACTAACCCATTTTTTTTTTAATTTTGGCCATACTATTTACTAAACTACCCACACTATTTTTTTTTAGTGGAAACAATATTTATTTAAGCTATTGTTTACTCTGTCAATTAGCCACTAAATTGGGCAGTTTCCTTTGGAACCAATCACTTTTTATCAATAAATCAGTTGGTTACGAATTTGTGTATTAGAGCTTATTAACGTATCTGAAAATCACGCTATAGCCATGCATTATTATTATTATTATTATTATTATTATTATTATTATTATTATTATTATTATTATTATTATTATTATTACATAACTTAGCAATTTGAATACAATTTTTTTAAAGTCTGTTTCACTCTCTCTACTTGTAGATCGTGTGATCCATTAGTACAAAATTACCGGGTAAGTTTTCTTCTTTTGATCTACTTTATAGCATTAGATAAACAGGTAAAACAACACTTAGCGCTAAGTTGACGAAGGAAGACAGTTTGTGAAGAGGTAACTTTTTTGGGGGGGTGGGGAGAGTAAGGGATAGGTAGACTAGGGGGTACGTTTATATAAATGTATGTATATATCACGCAATTGAAACGCTTATTCCATTGGATGTCTTACTAAATAGCTGCTGTGTTTCGAAGTTGAATGAGTGCAAAAACGGCTTAACTGCAAAGAAGTATGTACACCTAATTGTTATTGAACGTGTGTGGGGGGGGGGAGGGAGGGATTTGTGTAAACGGATCCCACAAAATTACCCGGAAAGACTAAAGGGGAAGAACGAAGGGTAAGAAGAATAGATAGGTAAATTGAAAGAGTTTAGTTTGAACGTCGAGAAAATTGGGAGAAGGGGGAGGGGAAGAGAGAAAGGGGGTTAGGTCATAACAAATGAAGAACGATGTATTAACAAAAAAAAAAAAAAAAAAAAAAAGAAGCAGGTCTAATGTTTCTTTCATACATTTCATTTGGCGCATTTTGTCGTGAGCAAACACTGTATCTACTTATTATAGGACATACATATTGACTGCCTATCTGTTAAGTACAAAGTAGGAAGTTTAAACCTAATGTTCTTTACCATTACTTAAAAGGGTAGATATATATTTTGTACGTGTTAAAGTGTTGTGGGGGAGAAAAGGGCAGTTAGTGCGTGGTAAGTCAGACCGTGTGTTATGGATATTACATGAGCTTCTTTTGTGAAGCCTGGCCTTTTTTGTGGCCTGTCTTTTCAAGAAGTAACCCCCTCGAGTTGTTCAACCTAAGACCAGAAACATGGGGAGACTGGTGGGATATGGTCTAACCGTGTCAGACAAGAGAATACAACGCTGGGTTACAGCTGTAATATAAACCGATCTATCATCCAAGTATCAAGTAACACGATTGGACGAGATGCAGCATTCACGCTACGAGGGGGCGGGGCGAGGTCCTATCATGTAACCTATCACGGTCTGCCTACAGTTTGACGTGGGGAGAAAAAGACAGGAGCGGAAGAAATAAGAGAGGGGGCAGAAAGGAGGTAGGGGAAAAAAAGGGAAAAGAACACACACACAGACACAGATAACGTTTTGAAGGGTTAAGAAAAAGAAGGAAGAAAAAAAAAACCAATTGCCACTGCGTTTGTGTGAAGAGCGAGCGATGCAGGGTAAAAACTCTATAACGGGTAAGTGTTTTGGGTTTTCTTTTCTCGCTAGCTCCCTCGAGAGAGCGCGAAAAACTTTCGTCGTACGTATGAGTACGAGGTAAACGGACTACCAAGGTTCCTCATGATCCCGCGCGACGGTGGATACAACTTAAAAAAGAACAATAAAAAGACGAAAAAAGGAAGACTCATCGACTTCTCGGCTTGACTTTGTTGTTTAACAATTCCTTCCTCGTTCCCCGACCACACATCACCACTAAACTGCCACCTACCACAAGAAGAGGAAGATTTAAATACAGTATACACAATTCTTCCTCAGCCTTATTCCATTCGACGACTAAGACCTGATGTTGGAACGTAGGAAGCAAAAACAAAGAACAAGATATTCCATATCAACATATTCTCCCCCCCCCCCCCCGTGGCTCAGTCTTGTTTGCTTAAATGAAAAACTTTTCCTCATTATGATTGGTCTCAAAAGACCGTCTGTACTGACAGAAGTAAGTAATAAGCTCAATATTTTCTGCCTCTGTTTTAGCAGACTTCTTCAATATTGCTTACACTAACCGACCGGCTCCTGAAGAATACACATACCCCACTATGGGGAAGTGTTCTGCGTGAAGACGAAATGTGTCGCGCCGGGTTAGAAGAAAAGGGGAGAAAAAATAACAAAAAGAAGAAACTACGATACTAAGTAAGTAAAGTAAAGGCATCGTCGTCAACAAACGTCGCGGCGACGCGCTGGGGGAGGAGGAGGGGTAACACACACACACAGGCAGACAGAGACGAAAGCGAAGAAAAAAACGCGTAACGTTACAAACCGATAACGAGCTAAGAGGTTATACGCGACGGGGCGCGCGCGGGCGGGGGGAAAAAGAAGCTAGGGTGGCGGTGGTGAGGGGAAACGCGGAGAGAGTGAGAGAACAGGAAAAAAAGGTGGCGCGCGGGTCGAAGGGGGTCCCGCGGAAGAAGAGCAAGCAGGCGGGCAGAAAAAGAAGACAAGAGAGGAGAGCACCGTGATTGCGTGGTTTGGCCTGTTTTGCCCTCCTGGTGAAGAACTGATTTTTTGCTGTGCCCTTCGGGTGACGGACGGAGAATGAAAGTTGCGCTTGCCGAGGTTTTTGGCTTGCCAACACTGGTAAAAATTTTCCCCGAGTCTCGGCAACACAGCCAATAGTTAAAAAAGCAAAAAAATAATGCATTTTATTTCAAGACAAACGTAAGAAGGAACATCATTTATTAACAAGTTTTATTGTAACCTTTTAACAAAATAAGGACTTCGTCGCAAGAAAACTTGAGAAGATGTCAGTCCTTTTTTAAAGATTGCCTAAGAAGACAAGAAGGAAGAAGAAGAAGAAAACACGCACACATACACACATCCCATATGTGATGCGTGTTTTTTTTATTTTCCTGATTAAGTGAACTTGAAGAAAGGAAAAAACAAAGGAACAGCGTATTAGTTGAAGATTGTCTTGCAAGAACTCAGTGTGTGTTCGAGGAGTGCTTTTTTTTTATTCTTCAAGTAACATATCTCCAGTTGTTTTTGTTATTCTGTGCGCGTGTACGAATGTGTGCGTAAATATATATGTATACATATGAACATATATATATGCGTGTGCGCGGAACTTTTTCATTCAACCATCTGCCTGTTTCACGATGGCCCCTTCTCCCCCCTTCCAATGATTTCCTCCCCTCCCTAAATGCATGTGGAGACACACACCATTCTACTACAAACATACCCTAAGGATATCTTGTGCGCGAGGTGTATATACTTTTGTATCTAGTGTCTAAGGAGTGGGGGGGAAGGAAGACGTGTACACACACACACAGATACATACACAAAACACACACTACTAAACATACATACGGGGAGAAAAATTGGGAGAGGGGGGGCAGAAGCGGTCGCTCTAACGTTTTTCGATATAGCCGACCGAAGTATCAGCAGCAAGAACGTATGTCTTTTTACGAGAAGGTCAGGCCCTTTTTGAACCGCAGCGACGAGCCGGGGGCTTGACACTGGCATCCCCTCGGGCAATCGTCGACGCAAACGCCGCCAAGCGCGAACTGCGGAAGCCGGCTAAAGCTTTCTGCCACTTAGGTAAGTACTTTTTTTTTTCTTTTTACATTCTTCCGAAATATTTATCTGCTTTTTTTTTTAACTTAGTACTTTTTATATATATGTTTGTTTATTTGGAAACCATGCAGAACTTTTCGAATGTGATTTCTCAGAACCCAAAACTGTACTCGGTTGTCTATTGTTTTCTTATAATGTTTACACTTTTTTCCCCACTTGCTTGAGCTGAAACACCTCTGTGGTTAGGTGAAAAAAACAAGTACTTATTAGTACAGTTAAATTAAGCAACCCTTTGAAGTGTCAGCTACTAAGCAGACTAACATGGTAGCGAAGTTCACAAACACGTCGACACTATTACTACTGGTGCTACTATTAGTAGTAGTAATAGTAGTGGTATCCCCCATATCTTTCCACATGTGACTGAATGTGTGTATGTGTATGTGAGCGTTCGGGAGACAGAGTCCCAACTTCAGGGCCTGGCAAGGGGTGAAGCGGGGGCGCCACGTTCTCCCTATGCGCTAGTAACGTAAACAAGTTTCCAACCCCCACCTCCCTTAAAACACACACATGCAAAATACATACTTACCTACACGTATTAACAGTAATTAAATGAGAATGTAAATCTACTATGAAGCACTATAGTGTCAAGATATTTATATGTACTGTTACCTGTACAAATCCTATGGAATTGAATTTAGAACATTTTTTTTAATCCCGAAAGTAATTAAGTTTAATTCTTAAGTGTGAAATATGACAGTGTTTCCATATCAGTAATTACAATTTTTGAAGACAATTGTATATATATTTTTGTTATTTCTATATAGGCCTATGTTTCGTTTTGTGTTTTTCCTACAATTAAATGAATAAAATTTATTTATTTATTAAATTAAATATATTGTATATGTCTAAAACGATACTATCGATAAACAATATAGTACTAGTTTAATAATTTATTTATAAATAAAAATGTATTAAATAATTAATTGCTAATAGTGTAATTTTCTTTTAAATGAATGGCTCCTTCCAGCATTTTCTAATGGTAATACCTGATGCATTTATTTTTATTCGGCTTTTTTTTCTCATTTTCCATATATTTAAAAATATATTGTACTTCAAGTAACAACGATGTAAGTTGTATTTATATATTGTTTTCTTTTCTTTTCCAGTATTGCGGTTCGATTAGGACATAAAAAAAATAGGAGTCCACAAGATTTACCTATTATCTTCAGAGAAATTCATCATTCAACTGTCTTTTAATGGACGCTAATTCGAGACAAGACCGAGCATCATACAATAAAGCGAATTCAGAGAACAGAACGAGGATCACACAATGAAAAATTTACAAGAATACTTTTGTTGTAAAGAAAAATCAAGAAAAGGTCATTGCAGTACAAGTTAAAAAAAGGAAGTTTTCAAACAAAAAAGAAAAGTGATATTTAAAAAATTATCAGTGCTTCAGTGATTTTTTTTTTGTTTTTGTAAAAATTTTCACAGTGATAAATTTACAAATGTTCTTCTGAGTACAGTGAAAATTATCTACAAAACAAAAGGGCCTGTTATTTTATTGGTGATTATATAATATATAACCTTTGTATTGTTGTCAGCCCGCCAACAATAAGGAATAGTGGCAGATCAACTGTAAGTGAACTACAAATTGTAAGGTTTTTTCAATTGTTACCACACGACCTAGTCAAGAAAAAGTATAAACAATATTATTAATATATATTTAGTACCTGCACTTATAAATTCTCCTAGTTCCGATATTAGCATATCAAAGAATTGCATATATGCTAAAGCTAAGGGAAAGATGCATTATCATTGACTGATTAATCTAAAAAAAAAATTAAGAACAATAATTTTGTCCTTTTCTCCTCTTAAGCAATAACAATACTTATAACAACAATGGATGAACCAGAACAAGTGATTGTTGAAAGAAGAACTTGGCGAAATCGAAAAAGTGCATTTAGGCTAGGCTAAAGTGCAAACAGAAAAAATCCATTAATTTTATTTGTTTTTTAAAGTTTTTTTTCTAAATAATTGGCGCGTGTGTTCGTGAAAGATGGTGCGTTTTGCTGCCCCAACAATAAAAGTTCGCGAGTGTTACTAAAAGATTTTTTTTTAAATATTGTATCTCAACGAGATAAATAAAAACAAAACACTGTGTGAAGTTATCAGTATTTTTTAAAATTATTAGTAAATTCGAAAGAAGGGACTCAGGAAATAGACAAAACCAGAGACAAAAAAAGCAGCCCTTCGCAAAAAAAGAAGAAAAATTCCAACGGTTAAGCCCATATGTCATGGCCCAGTTCAGCTTTAGTGGAGTACCTTCTGCACAGGTAAGGTTTTCCTGTTATTCCATGATTTCATTTTATTATTATGTTTTAAAAGTCAATAGTATTAATGATATGAAAAGAGAACTTATCAAGTTAGGCTCTGTAATTGTTTGTGTCCTTTACTGACGTTCTGAGTTCGGGTCGTGCTAACACTTCTAAATTTGCTGTGGTTATTATTCAAATTATGGTGTGAGGACTTTTTCGCAAGCTGTCTGTTCCAGGGCGCCCTTCACAGTGTCCCGACGTTTATTCTCAAAGGAAAGAAAAAATAATAATCTTTGATTTTAAAATGACTTAAGAAATATTACAGATAGCCTATCTGATGTTATAATTAACTGGATTTATAAAGAAAATGTGAGAGTTTTATGGGCTTTTTTTTAAAAAAAAATTAAATCTAGGACTACGAAGATATTATCTACACTATTATTTACGTCTTGAAGTAACGTACCTCTAATATTTCAACATTGTAGCCTGTTTCCTTTTCATAACTTAATGTACTTGGTCAAAGAAAAGATTAACAAAAAAAGAAAAAGAAAGAAAGAAAGAGAAAAAAGAAAGAAAGAAAAAAAGACATTCAAAAGAAATAATAATTATTAATAAATCTGACCCCTTTAGTTTATTGTGGGTACTTAACGTAATTTACCAACAGTAAAATTAATGAAAAACAGTCAGCAAAACTCAAACAATGATATTTTCTGACCCCTCCTCTAAAAGTACACGCCATATATTTAGAAGAGATTTTTATTTTGCCTATTGTATAGGTTTTTTTTTTTTTATGCAGCTACAAGTTTGTCCACAGTTTATAACATCTATATATTAGCCCTAAGTTGGTTATATTATAATTTCTCGAACTAATTAAAACGTAGTTTACTCACTGAATGTTCAATAATAACACTCAAGATAAAAATATATTTAAACTGATATATTTTCTGAAGATTTTCTGCACTTATCTTTTTTACTTTTCACAAAATTCCTTCTTTATAATTGAGAATACATTCACTATTAGTGGCTTCTTTACGTATTATATCAGAACTGTCTAGAAAAACATGTTTATATATGTCTGGCCACAAAACTTAACAAGTTAAATGTTGAGGTCTGGCCATAAAGAAAAATGATATACGATACGGACTGTTGTCCATATCAACATATACTGTAGAATTTATAAATATTATCGTTATAAGTTGAGGGCTTTGTAAGGTGTCAAGCAATTTTGGTTCAATGTCTTTGTTCATGCTCTGAGTTCGGGTTACCACATGACAGATTTTTAAAAAGACGACACATTTTTCACCGAAAAATAAAGAAAAGACCTGTATCTTTCGATCAATCATTTGATGGCATAGTGAGAAAATGTAACCTTATACGTATACAACCAAACTTTTAACAATTCCAATTATAGAAATACTAAGATTTTGCCTCATTCGAAGTATAATACGATGTATACAAAACTTGAACTTAAAAGCATTTGTCTGTATCTCTCCCCACCCAAAAAAGAGGGCCAAGTTCCTAAAAATCCGCTCGGACCGGTTTCCCTTCAGAAGATGATATCATAGATAATGTCACTAATTATGGAGTAGTGGTTTTACACAGAATATTAGATATTTTTTATTTAAACAGAATGCATTCTAATAAGCATTTTAAAAAGGGCCAAGAATTCAAATAAATTAGAAGATACTGCAAATGACACCAACTTAAAATATTGTATTTCTACGTATATCAACAATTGAGCTTATTGGACAAAAAAAAAAGACGACAATTTTCGCCTGCTCCTTAGACATTGCAGGGTTAATGAAAGAATTCTTCGGTTCTGAAGCTATATGTAATGAAATACTAAGAAACTCTTAAAAGAAGAAAGCTATTTTACCACTGTCAGTTTGAAAGTCAATTATTTTCTGTAATATGTTTTAATTAGATATTAGTTATCAATTATTTTCCGTAAAAAGTTTATAAGATAGATATTGGTTATCAATTATTTTTCGTAAATGTTTATGATAGATATTTGGTTATCAATTATTTTCCGTAAAAAGTTTATCAGATAGATATTGGTTATGAATTGTTTCTCGTAAAATGTTTATGAAATAAATATTGCTTATCAATTATTTTCCGTGAGATGTTTATAAAATAAATATTGGTGATAAATTATTTTCCGTAAAAGTTTATAAAATAGGTATTGGTTATGAATTATTTTCGGTAAAAAGTTTATAAAATAGATACTGGTTATCAATTATGTCCTGTAAAAAACAGTTTAAGATACATATTGGTTATCAATTTAAAAAATTAATAATAAAGTTTACGGTAAAAATAGATACGTCATTTGATCTATATGATCGTAAAATTCTGAAGCAAAAATAATCACATTTATTTGCAAGTAGTATAAGCGTAATTGTAAGGAATATATTAGTCATTAGTAGGAATATGTGTGTCACCATCAGGAGACTATAAGCAGCAATAGATAAAATCTACTAGTTTCCCACATATAGTATATAAATAAATAAATAATACTTTTCTAGCAGAATCAAATTAGCCAATTGTTATTGGTAATTAAAGACACTTTTTCTAGCGCGTAGTTCCTTTCGATTTTCTCGAAAAATACGCATAAGAGTTTAACCATTAAGCATGTCGCTTGATGAAGCTCGATCCCATTTATCGGTTGATATTTGTATCAGCTTTGGGACATTAATTTACCTAAATATTAATTAAAAAGTTAAGAGCAATTTGGCTCTGTATCTCATTAACCGTACGTACTACCACAGAAAAAATAACAAGATGTTATTTTCTCTGTGGTACTACCGCACTCTGTCGTTAAGAAAAATTGACTTGCTGAGGATACACTGCTGTATCTTTTTCTCATCTTAAAAGATGCAAGCGTGAGTCTCGTACAATTCCCAATTTTTAAGATTATAATCAATTAATTTTTTTCTCGAAAACTACGCATGAGTATTTTTTTTACACACACCCATATCACATGTTCAGCTCAGTGAGATTTATGGATTCGTAAAATTCTCATTTTCGGACACTTTTATTTGCTCCCGTTAAATGCTTAATAATATTGAGAATTATAACTTTTTAAAAACTTTTTTTTTCTCTGTCTACTATTTTTTAATAAAATTTACGTTGTTTTCCCCCTTTTTTTAGTTACTGTAAATTTTATAATACATAGTTTTGGTAGTGAAAATTGGTTTTGCCAATATAGGACCCTATTAAATTTTCTCGAAACTCTTTGACAGTATACCTTACGTTCTTAATCATAAACATAAGGATAAATATCAATCATTGGTTAGAAGATTGGTTATGCTATAGGATAAATATCAATCATTGGTTAGAAGATTGGTCATGTTAATCATAATCATAAGGATAAATATCAATCATTGGTTAGAAGACTGGTTATGTTAATCATAATCATAAGGATAAATATCAATTATTGGTTAGGAGATTGGTTATGTTAATCATAATCATAAGGATAAATATCAATCATTGGTAAGAAGATTTTTTGTGTGTTAATCATAAACATAAGCAGTGTTTCTTTCAGAAACAAATGTTCTGGGGGGGGAGCACACTTAGAATTCCGGGGGACACTGCTGGTACTATTCTGTTCATTATTATATTATAGACGTATTATTTTGGTCTTCTCCGGGGGGCATTCTCGGAGCTCCGGGGGGAAGGGGATCAGAGTTTCTCAAAAACATGTGTGGAAGAAACACTGAACATAAGGATAAATATCAATCACTGGTTAGAAGATTGGTTGATTTAGTTCGTTAGAAGTTTGAAATACGATTGTGAAGTAAATTAAATCTAATTTTATATTTACAAAAATCTATTATTCCTTTTGCGTTATTCTTTACACACAATTATGTTTTTTGGGGGGTGCGGGAAGATCAGGAGGGTTGAACAGAAGACCTTTGCTGCGGAGTTCAGTTGGAATATATTTTTTCGTTTTTTAAAACATTTTAACACTTCCTTGAGAATGAGCTGTGTAATTACTGATACACTTTTAAACCAATAATAATAATAATAATAATAATAATAATAGGTTATAAGCAGTGGTTCTATTCAGCTAGTTAGCATCGGTTCCCTAGAACCGGTTGTTAAAATATTTCGAGTTTGCAGAACCTTTTGTTATACCCAAACCGTAAATTGTACCCAACTCAAGAGCAGTAAATTTTAGTTTCACTATATTTGTTTTTAGAAATTCTTACAGCTACAGGGTTAAAACATATGACCTTCAGAACAAGGTGTAAACATTTATTTTTTTTTAATCTCAAATGCTCAGATATCCAGAATAAGAACTGAGATCACATGAGTGTAGTGGTGAGGGTTATTTATATTTGAAACGCATACATATCATTTTCAACAATTTAGTGTCGAAAAACCTAACCATTGCTGGAATAAAGTCTTTCCAATACTTTTTTGACAACCATCTATCTTAGATAATTCGTTTCCAAGATATTCGCAGTGCTACCGGCACCTAATTTCATCACATCACCTTATATTAGGATGCTGTGCAGTTCTTGTTACTTGTGGTATCCAGTAAAAAAAAATGCTTTTCTCTGCCTTGTACAATTTGTTTCCTAAGAGAGTTATATCTATCTATCTATCTATCTATCTAGACACCTATCCACAAAATAAAAACAGTAGTAAATTGTGTTGCTTACGAAACGAGATGGGAAATAAAGGTTTTCTCGTCTCTTCCAATTTTCTCGAAAAGCTTTTCACGTTTCACTTCTTTTTGTTAATTTTCTGTACAAAATTTTTGCCAGTTTACTTCTTTTATTTTTTCTTAATTTCATCCACAAGTAACCCTTAAGCGTCACGATAGATTCATGAAGGGTGTGATATAAATATTTTAAAAACCACATTTGTTATTGGTGTACGTATATTGTGAAGTGACTTAACGTATCTGTTAAAGGTTGATAAATATTCTTCGTTGTCATCGTAGAAACCCTTTGTCAATTTATAGTTTTTATTACTATGAATCATGTAATATTTAAACAGATTCACGATTTTCTCGTGTCGTCTCGATTTTTTTTTATCGAGACGGATCGAGGATCTCGTCTGTTGGCAATAGTAAGGAAATCTCAAAATTTGGAAGTCTACAAATTTGTTCTAATATTTATAATTAGAAAAGAAAATGACCTGTAAAATCCCATAATTTTAACTTGATAATATTAATTGAGTGACCTGATAATAGAAAAGAAAATTACCTGTAAAATCCCATAATTTTAACTTGATAATATTAATTGAGTGACCTGATAATGTTAGAAAAGAAAATGACCTGTAAAATCCCATGATTTTAACCTGATAATATTAATTGAGTGATAATTTTAACCTGATAATTGAGTGATATAAACTAAAATAGTTCGTAAGTTAATGATAGTTTTAGATTATTATACTAATTAACGTTTATATATAAATGGATGGATGGTCAAACAAATGGAGGGATGGATCTTGTTTATCAGTGAACGTGATTCCTAACTTAATTGATTTTTTAGATCTTAGCCAATAATAATGCGTGATCTATCAAAGATAGGTTTTGAGATTTTGTATCTCCCGGACGGGTAGACGGATACACTTGGAAAAGAGTTTTAATAGCTAAACCAAAGTCCTTTTCAGAACAAAGAAAAAAATTTGGAGTAAAGATGGATCGGTCATACGTCATAATCGAACTCACGAGTCTAGGTTAGAAACAAGGCGAAATTCCTACCACTGTCTTATTTATTCGATCGGAAAAATACAGAAAAACAGCTAACAAGATAAATTGCATTGATCAGAGATTCATTATTCTATCCTAACTATATATAAAACTGTACATGAATTACTCATTCTCTGACATAAAATAACGGGTACTTCCGATTGGCGTGGAAAGTTGAAATTTAACATGACTAACCTACAGGAAAGGGATCTAAAGAGGGGATGAAGTAATTTTCCATGTTATTTAAATGGGCGTTATTTTAGATCTATAATCTCATGTGTTGGGTAGCTACTTGGAATTAGAACAGAAACTTAAAATTCTGCATGCTTGTACGTTTTCGTTAGCGTTACCTAAGTAAATAACCAAAACAAAATTTCGAACTTTAGAGTGGTTTTATGGGGAACTGAAAAATATTTCTTGTGTTATATATATGGGACATCTTCTACACCCCAAAATGTTTAGGCACTTCCTGTAGGGCTACAATGATTAAATTTGACATGATTGTAGCTTTTCGGGACAAACGTACAGGAAAATTGCCAAAATTCTCCATGTTATTGAAATGGGCGTTTTTTTTTTTTTTTTTTTTTTAGATCTATGATCTCATGTTTTTTAGGTACTTAGAATTAGAATAAAAACTTGAAGTTCGGTATGCTTGTACATTTTCGTTAGTGTTACCTAAGTAAATCACTAAAACTCAAAATTTCGAACTTTAGAGTGGTTTTATGGGGAACTGAAAAATATTTCCTATGTTATTTATATGGGGGGACATCTTTTACACACCAAAATGTTTAGGCACTTCCTGTAGGAAGAGTTTCAAGAAAAATTCAAATTAAGAAGACTCATATGTCCCGATCAATTACTGCTAATATTAATATAATAGCAATAGAATACTATATAGTCCATCTATTAATACAGTGGCCATTTAACAACTACATATTCCATAATTTCTTTATTGAATGTATCTGGTATGTTATTCTTTTCCAAAATCATAATATAAATTGTAATTTCAAGCCTTGAAAAGTTAGATTCATTTGCAAAAATTACAAATCTTGTAGTCCCCGGAGTCTCCAGTGCTCATTTTTTTTTCTATATCTTTCTGAGTGACCGGCTACTGACCATTTCTTCTACTCTAGTTTACATTTTTTTCTCAATTAAAAAAAGAAGACTGCAAATTTTTGGTAAATTATAAATTATATCGGCCAAGAGGTGCCAGTTTACATATATATTATGATACCTGATTCTGATATATAATTTTGGATTGGATAGATTGTATTTTAGCGTCCCTTTCAGTACCACGGCTATATAAGACGTGAACGTACAGTTTAAGGTAAATTCCGAACAACCGTAATGTTCGAATTTCAGGGCTCTCACATTGGGAATTGAACCCTGAATCCCGTGCAGTAAAGGAATATACGCTAGCCACTAGACCAGCAGGGAAGACATTTGTGTGTGTGTGTGTTCAACTGTTTTCGATTTTTACATATTACAAGTGGACTTAAGAGACACGAGAAACACATATTTCCTGTATTTCCTCATAGCGACACAAACATTGATTACTTTTATTGAAAATAAGGATTGTAGATGATGTATTCATATCAATTGTACTTTACCTCGTACGTTAAATATTAATTTACAATAGTTTTATGGCAGTGTCTTTGCTAGTAATACTTCTGTAATTTTACTTTTTTTTGTAGTTATTAGCACTGTATACAAACTCATACGTTACTACAGCTAGGAAAACTATTTCTAAGATGTAATATATACGTGTGGGCTCTGTGGGTTCTTCACGTTATTAGTTTTATTAGCACAACCGCAGAACAAAAATCACTCACAGTAACTGGGATCCGAATTTGTGAGCAGAGGAAAGTGTAAAACGTAACGTTATACTGAGAAGTAGGGAGTTATACATATACTGTATGTATGGCATAATGTGCCCTTCCCATAGTACAATCAATTGTTATACATTCAACTCTTTATCTAGGGAAAACTTTTGAGCTCCAAGGGGGCTATAATTGGATTTCCGCATTATACAGGGTGTTTCAAAACAACACCGACAACGTTTGGGAGATGATTCCTGACACCAAGATAAGGCAAAAAGTGTAGACCATCCTGGGTGCACAAATGCTTTCTTTCGGAGTTATAGGCTGCCGAAAACATGAAAATATGAACTTTAAAGGTCTATAGCTCCAAAACTATGGGACCTACCGTAGTCGTGTCAAGACTTCACTTAAAAACTAGTATGTGCGCTATCCAAATATCCATGTTTCAGAATCCTGCAGCACTTCCACAATAATTTTTATAGAGGCAGTTGAAGAGTACTTCAAATTATATGACCGTAGCCAAACTTCCTCTATAAAAATTGCTTTGTGAGTACCTTAGGATTCTGAAACATGTATTTTTGGATAGGGCACGTAGTAGCTCCTAAGTGAAGTCTTGACCCGACTACAGTAGGTCCCATAGTCTTGGAATTATGGACCTTTAAAGTTCATTTTTTTTCATTTTCTTGGTAGCCTATAACTCCGAAAGGAAGCATTTGTGCACCCAGGATTGTCTATACTTTTTTTTTTTGTCTTATCTTGGTGTCGGAATCACCTGCCAAACGTTGTCTGTGTTGTTTTGAAACACCCTGCATATACCTTAATATTCTCATATTCTACATATAACCAAGAATTTTTTTGGCACAAAAAAGAACGATCATAGTTTGTGCACAGTATCTTGTATGATAGATAAACTTAACAACCGAAAAAAAAAAAAATGCTAGAGATAGAAACAGAAGAGGGAAGTGCTTAGCGGATTATTTTGTGAAGAAATTATGTTGTTACAAAATGTGATGGAAGATACAATACTGGGATTTTTTAGAAAGAAAAATTAGAACCAAATTACTTGTTTTAATAAATGGTATTACATCGTTTCTACATATTGCAGAATACTGAAGATAAAGATTATCTTATGAGACGAAGCAATGTAAGATTTCCGTAACAAGATACGATACGAGTTTTTCCAACAAAAATATACACATTTTTTCGAGACGAGACAAGGCTTTCGTGTCACCTTTCCGAGTCGAGACAGCCTCAACATTGTCTTCTAGTAAGCTCTATTCAGTATGAAATACCAACTTTGTGATACAAGATGTAGCTGAAGATACACTATACGAATTTTGTACTGTGAAATATTGGTAAATGTACTAGTGTCATTAGATCGTTATTAAAACTATAGAGAAATAGGAAAAGGCTAGCTGAGTATTTGACAAGAGATATTTGTTCTAAAAGTAGTGAGAGAAGTTACGTTTATTATTTTTAGTAATATTAAAATAAAGTACTGAGAAAAGTTAATCGTAATAAAATTACTGTAGTTCGTAACTTAAAAAAAAAAAAGGCTGTGTTATTCAGGGGTGCCCACAAGGGTGGGCTATGACGCAAACTGCGTCATTGAAATATTTGGGGGGTTAAAATCTATATAAATATGTTTGATGAGGGGGGGTAAAATTAATCGAAAAGAAGATTTTGTTCATGGAAGAAGACCTACGGATAGACAATTGGGGGGGGGTGCGTCATAGACATAAGGGGGGGGGGCAGCCTCAAATCGAGACGAGACAGCCTCAAATCTTGTCTCGTGCGTATCCCTAATTCTATCTCTCCTTCTCTCTCTCTCTCTCTCTCTCTCTCTCTCTATGTATGTTTGTGTGCGTGTGTGTGTGTTATTCCCGTTTTTCAATTTGGAACCCTCCATTCAATACAACATCAAGAACTATCACAAAGAAGTGATGAATTTTTTTTGCGTCACTCTTACTGTTCCCGAGATGTTGCCAAACAAGTTCCGATTTCGGGAGATTTAAGGAGCCATTTCTCGGGAATCGTAAGTCATAGAGAGATCATATGGGTGTTGATCAATACCTAAGAGGATGATGAACATTTTGGTACCAAATAGTAACCGGTGATCACTGGCCATCTGACTACGGCTCCCCAGATATTGGCCAAAAAAGTTCGGATTTCGGGAGATTTAAGGAGCCATACCTTGGGAACCATAAGTCATAGAGAGATCATTTATTAGTGTTGATCAATATCAGTATTGATTCAATAATAATATTATGTTATTTATTCAATAATTATTGCGTCATTAGTTAATCAAATAAATTTAAATTTAATATACAATTTCATATATATTCAAAGAAAAAAATAATTCTTTTTTAAGTTCGTTTTGGCAATACTCTTGGAGCATTCTTAATTGGTTTTACTATGAAAATGAATTACGTAACATTAAAATTGTTTCGAGATTTAAAACTTAGCTAAACTAGTATTGCGCACGAGACTAGACACATTTCTCGTCTCGGTCGTGACCATCATCCTGATAACTTGGTGACCGGAATTTTTCGAACCCTGCTAATAATGACAGTTTCCAGGTATGCTTTTATAGGCTATAGAAGTTCCGTTTTTGCGTGATCTCTGACGTCATATTTCTTGGACACCGGAATTTCTTCCATTATACTAAAAATGTTTTTGAAACAACCATTAGTTATTTAATATTAGGTGTTTAAAGAGCAGAAATGATGGGGGAGCGTTCCTGGGAAAGCCCTAATTAAAATTTTAGCCCATAGAAACTTGGTTTTAGTAAATATATTAAGAGTGGAGACGAAATTCATTGTTGGGTCACTTAATTTTGATTGCAAAAGACCTCTTCTCGCTATCTATTATCATTTTTAATCTATGATAACCAACTTAACCGGAAGTAGTTAATTTGATTTTTGTCGCTTCCGGTTTGAATAGAAGATAATACTTATTTTTAGAACGCCAAATCGATAAAAAGAAATGCTTCTCGCTATCTCATGGTTTTTCCTCTATATAGATCAATATCGAAACCGGAAGTTGTAGCAGATTTGTATCAGTTCCGGTTTTAGTGGAGAATTAAGGATGGAGATGAAATGTATTCTTGCAATGTTAAATCGATTGAGAAGCTACTTCTCGCTATCTACACGAGACTCTCGCTAATCCGGCCATTTCTGGTACATATGGGTGCCGGTTTAACGGAAGTGCCGGATTATTGAGTGCCTAACATTTGTTTGATGTAATAAATAGTTGCTCGTCCAACATTGAACTCAGCAGCGAAGAACCTCGATTTAACTTATTTAAAATTTCGAGTTTCTGCTTGAGGTCTAGCGTAACGTGTTTCCTTTTAAAAGACATGATTCCGAACTGTAAAGAATGCTACAATTTCGAATACGTACAGTATATAAAGCATTATTTAACCAAGCATTATTGCGCATGCGCAAGATAATTCATTGTGTACGTGTTTTTGGTTGGGATGTGCGCCGGATTACTGAGAGGCCGGACTACTGAGGACCGGATTAGAAAGAGTCTAGTGCATTACCATTTTTCCTCAGTATTGATCAACGTTAAAACCGGAAATCCAATTAAATAGTTCTTGAGAGTCTTTTTGACTCCCAGGCTGATGGACACACGGACAGACAGGGTAATGGAAAGGAGTTTTGGAAATTCTAACTCCTTAAGAGTCTAACTCCCGGCGAAATTAAAACACCGCTAATTTTACAGTAATTATGTGATATCTTCAAATAAATAAAAGATAATCGAAATGTGGAACAAGAGCGCCCTAGACAATATTATTTTACATGAGAAACCTTTATCACGACTCACTTATCTGCTTTCGATTTCGAGCCATTTTGAAAATCGGCATTTATTTTCGCGTTTCTAAACAGCTGAAAACGGAAAACCACTAAGTGACTTGTGATAACGATACCTCACACAAAATAATATTGCCTAGGGTGCTCTTGTTCCACATTTCGATTATCTTTTATCTATTTGAAGATATCACATAATTACTGTAAAATTAGCGGTATTTTAATTTCGCCGGGATGAAGACTCTTAAGAGTCCCAAATACGACGCATATCTACATAAGCTATAGCACTAAAATTTAAGATGAAAAGAAGACAAGAGTCGAAGATGTCTCGTGTTGAAAATGTGTCGTGAAAGTAAATGCCTCGTCTGAAAAATGTCAGTTTCTGTTATTCTGTCAGTTCGGAAAGAAAATTCATTGTATATTTTACTCATACTATCGGATTTAAAAAAAAAAAAAAAAAAAAAAAAAAACAGGTTTCACTTTGTCGTGAATAAAGATAAATATTATTTTGACATACGAATTATTTTTCCTCTTATGAAATGCAGTAAATAACTAATCTTGAGGGCAAAGGAGGAAAGAAATAAGTATACAAACCTACTATGAAACTTCAAATTGCATTGGTATCGTGAAACAAATCACGTATGGTTTCACTGAACAGCAAATTTATCCCTTTCTCTCCCTCTCTCTCCCGAAAGGAAAACCCCTACCCATTCTAATCTAATTAAGGCCTTTGATAGTTGCTATTGATGTGAAGTTAGGGACTCTTGTGCTGCGTTTGCTTCCCCAAATCGTATTCTCGGTTTGATCTCTCGGAAATTCATAGCCCATCGCATCAATTAATACGAAGTATGTTTACCTTTTTTTTTTTTTGTCCTTTAAAATTGATTATTCTTTTATTATAAGAACAGTGTATAGAATTGTGGGCGATCTACGAAATTTATCCAATCTTGATCAAACTTGGCATAGAAAATGAATTTTTGACCTCCTTAATGTACGTGTGAAATATATTTTTCTGTACAGATCTTTGGTTCTGGAGTTATGGTCCATCAAACTTGAAAAAAATCCCTCTTTCCTATTTAGAACAAAAATTGTGGGATAATACATTGAACAAATCGTTCAACGCCTTTTTTTTTTTTTGGGAGGGGGGGAGATCAAAAGATCTAATATATTTCAATCGAAAATTGTTTTGTATGCCTTTCATCTGGAGAACTACTTATAGTGCAGCTAAACCCAAACGATAACTTAAATCAAAATGGTGTGCTTATTCCAGCGTTTCCCAACCTTTTTCAACTTGCGGCACACTACGGGTGTTACTTGGATTCTCGCGGCACACTTATAGATATTATTTGTAATATAAAACACATTGGTATTTTTTCTATGATTATTGATCTCCTTCTCACAGAGAAGAAAGCTCGAACACTGGTTTTTCCCCCGTAGTAAATCGTTATGCTTATTTTTCATTCTAATTTAAAAATAGAAAACAATTGCAATGAAATATTGGACTCAAGTTTTTAAAAACACGCTTTCTTTTTAAAAACTTCGTGTATCCAACCTTTTACTAGGAAGGAAGATCACTAAATAACGAACGAACAAACAAATCTCTTTTACTTTTAAAACACAAATGTAGGTAATTTGTCGAAAGGATTGAATGATATTTTAAATTTTCAAGTTGTGAAATAGTCTGCAACAATAAAGACGCAATAATGGTCATCACAATGACTTCAAATACTTTTTTCAACATTAGAAATGTACAGAACAGTAACACGGTATTAAACTTAAAATTGTAGATTCATAGTAGAGGTTCATAGTAATGTGAAATACAAATCTACATTTTTCCCTACGTTTTACAATTTGATTGCTATAAAATTAATAATTTGGTTTCGATTCCTCGCGGCACACCAGCGGTCCATTCACGGCACACCGGTTGGGAAACGCTGGCTTTTTCTGTAGAAAATTCGCTTTTTTTTTAAAGTATTCCTAAAATTCGTTATAGTTGGTTAATTGACAGTTTTGGATTCCTTTATATATAATGAATGGTTAGGTTTTAATCGGAACGTCAGCTGAGACTATTTATCCACATTAACATGTGCATATCTTATGATAATATGACACTTTTCTCACAGCTTCATATATGCTATAGATATCTTAGATTTGCCTGAACTACTCACCGATGTATGTAATGTCATAAAACAAGAAATAAAAGTTTTTCGCAGTGTTAAACTTGATCTTAAATTTGCAACGTATTTACAAAGAGACATCTCAATATATTTGAATAATGTATGGGGTTTATGAACTTACTTGTACAAGTAGGGAAGTAATATATATATTTAAAACAATTTCATATTACTAGTAAGTATATATTTGGCCGAGTTCAGAAGTTTACGCCATCTTTCTGCTCTGCGATTATATAAGATACATATTATATTTGTGTATCTACAAGATTTTTAAGATTTTATAATAATCTTTAAATTTTGACTTTTGCAGAGCGCTTTCGTTCAGAAAACAATGCAATATATCTATTACATTGTTTTCTGACAACTAAAGCGCTCCGTAAAAGTCAAAATGTAAATATTACCATAAAATCTTAAAAATCTTGTAGATACACAAATAAAATACGTCTCTCATACACAAAAAGGTATATATGTGATTGTGAAAAGTTATACTTATTTTAATGCCATCTTAGATTTAATTGTTTCATATAACACGAGAAAAATGATCAATTTTATTAGCATGTCCTGCGATTTCGTGTACTCGCAACGTGGTTGTGCGTGCTTATGCAATCATTTCCATGTGTAAACACCACTAACGCAAAAACTAATAATAATAATAATAATAATAATAATAATAATAATAATAATAATAATAATAATAATAATAATAATAATAAAGTTAGTGTTTTGCGTGAACACCAATAATATAATAATAGATAAATCACATAAATGAATAACAGTTGCTTCCAATCAATGTAAAGTTTGATAATAAAGTCAATAATGATGGGTCAAATAAAATCAATATTGACTTCCACGTATATGCATTTGCCTATCACATATAAGAAGTTCGAGAAAAATTTAAATATAAAATATTTTGCATTGTAACACTTTTCCAAAATATGAATGTTTAACGCAAGCTAGATTCAATTAAAATGTAGAATCATTAAACACATAACACACCCACACACACATCTTATCTACGATGATACCCAACATCAGTTAAAGACTTCTAACTAGGTGTAAACTATCACCTATTACCAACAATTAGCAGCGTATTTCCCATCGTTTTTTATTTTCTTTTTCTTGTAGAGAAATAATATTCAGGCATATTCAAGAGTTAAAACTTCATTTGAAAGACAAAATTAAATCAATATTCAAAGGAAAATATGTAAACACTATAATTTTATATAGTTTCATTCATTTTTTTGTTGAGAGTACTTCCAACACAAAAATCTTATCCATAATGTCTCTTGCATTAGAGAAACATGTTTCATGTTGGTATAAACTCTCACCTATCACCAACAAATAGTAGCGTATCTCTCCTACTTTTTTTTTTTAAATTTTCTTTTTCTTTCTTGTAGAGGTATAATATTCAGGCATATTCAACACTTGAAAAGATTAATCAATTATCAAAGGAAAATACTTACATTTTTTAAAAATTTTATATAGTTTCGTTCATTGTTGAGAGTATTTCCAACACAAAAGTCTAACTCACAGTGTATCTAACATTAGAGAAACATGCTTTAAGTGAGTATAGTCTCTCACTTATCACCAACAAACACCAGCATATTTCTCCTACTTTTTTTATTTTTTCTTATAAAGGTATAATATTCAGGCATATTCAAGAGTTGAAACTTTATTCAATAGAAAAATTAAATCAATAATCAAAGAAAAATACGTGCACTTTTAAATTTTATTCAGTTTCGTTTGTCGTTGAGAGTACTCCCAACACAAAAGTCTTACTCAGAGTGTCCCTAACATTAGTTATACATGTTTCAAGTAGTTATAAATTCTCATCTATCACCAACAAATACCAGGATATTTCCCCCTTTTTTTAATTCTCTTTTTCTTGTAGATGTATAATATTCAGGCATATTCAAGAGTTGAAACTTCATTCAAAAGACACATTAAATCAATAAGCAAAGGAAAATACATACACCTTTTTAAAAATATATATTATGTAGTTTTGATCTTCCTATAATTCTTTTTCTAAAACTGTAAATATTTTAGTTAATTTTCCTGTTCAGATAAATAAAAACTACGATATAATACACTATACAGTTGAAGATGTATTTTACAAAATTGTGCTCCACTTTCGGGCGTTATATTAACACTTCGTCATTTCAATCAGACATGTTTTAACTTCAATTACTGTTGCCCATGAGTCGAAATGAGAAGTATGTTCTGAAAACTCAATACGAATCGAGAAACATAGCAATTCTCATCTCGAATGGGCAACACTAGTTCGTTCAAATAATGATTTATTGTTACATGGCTTATAATATAAAAATTATAAGTTGATAAAGTGTTGTACGAACATAAGGAAGAGTATTTATCTACTTTTAAAGATACGAAAAGTTATTACACAAAATACTCCATTAATTAATATGGTTTTAATGTTGTTATATCACACTCTTCGAGGACCTCCCGTGAAACGAAAGAATTCTCATTCCTTCTAGATGAAATTTAAGAAATAAATCGGGACATAAATTTTGTACATAATTTTTTTAAAAAAACGAGACGAGAGTAAATTCAAAGCGAGACGGGAAAGTATTCTACGAGAATCGAGAGGAGACGAGACAACGAAAGCTTAATTCTCGTCTTGTCAATAGCATTAACCCTCTAATATAACATTATAGAAATCCACACAAAACTAAATTACGTTACTATTTTCAGGGGTGCCCACAAGGGGGGGCTATGACGCAAACTGCGTCATTTAAATATTTGGGGGGGATTAAAAATCTATATAAATATGTTTGAGGGGGTGTAAAAATTAATCGAAAAGATTTTTTGTTCATGGAAGAACACCTACGGATAGACAATTGAGGGGGGTGCGTCATGGACATGAGGGGGGATGGGCACCACTGCTATTTTTCTCTTTAGGTAATAGTTCCACACTTAATTTTTATACAGGGTATATTTTCTCTTTATAAATACATGTATCGTGTGTCTGCAAATATCAATAAATTTTACAATTGTAAATGAAATCTTTGAGTTGTACGTCCCACGGTTCTATGCCGGCTAAGCTAAAGAAGACGGTGATGATGAGAAATGAATGAAATAGTGGAATAAAGTAGGAGGAAACGGGAGAACTACGAGAAAACCCATGGACATGGTGTTTGTTCACCATAAAGTCCACTTGGCGCGAGCTGGGATCAAACCAGGGACTCCATGCACCACAGGTGAATGCACTATCACTGTGCCACCGCGGCCCCAAATTTTAGAATTGTAATCAACAATACACACTATACCGCGATAATTTCAGCATATCGCTAAAATCGATTGCAAAATTGTAATAATTTTTCATATTTTTTTAAAAAAAGAATATACGAGTTGAAAAAAATGTTCAAAATTTTAGATTTTTTAAAAAATAGGTTATTAAGAAAGAGGGTACTAACATTTCCACGTTTACGCATGTTATTCTATACTGATCTTTTATGGTTATAACCTTATTCAATTATTAAAAACTCTGAATTGTGTATGTCGAAGAGAGTGATTTGTTACAAAGAAAGACTCTCATATTTTTTAAGCTGGAAGGTAATTCGGCGTATTTTGTCAAATTTATTTATCTAAGTACGTACGCTATACAAAACAATCAAGCCTTTTGTTTTCATAATACGAATGTGTTAATATTTTAGAACATTTTTTTCAACACACCGAGTCTTTTTAGTGACTCCCACATTATATTTCGCACGTTTATCGCTTGTTATTACGTCACCTTTCCCTTTTATTATTACTAAAATGTCTCCAAAATATATTTTTTAGCATATATTCTGGAACACGCCCGTAGGCAGCCCAAAAACTTAGGGGGGGGGGCGGCTGAAGTTAGGGGAGCCTGATCCAACCATATGATAGTTCATCACCGTATCATAGTTCTTTTCCAAGCCTACTGTAAAACTTTTAGGGGGCCAGCATAAATTTAGGGGGGCCCTGGCCCCCTAGACCCCCCTGAATACGGGCCTGTTCTGGAATATTCTTGATTTTTTTTTTTCATTTGCGCTACAGTAAAGTATATACACTTTTCAATTTATTCTTGTTTTGTTATTACCCATTTTTAAAATCGTAAAGTAAAATGTTTATTACAATTTATTCTACATAAAATACAGCGTTAATTTGTTTGTTAATACTAATTTATTAATTAGAAGGGGGGGCACGGTGGCTCAGTGGTGCAGCGCTTACCTCTGGTGCGTGGGGGGTCCCTGGTTCGATCCCCGGTCAAGTAATCTTGTGGTGGACCAACGTCGTATCCGTGGGTTTTCTCGGGGTATCCTGGTTTCCTCTCACATTCTTATTCCACAAAATCTTCCATCATCATTCACTTGCCTTAATCACCTGTCTCCCTTAACTTATCGGGCATGAACGTGGAACGTTAAACTCAAAGATTTTATTTATTTAAGTTTTATTATTTAGAGTCATAGTCTTTCTTTAAAGTATATTAAAATTATTGAGAAAAAATGTTTTGTTTTCCTTTTGCTGTAACCAGAACGTTCCATTAAACTTTTTTTTTTTTTTTACAATTATCCTAAAAATTTGTATTTTTTCTAACAATTTGACCTTTTATATAGTTTGCCCTAAAGTTCATGTCATTATTGCAGCTGTAAAATTTGTTTTATATGATTTTTGTTTTTCGTAATTAGCAATGTCCTAGCATATTTTGGAAATGAATTTTAAAATTATAGTAGATTTTTTTGTCCAGAATTTTATAATTTGCAGTTTGGGAAACGTAGGTAGTAGTTACGGGGATACAAAGTTTTTTTTTTTTTTTTTAATATCTGTTGAAAATATACACACTCGTTATCTAAATTGTGCTTGGGTTCCCGGGTTCAATCTGAGCTCCCGCCAAGTTAACTTTGTGATGGACAAACACCGTGTGCGTGGGTTTCCTCGGGGTTTTCCCATTTCCTCCCAGTTTCTTTATTTCACCATTTCATTCATTTCTCATCATCACCGTCTCCTTTAGCCTAGCCGGTATAATCGTGGGACGTAAACCTCAAAGATTTCTTTTCATTTTCGTTATCTAAATTTTTTGGAGAGAGAAGTCCTCAAAATATGTTGAGAGAGAGTGTGTGTGGATAAATCATTACTGGTTCGACACCAGGTGAGGGTGTGGATTTTCATCCATCTTCAATCTGGAATTGTTACTTAAATAATTAATAATTTTCTGACCAGAGAATATACTTATTAAAACTAAAATAAGTCATAACAGTTTCAATAACTTAACGTTATATTCATCAGGAGTTAACGTCTGATGAAGATAACGTTAAGTTATTGAAACTGTTACGACTTATTTTAATTTTAGTACATACGTATATACTCTAGTCAGAAAAGTATTAATTATTTAGGATGTAGACTGTTGTATGCCCATTATCTTATTTATTTGATCTATTCGTATCTATCCGATTTTTGTCAGCTTGCTTTCATTTTTTCTATTCCTCATGCCAAAATTATCATAACACATTATACCTCATCCTTTATCAGTTTATATTAGTCTTCTTATGACTTAGCCGTTTCTATTAGATCTCTATTAGGGTACAATGAGCCAAAGTTTCTATGTAATCTATTTAAATTGTCCATGAAGAGTATTTTTTATGTTTCTTTAAGCGAAATGAGATTAGGAAACCTTGTTTCCGGGTAACTTGCGGTACTAACTGAACTGAAAATTTATGTACAAACCATCTTTGCTCGCTAAATAGGTTGTTCGTTAAGTTGGAATTTATCGTCCTGTTCAGCACCGAGGCTATATGAGACCTGAACTTAACAGCTTAACGTGGATATCCAAACCACATGAACTCTAACCGGAATACGAACCCAAATATCTTGGGCCAAAGGCACGCACGCTATCCATTAGCCACGAGGGCGCCACTTTGAGTTGCCTATGAGATAAAGAGTTGAAATTATTTTCGAAAAAGAAGTGAAACTGATGTCTCGTCTCGGAAAAGTGTAATTATATGTTTGGAAGACATTTGTCTCGTCTCGAAAAATATTTTTGTCTCGTCTCGTGGGCAACCCAAAACTAAAAAACTATTTTTGAGTATTTTTTTTTAAAATATTGTTAATGAAAAAAAACGACAAATAATATTCTTACCATTTGTTTGCGAATACTACAAACAGATCAGGAACATTTAACAATATAGGCTAACAATATAGGCGATTTATACTTTGCATTTGCGATGACATATTGAACGAAGACTCCGCTTTTGCTTATCCTGTTCCTACGCTGAAAAGAAGTTTTATTTTTATTTATTTATTTATTTATTTATTTATTTATTTTTACATAAATTTCCTAGACGAAATTCTTTTTGTAACGACGTAATTATAAAATTGTATTAATACTATTTGAAACAAGCGGCAGATAATTTCGTTTCTAGTTTTCTTACGAAGCTCTTGTATGTGAATTCATAGGCTTGTGTATAACTGAGCCTAAAATTAAGTTTAAAACAAAAGATTTTTAATTTCTAAAGGAACAACGCGAGTTAAAATAAGTTTAAGTTTTTCTTAGAGAACGTTAGATTTTTTAAAAAAAAAAAAGTCTCAAAAGAACTTGAGTTTATTAACTTTTACACTTTAAGCTTCTAAAGAAATATTTAATCCAAGTTCATACTTTTTGAAAAAAAACAACAAAATTTTGGCTTCTAGTAAAATATTCAAGTGAAGAAGTTTCAGATATATGTAATTAAAAATAAACGCATTTTTTATTGATTTTTTAAAAATTAGCTGGTAGGGAAACATCAAATTAGATTAGTGCTTTTCAAATGTTTTAAAGTGGGTACAATATTTTTTTTTTTTAGTCACAATGTTCTGATGGACCACCCTACTCTTATCTGTTTCAAAAACAAATATTTAAAATGAACGTTTTGAACATTATACCAGCATCGTATATTTTAAAAATAATATTAATTTAAATTTCCATAATTTTATGTTGGTATTAAAAGAAGAAAATATATATTAGTATCTTCTTTTACTTAAAAAAAAAAAACAAAATAAATTAAGGTTATTAAGAGCATTTGAGAATAAATGCTTAATTAGAATTTGTACTTTATTTCCCTTATTAAATTTAATCTATATCTGTTTAAGACTCTTTACTATAGTCTATAATATACAATTACTTGAATTTTATCAATGCAACCTAAGAGCATATACCACAGTTTTTGAAACACTGAGTTATGATGTGTGCGGTGTGTGTGTTTTGTTTATCAAACAAAAAATAAATTAAATAGTTTGAACTTCTAGAGAAATATTACCCCAAAAAAAACTTTGAAACGAATTTTAGGAATGATCAAAAAAATGGATCAAAATATTGCGATCTTGGGGCTAAGAATTTTAGGAATGATCCAAACAAAAAATGCATCAAAAGATTTGCCAAAAATAAGTTTTTGGATCAGGGGCCACAAAATTTTTCAACGGCCCCTAAATCGAGTTTTTTTTCTACGGAATGAGCACATTATACTAAGTTAAGCAATAGTTTGGGTTTGGCTAAATATAGTTCTTCAGATATAAGACGTACAAGAAAATCTTTGATTTAAATAGATTGGATCTTTTGATCCAAAAAGTAAAATCAAGTTTCAGCTTCAACCAAATTATTCAATCAAAAAATTTATTTAAAAAAAGAAAGAAAGAGAAACAAATTAAACGTTTAATCTTTTAGAGAACTATTAAAAAAATGTTAGAAGAAACTTTTAGAAAGTACTATGAAACTTTTAGAAAAATGAAGTTTGAGTTTTTAGGCGAGGACAGGATTAAAAAAAATAAAAATAAAATATAAAATGAGTTAAATTTAAACTTGCAAAGATCGTGAGTTAAAAAGTTTGAATTAGCAAACTAGCTAAAATCAATTAAAGTTTTAATTTACATAGAAACACGAAACTTTTTTTTCTTTTTAAATATACAAACAACACACAAAACTGTACAAACTACTACACTTATATGTATACATATCTGCTGAAACTTAGTGAAAAAAGAATTGAAATATTTAGAAATTAATTGACCAAAGTATTTAGAAAATGTTTTATAGCATGTATTTAAGCTTCTTACTTTCACATCACAAGTACAGGTAAATACATATAGTGATGGTAAGTTTAAATATAATGGAAAAGACTTGTATTTAGTGATAAACATTAAGTTTAAGGTGGTTCGCAAAATTGTTTACTAGAAAGGGCACTAATCCATACTAACAAACACTATAATAATCATATAATAATATTATCATTGCGTTTAATAATAATAATAATAATAATAATAATAATAATATTATTAATAATAATAATAATAATAATAATAATAATAATAATAATAATAATAATAATAATAATAATAATAAGGGATTTAATTAATTTAGACCATGAAATTGTTCTAAAATTAATAGATTTGTATAGGCTAAAATTACCTTTCACATAGGCGATGTATTCCATTTTCGACACATGCCCAATTATATTTGTATAGATTATTTTATATATCGTTACACCCTCATCGTCGCATTTATAGTCGTCATCCATATATCTATAGCACATGATTTCATTACTGTACTCATTCGTTTCCACTAAATAGGGCTTCAAGTGTCCACACCCGCTCTGAGTAGCCTCAGAGTAGAAGATTAACCGCCCTCGTTCAAACTAACACATATCCTTGTGTTTTGTTTACTGCACTTCACTTCATCATTTACATCATATGCAGATACAGATATCAATAAATAAATAAATAAATCCTGATACTCATCTGCCAATGGTGCTACCAATAAATGAATGCTCATGGCCCAAGAGAAGGCGTTACCTTCTACAGCGCGCTCATCTTCAGATGAGAACTAAATTGCATATTTCAAAAAATATCGTTACAACATGAAACTAAATTCGGTTATATTTCGCTGGTTTTAAATGCGCAAGATATCAACTGTTTTTTTAAAAATCCAAAAACGAAAACATTAAATACTCATTTTTCATTTTCCTTTTGTTTTAAATACAATTTTAAAAAAATTAAAAAATATGCACATTTCAAGAACATAACAAGAGGAAGAATTGTCTCCAATTTAGTTTTTCAGTGATAATTTTAATTTTTATATTATTATTATTATTATTATTATTATTATTATTATTATTATTATTATTATTATTATTATTATTATTATTATTATTATTATTATTATTATTACTTTACAAACAAAGAATTTAGTTAGTTCATGCTTCCTTATGAGCCCCACGAACCAACAAAAAAATTACTTCATGATTCGGTACGAACTAAATTTTTGCTATTAACCAACAAATTTAGATTTAAATATCTGCCACTTAAAATTGATGAATTACCTTAAACTGGATGCACTATGCACCGGCTTTCTGGTTTTTTTTAAAATGTATATATAATTACGGTATGATATTTACATTTCCTAAATTTATCTTTGATATGTTATAATTTTCCCAAAATTATAATAATAGAAATGTGACTCAGAATTAATACACGTTGGATATGAAGAGAGAATAACGAAGAAAAAGCTTCTGAAAACATTAAAAGAAAAAAAAACGCATTGTGTCTCAAGAAGAATCGAATCACAATTTAAGGGGAGTTTTGTCTTCTAGGGAAATATTGCATTAAAGACTATATTTGAAAAGCAAACACGAGTTAAATACATTTAGAGTTTGCAGGAAACGTGAGTTTAAAAAAATAAAGTAAATTAAAAATTCAGTAAAAATTCAGAAAAATTCAGAAACAAATGTTTTAATAACTCTAACAGCACGTAATTTTTACTTATATGGAAATTAACATATTTAATTTTTGTTTAATTCTTTTCTTTGTATTATCAATTTATTTATTTATTTATAAAAGCTACAAATGGTTGCTAAACAAATTTACGTTTTAATCGTTAATAATCAACATCAATAATAACAATAGGAATAGTAGTGGATGGAAGTGTGCCAGAGGGTACGAATATATTTAAAAGACCACTCCGACGCATCCTCGTGGTGAAATTGAGAGAAAGAAACTAGAAAACCCACAGCTAAAATGACTAACGTTAGGATTCGGGTCTGCACCTCCCAATTTCAAACCAAGAACACTAACCACTAACTCGGTTATGTGTACATCCTAATACTTACTGATACTTGAGTATACGTATTAGAAACATAATTTTTTTTTATCAGATAATATATGAATGCAGCTCACATCAGTAATACAAGTACGATGTAAATACCATATGCCATCTACAGAACTCGTCCAATTTTGACCAAACTTAGCATAGAGCAGACCTTCTCTTGCTTAAAAAGTCAATTTTGACCAAATTTGGCATGGAAGTAGACTTTGTCTTGCTTAGTAAGCCCATTTTTACCAAATTTGGCAAGAGCAGACCTTGTCTTGATTAAAAAGTCAATTTTGACCAAATTTGCTATAGAAGTAGACCTTATCTTGTTTAGTAAGCGTGTGAAATACTTTTTCTGCAGACTTTTGGATCCTGGGATTAAAGCCCATCCAAGTTGAGGTATGGATATACTCAAATATTCTTAAACAAACTTCAATAATTTCTATTTAGACCAAGAGTTTAGGTGGAAAATACATGGAACAAAATCAAGCCTTAATTTCATGTTAAGCTCCGAGTACATGTAGTGTATATTTATAATAAAGATTTGCTAAAATAATGAACGACGAATTTACTTGTAATAAAAATATGTTAAAACCAATGAATGACGAATTCGCTTATAATAAATATTTAGTAAAATCAATGAAGGACGAATTTACTTATAATAAATGTTTGCTAAAATCAATGAAGGACGAATTTACTTATAATAAATATTCGCTAAAATCAATGAAGAACGAATTTACTTAATTATTTGTTAAAATCAGTGAAGGGCTAATTTACTTATAATAAATATTCTAAAATCAATGAAGGTCGAATTTGCTTTTGATAAATATTTGCTAAAATCAGTGAAGGGCAAATTTACTCATAATAAATATTTGCTAAAATCAATGAAGGGCGAATTTACTTATAATAAAAATTTGCTAAAATCAACGAATTTACTTACATAAATATTTGCTGAAATCAATGAAGTGTGAATTTTCTTTGTAGTCGGGAAACTTATTACAAATTATTTGTTTAGATATGTTATTTATTTATTTTTTATTTTATTTTATTTTATTTATTTATTTATTTTTTTTTTGAGTTTCACATTCCTCTCTTTTACCCTTTAGGCTAAAGGAGACCTTACGAAATGAATGGCTATAATAAAATGAATCATGAAAGGGCAACATGTACGTATAACACTCCCTTACTCTGAACGGGATTCCGACCAACGAATGTGGCTTAATGGTAGAGCGCTCACTTCTGGCGCGCGGGGCCCCTCGTTCGATCCCAGTTCGCACCGAGTTTACTTTCTAGTGGACAAACACCGTGCATGAGTTTTCTCAGGATTCTTCCGTTTCCTCGTACTTTCTTCATTTCACCATTTCGTTCATTATTGTCATCACCATTTCTCTTAGCCTTGGTCCAGAATTGTGGGACAACTATTACTAAAAGAAGAAATAAAGTGCCAGCCGAATATCTTAAGACCATTCAAATGTACAACGAACAATATCCAAAATTGAGTTTTCAATTGCGGTATAGCACTTTAAATTCTAAGAAGGCAAGTGGTTGAAATGTTACTTAATATTGACACAATTTGACTGCTCGTGTTATGACGTTTATAATTCACGAGCGTAAATTAGCTAAGAAAAACAAATGTAGAAACTGTTTGCTTCATTACAACACCTACGTAAGGATTTCTTTTAGGCATATGTGCTTGTGCCCCCTCCCCTGACAATTCTCTCAACCCTTCTACTATATCATTTATAGTGTAATTTATTGAGCATTTGTGTCTGTCACAAACTACACCTCTCCCTCTTTCTCTGGTTATTACTAGGCATTATCTGAAATAACATAATTCTTCTCACCCCGTTTCTCCTAATTTTATTTTTTTTTAAATCTCACCTCATTAACTACCTACATGACCTAATAAATTATTAAGTTCGTATGTGGCATTTATATGATAATAAAGATTTGTTAAAATAATGAACAAGGAATTTACTTATAATAAAAATTCGTTAAAATCAATGAAGCAGAAATTTACTTTAATAAATAAAAGCTAAAATCAATGGAGAGCGAATTTACTTTAATAAATATTTACTAAAATCAATGAAGGGCGTATTTATTTTAATAAATATTTACTAAAATCAATGAAGGGCGTATTTATTTTAATAAATATTTACTAAAATCAATGAAGGGTGTATTTATTTTAATAAATATTTACTAAAATCAATGGAGAGCGAATTTACTTTAATAAATATTTACTAAAATCAATGAAGGGCGTATTTATTGTAATAAATATTTACTAAAATCAATGAAGGGCGTATTTATTTTAATAAATATTTACTAAAATCAATGAAGGGCGTATTTATTTTAATAAATATTTACTAAAATCAATGAAGGGCAAATTTACTTTTGCTGAAATCAATCAAGGACTAGCTAATTTTATTCGCAATCGGGAAACTTATTACGAGTTATTTTATTAGTGTCATATTCCTCTCTTTTGTCCTTAAGGCTAAGGGCGACGTTAAGAAAATCTATATAAGTCTTTTTCTTTAATTATTTTTCATTCCATAGCCTTTATATTTTACGAAGCAGTCATTTTACCTTGATTTTAACAATATTCAAGATCTTTTATACTGCTCTACTTCTTTTATTGTGTCTCCTCGTGGTCCAGTGGTTCTAGGTTTAATTTCCGACGAACTCGAGCACTGGTTCGAGTCCCATTTTAATCAAGGTGACTCTTTTTCATATAACCTCAGCAAAGAAAAGGAACGTTAAACCCAAATAAATGCAATGCAATTAATTATTATTGCTACGGTATAACTCCGGTTTTACGTTCCCGCATTAAACAAAGATTAATTGGTCCCGAAGAATAATGCTATATACTTAGGGCCTATATGCATTTACTCCGTATTTGAGAAAAATCATATTGGTAAATTTCCCGCATTTAAGAACCAAAAGGAAATCTGTCATTTTATCGGATAGGACAAGAAAATTACGAAAACCAATAATGGATCAAAAGATTGCGTTCTTGACCAATAATAAGTTTTTGGATCAGGGACTACAAAAGTTTTGAACGGCTCCTAAATCGAGTTTTCGTATTTTCTGTGGAATAAGCATATCATACTGAGTTAATTGATAGTTTGAGTTTGGCTACACTATATGTAGTCCTCCAGATATGAGGCCTAGAAGAAAAATTTTTTTGATTGAGATATAATGGGTCTTTTGATCCAAAAAAGTACAAATCGGTGGACGCACTCTAGTTCCAACAAATTATTTATACACCTATTAGATTAACGTTCAAATAAAGTAGTTTTCGTGGGAAATAATATTATTAAGAATTTATGAATAAACTGAAACTTCCTTATAACTATATACGGTATAACATCTATTAAGGCCGATAAAATTTAAAGAAAACGTTTAAAACGTTATCCGCAATTTTTTTTTATTTCAAAAATTTTAACTCCATATAACAGTAAAGAATTCTGTGATAAAACTAACATCATAGGCAACCCAAAATAGCTGGGTATAGCTTTTATTTTGTAAACTGAATCCCCTGAAGCTCGGGATAAAAACTTTTTTTCCCGAGCAGCAAAGGAGAGATGAGCAAGATTCTGTATCAAAACAAGAAATAGTTTTACTTCTTGGTTTATAGTAGTTTATAGTATAGTATTGGTTTATAGTATGGTAATATTAAACAATTGTCAACTTACTATGACAATTAGGTAGTAGCTAGATAGCAATCAAATTTTGTTAAATAATACGATAATAAAATTAGGTAGGAATTAGGTAGTAATTTAATTCTTGTTTAGTTAGTTAATATTGATTAGATAGCTCAAGTCCTTTTGTTTTTCTTTCGTTTTCTTTTTGTTTAGTTTGTTTCTTTGTTCATTGTTGTTGGATGTTGAGTGTTGTGGTCTCGTCCTTCTCACCCTTTTCCTTGTTCCCTTTCTTCTTTCCAATTATTGCAAATAAAGGATGATGAAAAAGGCTAAAGAAAAATAAAATGCGATGATAATAGCCCGTTTCGGTTAAAGTCTTCAGATGCCGAAACTGAAGAGGCGGATCTGAGCAAATATATATAATTTAATTTAGGAGATTTAACTTAGGCAACCGGTAAAACACATCTCAAGATGTATAACTTTCAAATACTTTGAGAGCTCCTTCGTGGCTAAGCGGCAGCGTACGCGCCTTTGGCGTGGGAGACCCGAGTTCGATTCCCAGCGGGAGCGCATATGGTTTAGATTCCACGTTAATCAGTAGGTCCCGTCTCATATAACCTCGCTGCTGAAAAGCACGTTAAACTCAAAATCAACTCAACTCCAGATACTTTGATAAGGTGGTTAGACAACCAAAGCTACATTTGGGATATGATGGTTGCATAACGTACACTTGCTGGCAGTAAATGCAATGCGAGTTTGAGAAACCAATCGGACAGCTCCGAACTGAAATCGGTCATTAGAGGACACATAGGACTTAACAAGTAATACTGGATGTTGTAAACGGATTTTCTCTTAATTGTAGGATCCTCTAGAGGGAAACAAAAGTCGTACTTGAATAAGAAAGTCATGAAAGGTAAAAACAAAAAGAAAATCTGTATAACAGCTTGTTGTGTATATAAAAAGACCGCCTCTGCAAAAAAAAAAAAAAAAAAAAAAAAAAAAAAAAGCTGGCTGTTTTGCGTGTCTAATGGAGAATGATACACACGGCGAATTATTGACAATATGGAGAATTATTGACGGACTGGCGAAGGTAGAGAAGTTCCACTGTTGAGCCGTTAAAAAAGCTCAAACCTCAATTTTCATGTCACAAACCAAACTTCTTCCTGTGGCGTACACTGTGACACTTGATATTTGTTAAAACCACTTGGCGTAACAATCCTTTTTGGGCCCGAGCCGCTCCAATGCCATCTTTTAGAGAATGACTGAACTACATTAAGCCTAGCGACTAACAAATGCTCAGCGCGCTCCGTCGCCTTGTCTCTAACACGCGTATCAGGAGCATTCACGTCTTTTATTCACGTGACTCCCCAGTTTGCGTCACGACGCTGAGCAGACGCCGAAAATTTGGGAAGCAACGTCCGGGAATCGAACCCGGGACCACGAGGACGTGAGTCCAATGTTCTAATGGTGTCTCCGTGATATCTGTTAGGTTTCAAAAAAAAAAAAAAAAGAAAGAAAAAAGAAAAGAAAAGAAAGAAAGAAAGAAAAGAAAAAAGTAGATCTCGAAAATGACCTATGGGGATTTAAAATTCGCCCAACCCTTATATTTATCTTAGGCCCCATCACGGCAAAATTAAAATACCGCTAATTTTACAGTATATTATGTGATACCTTCAAATAGATAAAAGATAATCGAAATGTGGAACAAGAGCTCCCTAGACAATATTATTTTACATGAGATACCGTTATCACGACTCACTTATCTGCTTCCGATTTCCAGCCATTTTGAAAATCGGCATTTATTTTCGCGTTTCTAAATGATTGCAAACGGGAAGATACTAGATGACTCGTAATAACGGTACCTCATGCAAAAGAATATTGTTTAGGGAGTTCTTGTTTCACATTTCGGTTATCTTTGATCTATTTTAAGATATCGGATAATTACTGTAAAATTAGCGGTATTTTAATTTCGCAGTGATAAGGCCTCTTAAAATGTAACGAAAGAATAATGAAATGATAGAGACTAGAGTACATAGTACAATACTAGAGTATAATAATTATAGTCTACACGTTGTTACATATTGACGCTTATGTGAACTTACTGTTGCGGTTTACCTAGCGTTGGCGGAGGAGAGAGAATATTACAGATTGCTCTATAGGATTGGAGCTGGTGTTACGTACAAAACAAGGGCGGTTGGTGATGTATGTTTCTGCAGGAAGCAAAGCGACAGAGGGGTTGGAATATATGTTTCACTTTATATCAATATTAATGCAATCATCATTATAATAGTAATGATCCGGTAATTGGTTGGCACTATCACACCACTATGCGTCCATCAATCAAATTGCTTTATACTCTGATGGGAACTCTAACCTCTCAATTCCCAACGGCATAAGCTACGCAATTGATTGATTAGTTAGCAATGTATTTAAATAACATTAACAATAAAAATGCTATTTTTTGTTTTTTAAAAGAAAGATCATCTGTTGGGATAGTTTCTTTGGCTTATAGTTCAGGCATCGTAGGTTAGAAAATATGAAAGATGTTTAGCTCCTTTTGCGGAAGATAATATGTTCTTTATAACATTTCAGCAAGACAAAAGGTACTGCAGACTCTTTATTTTATATATATATATATATGCCGAGCTTTTTGAATATCAATAGTATACTCGTTCGAAAACTTCCCACTTTCTTTTAAAAGAATGCCGCTCTCGATACTATAGTAGTCTCGCCTAAAACATTTCCACAATCTTCAAAAGAATTGCCGCTCTTAAGGGTCTTCACTACAGCGAAATTAAACTACCGCTAATTTTAGAGTTTTTCTGTAATATCTTCAAAACAAATAAAAAAAATATTCGAAAAGTAGAAACGTAGTGAACTAGACAATGGAATTTTACATGTGATACCTTTACCAAAATTCACCTATCTGCTTTTCGTATGCCGCTATTTACAGAACCCGCAAAAAATGCTAAATCTATCTACAGTTGCAAATCGAAAACAGATAGATGAGTTGTGATAACGGTGTCGGGGCCGGTGGCAGGAGGCGATCAGAACTTTTGCGGCCACTGGTGAGGGAGTCCCACCACAGGTCACGAACATAAAAAGAGATTATTAGCGACAATATCTCTACCAAAGGTAGCCGAAATCCAACTAACAGAATAATTAATAAAGGACCACGAAAGGTCTCAACAATATCTCTGACTTAGAGGGTTGCCTGACATTAAAAAATGTAATGGAGCTGAGCAGTCTATGGGGCTCGGCAATTTATTAGTACGGTAAGGAGGAGGTCCGTCCTGTTCAAACAATGTCCGACTAACCAGGCTGTCGGCAAGGTGAGTTGATAGAGAGAGAGAATAGGATGAGTGCCTATGTATGACAATACTTAATTACAAAGTTCAAGCACGAGTTTACGAGGTTATAAGGGAGCCTTGCTCCGTGAATGTCCCGCAGGTAATTGCCAGCGCTTTAGGGCAGTGGCGGCTCCAAAGGGGGGTCACTAGTTAACGTGAAGCCCACACAACAACGAGATTAATTGGCACACCAAAATAATAGACACTAGGACTCGTGCAAAGGAATAAATATTTGTAGCGGGACGACAACTTAATAATTAGGCACGTATTATACAACAATGAATTAAAATAAAGCTAATGCAATGGAAACAGGATTATTAACACACTTAATGGACCTCAAATACTTAAACTTCACAAGACAAGGTCAGGCTTGGCTATACTTAAATAATTCAGCCTAATAACAATTTAATCGATAAAACAATAAAATGGAAGAGATAGTTATCGCTAACAACCTTAGTTGTAGAATCACTTTATAAAGACACAAACATTGAAATCGGATATTGGGTGCACAGAAGTAGACGTGATTCTGAGTCGATGCGAGGAATCAAGATGCACAATTAAGATCACTAAAACAATTTAAATCACTCACCTCGCAATTGAACACCTACACAGATGAAAGAGTTCCAAGTGGCCTCTGGAGATATCGTCGAGTCCTGTATAAGTCCAGTTGAGCTTAGCGTGGTAACAAGATGTTCGTTGCAACCAAGAATTCCCAGAAGGTGTCTGTATTGGTTCGAGCGGTAAAACCAACAAGATGCTTCCACTTCCTACGGAGAGTGAAGTTCTTTCTCCAATCGGAATTCTCACGGCGAATGCAGGAATAGTACTGGGGTCGCAGAACACACACAGAAGGGTGATGGTTCACTCAACTACAGAAGATAAAGAGTTCGGTCCTCAACAGGCGTGACTGGTGTAGTGGTTCACGTAGGAACCAGAGAACGAAAGAGATGTGATAATAATGACTTCGACGAACGGCTTCTTCGGAGGTACTTTCTAAGAGAATATGAGTAGGTGAGGTCGTATTTTGAAAACTTTAGATAGGCGTTTTAAATGACTGGAACGCCGAGTTAGAAGTAGTATGAATTTTATTGTAAGTTGCTTTTGTACAGCGCAGAAGAGTTGATAAGCAATAAGTTGTTATACATCAGAGGTAATTTTAGATGACGCACAAGTCTAGTGGCGTATGCGTGAAACTTGAGAGGGGTCAGAATATGACCAATGATAAAAGAGAAACAAGGGCAGTTCAATGAAGAGGTTGAGTTACGACTGCCTGCATGTAGTAGTAGTAAACTTACTAGAGACAACGTTCAGCACAGTAACAAAGTTCTTGCTGTATTGCACACACGAAATGAAAACAGAGATGGTCCTTGGTAGGAGAACGGAGATGACGGAGTTCTCCACTAACACAGTGTAATAACACACTCGGAGAATGCACTAAGTTCTTCTCTCTATGACTCTAACAAAGTCAGAGAAGAAACGCAAGTCCGGCGGGCGAAGGACAGAAGCCTGAGCCCGAAGAGTGGGCCGGAGCCCCCGGCGACGAGCACGAAGCTCGTGCCTCGTAGACACACAATGATTTCCCCCTGAGAACAGCTTGTACAGCTATTTTGTATTCAGGGAGTTTATTCACACGTTACGTACGTGGGAGTATAGTAGGGTGGTATCTTCCCAAAAGGGCGGATACTCGTGTGCAATGAAATTAGTCTTTACGTTTAGATTGGGTACTGATAATCTAAACGACTATTTAGGGTGTTAACTAGAATAGTCACGCATGCGCGTTATTACAAACAGTATAAGGCTTTAGCGTCATCTAGTACATAATATCCAAATTAAAAGTCAAAGGTTAATTTGATATTACAAGAAAATCAAGCTTTATCCAGATTTTACAGGTTTCTTAATCGTTTCACAATGATACCAAAAATACAAGTGTTCCCAAGACACTTATTTTATACGGTGTCAAAATAGACATATTTAGTATTTTCGAAGTGTCAACTTCGGCGCCAAAATGTTAATTATACGTCTACCATGTTTTTGAGAACATCTGGGCTTAAACAGAGGACAATGAGAGTATTCAGAAAATAACATCAGACTCTCAGATAAGACACAAGGGTTAGATATTCCCTTGCACGTGCAGCGAATCGAAGGTTATAGGTTACCAATTCAGATCTGTTTCTCAAGATGCAAAGAGGGGAGAAAAAGATATGAGTTTCCTCTTACGAGAAAACAGCTAACTTTAAGTATTCGTCTGGCTTAGTTATTCCACAGAAAGAACAAAATATAAAGAGAGAAATTTAACATTGACTAATACCTGCAATAATTACATGGCAATAAAGCAAGTAAAAGGTTTTTAAATAGTAATTATGAATTTAATAACAGTAAGAAAAGCAAAAAATTAGGTCGGCCCGAAGGCGCCTCAGGTCGGCCGCTACAGTCCTCCCGCGTAAAATAAAAAAAAAATAGACGAGGGAACTGAGGAATATTTTTTTTTGACTACTTGGGCTTAAATTTTTTTTTAAAAAAAATTAAGTGGCAATATTGTTTTTAAACTTTAGAGTTGGCAACACTTTTTAATCTTTAGGATTGGCAACACTGCTTAATACTCATACATAGATATATTCAATTAAAATTTCTTAGTCCTAGTTGGCAACACTTACTAATTCTTTAAGTAAAGTTCATAAAGGTAAAACTTTTTTTTTTTTTGCTTATACCAGCGAATATTATTTTATACACAATTATAGCTAAATAATCGAAGTACTTAAATCCATAAAGTAAAAACCCATTGAAATAATTATATAGTATTAGGTAACACCATAATTAAATAATGACACAAAAGTAGTTATATCAGTAGTACAGAAGTACTCGTTAAAATCCCAAAATTGCTTAAGTATATATATATATATATATTTTTTTTTTTGTATATAAGAAGATATACGATTATCTAAAGGTCTAATACCTAGGTCATACCCAAACAATTAAAAAGTTAAAGAAATGTTTATATATATACACCTATAACTAGAATTAAATATGAGAACCCAAAATCATTATTAAACTACGTTAATAAACAAAGTTATCATTAGACTACCAATTATTTAGATATAAAATCTCGATTGTGAGTGACTCACAAATTTAAGAAATTACTACATGGCTCTACCAATGGTTATATACGTATAATACAGAGTTCCTAGTTGGTACGATTTGTTCCTACATATTTACAAAACTAAGCTTTGTCTATAAAAATATACAAAGACTAACAAGGCCAATACAACATGATTTCATATAACTACTTTATACCTACTAAAACATTATAGTGAGGGATAACATAAATGACTTCAATTATGTACAGTACACATTTAAATTTTTTTTTTTTTTTTTTTTTTTACTAATCTACAATCATTTACGGTAGTTGGATTCTTAATCTCTCTAGACATTCAAGGAACTGCACATGTCCTAAACGAAAGTTCCACTAGGTATATATACAGAATTACTAAATTTAACAAAAGATTTGAATGACTTCTATATTATTAAAAAGTACAAGAATCAACTACCTAAAAATCCTAGAGATTATAAACACTACACAGAATCGCAAGACTACCGTATACAGAATATAACTACATTAGTTACTGAAGGATTTAATTCATGATTTTTTTTATTATTATTATTATTATTATTATTATTATTATTACTATATGTAAATTTTTCTTTTTCTCTACATTTTGTTTTTGGATACATTAATTAAAAATTTACACTTTATCACTTACTCCAAAATTGTCAAAACAAACCATTAATTATACGATAAGAAAGGGAGCCAGTTTGTTTTTATGCTCTTCTAGTCTTTACCAAAATTGGGTTACTGGGACTCCCTGAGGTCGAAGGTTATCCACTACCGGAGGGTAGTTGGGAATTGACACTCAGATGTTTTCTCTTTTTTTTTTTTTTACTACACTCCACGCTGAGGTCAGGGTGGTGTGAAGGAAAAGAAATTATACTACAACCCTGTCTGGTAAGGGTCTGGTTTTTCTTTAAACAGAGAACGGCCAAAAGAAGAATTTCTATGTTTCATACAAGCTTTCGAATGAAATGAAGGCTGATTTCTTTTAGCACGAAAGGGATAAACTAGAACATATATATATTCTTTAAACACTTTATAACATTCATCCTTTTAAACAATTAGAATTCAGTACGAAACAGCGTATGAATGTTTCGAAATAAACCCTTTCTAAATAGCATTTATATGGAACACGACTCAATACAGGGTGTTCATAAACTAAATGGCAATTTTATAGTTACGTCTAAAATACCTGAATTATAATATGACGCAAACGACCAATATACAAGATCAATTATGGTCTAAGCTTTCAACATTTTCATTTAACAATATGCCAATTAACGCGTGGTTCAATATTATTGTTTAGTGACTATTGTCACGCAGTTGAACAGACGCTTAACAAAATCAATCAAATAAATCATCTCAATTTATAGAATGAACTGCTACAAATAATTAATCAACGCAGTTGAACAGACGCTTAATAAACTTAATCAAATAAATCGTCTTAATTTATAAAAGGAACTGCTACAAATAATTAATCAACGCAGTTGAACAGACGCTTAATAAACTTAATCAAATAAATCGTCTTAATTTATAAAAGGAACTGCTACAAATAATTAATCGATAAGAGAGGTAGAGTTACAATATAAAATTTCAAATCAACATATATTTAATTGTACTATTCGCACAGAGGTACTTCACTTTTACGTCATTTTATTAACAAAGGAACCAATTATAACTGAAGTACTGACGTTTAGAAATTAATAATGAATTTAAATATAACTTCAGGCAATTATCTTGTTGCCTTACTATGATAACAACTACCTTTTACAGTAAAATATTGATATCATTCAATTGGTAGGTCTTAATTTCAACCTGGATATTCACCAAAATTCATATTAATTATCACATATAGTAGATATCAAAATACAATTATCATATGCATTATAACGCATAATATATCAAATGCCATTATCATATTTATTATAATGTATATTCACGTTAGAATATTATTAGAATTACAGCTTAAAATGTCTATTCCTAGTAAATACAATAATCAATATATCCAAATGATAAAAACAGAATGTGCCACAACCTTATAGAAATACAATCGAACGGGAATAGACTATAATTACTTAAATACATTTAAGAACAATTAATACAATTCAACGAGAATTCCTTACAGGAGACATGATGTCGACTCTTAGATACAAATTAAGTTGGCACTCGGACGTCAGGAGGCAAGAGAGGTATAATAAGGATTACTTTTAGCCTATCTTCTAATATTAACTCATATGACCCTGGGACTTACATTTACTTCGCATTTATTCATAATTTTAACTTTGAGGAATTTAACCGCTTATTTACATTTTAGAGACCTTTTGGGATATCTATACGCACAAAAGAACGATTTATCATTTCAAATAGGAGACAAGAAAGAGTTTATATGCAATTACAAAGTGATCAATAATGCACTTATTTACTAAACAGGGCGGCTGTATTTGACATTTAGGCCCGATAAGAATTTTATTCTAGAAAATAACTCGATTCCTGGACTTGCAAAAGCATTTCTTTTACTCATGATATTATAACATCACTAATTTACGCGGAAGCTAGAAAACATAACAATACTTGATACATTGGACAACGAATTTAATTATCTCTTCGGACAACCTTAGATTTTCTTAAGGACTCGTGCTTGGTCTCATTAGGGAGCAAGAGTGCTCAAAAGGATTAGGTCTACACAAACGCACCTTTGATTAGATTAGGCACTCGCGAGCAAGAACATTTATGACCATTTAAATACAACATTAGCTTCCATACATATCATTACCATCTCGAAAAGCACATAATTAAAACTTTAACACCATAGGGTGTCTTTCGAACGAAACACTGGGCTTCCTTCCGAAAGAACCAAACATTCTCTGGTCGTTCGTTAGTAAACAGAACGATAATAAACAGCTGCGGGACCTAGGGGGTCCATAGCGACCTGGGATGTAATAGGAGGGTCCCGTACCTTTAAGGGGGTAAGCCTTCTCAAAGATCCGGCTTAACATCCTTACAATTACGCGGACGCACCATTATACAATAAGGTCGATATAACAGAGGCTCCACATTAGAGATTGCGCGATTCTCAGCTAATACAAGCGATAGAAACAAGCGGCAATTCTCTGAAACGACCAATTTACGCTTTGGGGCTGATAATTGTAGTTAATTATCACGTTTGATGGAATTGGTACAATAAGATCGATTCAACGGAGTATAAACATCAGAGATTGCACGATTCTCAGCTAATACAAGCGATAGAAACAGGTGGCAATTCTCTGAACGACCAATGTACGCTTTGGGGCTGATAATTATAGTTAATTATCACGTTTGATGGAATTGGTACTCTTTTTAGGAAAGGGAATTGACACATCCTAACCTAATCTAGACTCCATGAATTACTGCTGGAACAAGGGAGAGGTATGATCACTGTCTCAATATTTTCCGACAGGGTGTCTCCCAACGATACGTTCCAAAATTAGATAGCTCGCTAAAATTTACAAGATAATTATACAACTCGAGGCATTAGCGCTCGGCAAGGAATAGCAAAATTAATAACAATACTACAGAGCACGGTTTTACGTCCTGAACAAATGAAATTATTAACACAATGACTACGGTCGAATTTATCGTGACCGGAAAGTAATAAATTTATAGATAATTCAACTTCTAACATAATGAATAAGAAAAGATTCATTGATTAATAATGTCTACTAATAAATTATTTAAACGTTTCCTTAATTAATAACAATAGCTAAGCACAAACGGAATTGTTAGGATTAGTCTTTCTACTACATTAAGTTCACGTATTTCTTCCTTAATAAAACAGCCTTACACTGGCAATTAAAATTTACAAGAGCTTTATTAAAATTACAAAACTTTGATGCCATGGACTTCAAAAAGCAATAACGCATATCCTAATAATTTACGCTCTTATCATTCAATCAAAATACAAGGGACTTCGCGGTCTTAGAATACAGGGTACTATACTTCAGGGGTGTCCCACATTAGTGTTGTCTTTATTCAAACACGACTTAAAATAATAAAATAACGAATTAGGCTTAATATTACAATAACTTATTAAGAATGGTCTCTACTTAAAACAAATTACTAAACTGAATTTATTGCCCTTTTAAACTTTCAATCTTGGTATACTTAATTATCTCATAATTAACAAAAGCACGTCCATTCATAAACAATAAAATTAAATTGGCCTCCAAGAAAATTTAAAATAATTTGAAAACTTCAAAATCACAGTAATGAATCTCATTATGAACTTTTACTGAGAAACGAAACATATTAAGGCTTTAGTTCGCATAATTCGTGTAAGGAATCTCTTTAGCACCTAACATAATATTTAATTTACCACTAACGCTGAGAAGCCAGTCGGGGAAAGATCAAGAATTTACCCACAATCAAAGAACTAACAACGCGTGAGTATAAGGACTCACAGAATGAAAATTTCAAAATAAATTTCAAAATTTCAATGATGTTTGTTTTGACTGACTTGTTCATTAATCACACAAGCAGAATTTGAATACTTGGAGTTCCTACACCAGCCTTGCGACTGATGATTCTTGAAATGAATCTCGCGAAAATCCATTGCAAGAATCGAACTCAGAATACGTTGAGAAGCTTTGAATACAGAACGGAATAGCTTTCATCTCGATAGGTGGAGAAGGAAGTATCCGTCCCGCATTTGGCGCCATAAACCTTCTCAAGGTATTGTGTTGATATTTTCTCCCTACAGTTTTTTTTTTTTTTTGAATACTAATGCATTACACAACCGAGGAACGCTAATCAACACACTTCCTTTTTTTTCGCTCTTTCTTTCTTTTTTTTTGTTTTGTTTTGCCCAGCTGGGGAAACCAACAGAGAACAGATGTTTTCTCTCTGTGTTGAAGAAAAAGGAACGAACTATTCTTTTGATATATGGACTGTTTCTTTTTCCTTCCCTCATTGACTTCTCTAGAACAAGCAAAATAATAGTTAAGCGTTCAGGGTAGAAGGGGGCATTTGCCCAATGCAACATATCAACACAAAATGTTTACTTTCAAGCAAATTAATAGGAAACCTGTCCTTTCAATTAACACAATTTAAACATTAAATTATATGAAACTCATTTAGAATATAAATGTGACCCTAAGCAAACTACTTAACACAAATGAAAGTAATAATATAAATAACTCCTGCTTTGTCATTTACAAAAGCAACATAGGATTCTATAATCAATATCAATTAACACATTATTAGATGACGAGCTAATGATCGAATCCCACTGTTGAACACCAAATTTATGTCGGGGCCGGTGGCAGGAGGCGATCAGAACTTTTGCGGCCACTGGTGAGGGAGTCCCACCACAGGTCACGAACATAAAAAGAGATTATTAGCGACAATATCTCTACCAAAGGTAGCCGAAATCCAACTAACAGAATAATTAATAAAGGACCACGAAAGGTCTCAACAATATCTCTGACTTAGAGGGTTGCCTGACATTAAAAAATGTAATGGAGCTGAGCAGTCTATGGGGCTCGGCAATTTATTAGTACGGTAAGGAGGAGGTCCGTCCTGTTCAAACAATGTCCGACTAACCAGGCTGTCGGCAAGGTGAGTTGATAGAGAGAGAGAATAGGATGAGTGCCTATGTATGACAATACTTAATTACAAAGTTCAAGCACGAGTTTACGAGGTTATAAGGGAGCCTTGCTCCGTGAATGTCCCGCAGGTAATTGCCAGCGCTTTAGGGCAGTGGCGGCTCCAAAGGGGGGTCACTAGTTAACGTGAAGCCCACACAACAACGAGATTAATTGGCACACCAAAATAATAGACACTAGGACTCGTGCAAAGGAATAAATATTTGTAGCGGGACGACAACTTAATAATTAGGCACGTATTATACAACAATGAATTAAAATAAAGCTAATGCAATGGAAACAGGATTATTAACACACTTAATGGACCTCAAATACTTAAACTTCACAAGACAAGGTCAGGCTTGGCTATACTTAAATAATTCAGCCTAATAACAATTTAATCGATAAAACAATAAAATGGAAGAGATAGTTATCGCTAACAACCTTAGTTGTAGAATCACTTTATAAAGACACAAACATTGAAATCGGATATTGGGTGCACAGAAGTAGACGTGATTCTGAGTCGATGCGAGGAATCAAGATGCACAATTAAGATCACTAAAACAATTTAAATCACTCACCTCGCAATTGAACACCTACACAGATGAAAGAGTTCCAAGTGGCCTCTGGAGATATCGTCGAGTCCTGTATAAGTCCAGTTGAGCTTAGCGTGGTAACAAGATGTTCGTTGCAACCAAGAATTCCCAGAAGGTGTCTGTATTGGTTCGAGCGGTAAAGCCAACAAGATGCTTCCACTTCCTACGGAGAGTGAAGTTCTTTCTCCAATCGGAATTCTCACGGCGAATGCAGGAATAGTACTGGGGTCGCAGAACACACACAGAAGGGTGATGGTTCACTCAACTACAGAAGATAAAGAGTTCGGTCCTCAACAGGCGTGACTGGTGTAGTGGTTCACGTAGGAACCAGAGAACGAAAGAGATGTGATAATAATGACTTCGACGAACGGCTTCTTCGGAGGTACTTTCTAAGAGAATATGAGTAGGTGAGGTCGTATTTTGAAAACTTTAGATAGGCGTTTTAAATGACTGGAACGCCGAGTTAGAAGTAGTATGAATTTTATTGTAAGTTGCTTTTGTACAGCGCAGAAGAGTTGATAAGCAATAAGTTGTTATACATCAGAGGTAATTTTAGATGACGCACAAGTCTAGTGGCGTATGCGTGAAACTTGAGAGGGGTCAGAATATGACCAATGATAAAAGAGAAACAAGGGCAGTTCAATGAAGAGGTTGAGTTACGACTGCCTGCATGTAGTAGTAGTAAACTTACTAGAGACAACGTTCAGCACAGTAACAAAGTTCTTGCTGTATTGCACACACGAAATGAAAACAGAGATGGTCCTTGGTAGGAGAACGGAGATGACGGAGTTCTCCACTAACACAGTGTAATAACACACTCGGAGAATGCACTAAGTTCTTCTCTCTATGACTCTAACAAAGTCAGAGAAGAAACGCAAGTCCGGCGGGCGAAGGACAGAAGCCTGAGCCCGAAGAGTGGGCCGGAGCCCCCGGCGACGAGCACGAAGCTCGTGCCTCGTAGACACACAATGATTTCCCCCTGAGAACAGCTTGTACAGCTATTTTGTATTCAGGGAGTTTATTCACACGTTACGTACGTGGGAGTATAGTAGGGTGGTATCTTCCCAAAAGGGCGGATACTCGTGTGCAATGAAATTAGTCTTTACGTTTAGATTGGGTACTGATAATCTAAACGACTATTTAGGGTGTTAACTAGAATAGTCACGCATGCGCGTTATTACAAACAGTATAAGGCTTTAGCGTCATCTAGTACATAATATCCAAATTAAAAGTCAAAGGTTAATTTGATATTACAAGAAAATCAAGCTTTATCCAGATTTTACAGGTTTCTTAATCGTTTCACAATGATACCAAAAATACAAGTGTTCCCAAGACACTTATTTTATACGGTGTCAAAATAGACATATTTAGTATTTTCGAAGTGTCAACTTCGGCGCCAAAATGTTAATTATACGTCTACCATGTTTTTGAGAACATCTGGGCTTAAACAGAGGACAATGAGAGTATTCAGAAAATAACATCAGACTCTCAGATAAGACACAAGGGTTAGATATTCCCTTGCACGTGCAGCGAATCGAAGGTTATAGGTTACCAATTCAGATCTGTTTCTCAAGATGCAAAGAGGGGAGAAAAAGATATGAGTTTCCTCTTACGAGAAAACAGCTAACTTTAAGTATTCGTCTGGCTTAGTTATTCCACAGAAAGAACAAAATATAAAGAGAGAAATTTAACATTGACTAATACCTGCAATAATTACATGGCAATAAAGCAAGTAAAAGGTTTTTAAATAGTAATTATGAATTTAATAACAGTAAGAAAAGCAAAAAATTAGGTCGGCCCGAAGGCGCCTCAGGTCGGCCGCTACAACGGTATCATATGCAAAATCGTATTGTCTAGTTCACTACGTTTCTACTTTTCGAGTATTTTTTATTTGTTTTGAAGATATTACAGAAAAACTTTAAAATTAGCGGTAGCTTAATTTCGCTGTAGTGAAGACCCTTAATTATATAGTAATCTCTCTCATATCATTTCCACTTTTCTTTCGTACGCTGGGTTACGTATGAGACAATGTTTACGCTGTTTTGTTTCGAAAAGGTGTTAGTGTAAATGATGTTTCGTCTCAAAAAGCTCATCTCGTAGGCAAAGGAATGACGCTATTGATTGTGTAGTAGCCTTGCTCGGATTATTTCCAATTTCATTCAAAGGAATGACGCCCTTGATTATATAGTAGCCTTGCTCGAAATGCTTCCACTTTCATTCAAATCAATGACGCCCTTGATTGTATAGTAGCCTCGCTCGAAATATTTCCACATTCATTTAAAGGATTGATGCCCTTGATTGTACGAGTACAGTATCTTTGCCTAAGACGCCCCTGAATTTATAGCGGCCTCAAAGGAATGCCGTCGTTGGTTGTATAGTAGTCTCCCTCAAACTATTTCAATTTTCCTTCAAATAAATGGGCCCTTGATTCTATAGTAGCCTAGCTCAAAGCATATATGTGCTGTACTATCTTCAAAAGGAATGCCACCCTTAATTACATACTAGCTTCTCTCAAAATATTTCCACTTGCACTCACCAGATGGTGTTGGCATTGCGGTGTCCTCCATCTGGCGTCTTGAGCACAATTGGGGAGCTACTTCAAGAAAGACATCGCGAGTCCTGGCCTAGAAAGTCAGCATTAACGGCGAGAAGAGCCTATATGGTAACCACACATCATCCCAAATGTCCACTTCCAACCCCGCATAAAGTGTTTTTCGCCAATAATTGAGTTTAATCCATTATTCAAGAACTTGAACGTACAAATGAAAGTGAAATGATTTTTTTTTTCAGTTTAACGTATCACGCTTATGCCTTTTAGGCCAAAGAAGACGATAATTAACGTAAGTAAATGATGAGGAAGGCCTGGTGGCATGACAATGTAGGAGGAGAGCGTTTGAGTTGATTTTTTTAACTTAGCATCTCTTTCAACAGCGATGCTATATGAGACGAGGGCCTACTGATTAACGTGGAATCCGAACCACATGAGCTTCCACCGGGTATCGAACCTGGGTCTTCTACGCCAAAGGCGCGTACGCTAACTGCTTGGCCATGAGGGAGCCCATAGGAGGAAACGAGTATCCCGTGAAAACCCAGGTACACGATGCTGTTAACCACAGATTTACGTGGCTGGAGGTAGAACCAGAGACCCCACACACCAGAGGTAAATGCTCTACCAGTGAGCCACCGAGCACCCCTAAAACATGAACGTAGTAACAGAAATAAGCAGTAAGTTTAAAATAATCGTTCATCATAAAATTAAGCGGACTTGAAAAAGTTACGCCTTCTCTTAGTCCAGTGAAGTTGAAAGGTGGTAAGCAACGTTGTAAGGGAAGAAGGATTATAATAAATAAACGCAAAGTGTCGTTTTTGGGATCATAGTTAACATGAGTAACAGTGTCTTTTTTTCGTTGGCACACTTAATTTTTTTTATCCTGGTATTTTTCTTTTCTTAGAATAACAAGAAAGGAAATGGGAGCTTGCGTGTATCTGCAAGTGTTAACAAACACATCACAAAGGTGAAGACATCTTACAACGAACTAATTTTGCCTCGTGTGCTCTTTCTCTGTTATTATAGGTTTCTTTTTTACTTGTCTTCAATCAGGAATAATTGCCAAGGAATAACTCCTTTTTTAAAAAATCTTCTTATTAATACTTTTGCATGTCATAGAACAAACTAACCATAAATATATACTGATTTACCGCCACACGTAATTTATATTTAGAAATGAATCTATGCTGTTAGTGGAAGTAGTCACTGTTATATACACTCTTATACCGCAAGTATGTGAGGTATTAACCTTACTAGTAGTTTTTTTAAAGGTTTAACCAAAAAGTGAGCTAAATCTTTAGACGGATGCTTGAGTTTTCTTGGGATTCTCCCGTTTCCTCCCACTTTCTTTATTCAACCATTTTATTTATTTCTCATCATCAAAGTCTCCTTTAGCCTAGCCGGCATACCGTGGGACGTAAAACTTACAGATTTCATTTCATTCTATCTTAGACAGCGCTTGCTGTAAATTACGCCTCTGAGTTGGTCTAGTAGCCAGCGCGTGAGCCTTAGTTGCACGCAGTGGCGGATCCAGGATATGATCAAGGGAAGGACTAAACCATAGTTTGCAGCTTTATCCAGTGTAAAGCAGGATTGAAGCCCATTTTATCCAGTGTATACCTGAGCGTCAAAGAAGGGCTATAGCCCACCCTTGGATCCGCGCCTGCCCCGTGCACGTATTTCCGGGTTGCATTCCCTCTTGAGGGAGCACTAATTTTATCAAACGGAAAGAATTTTTGTCGCTGACTGTACCCGTTTCGAAGCGTCACTTTTTAGTACCGAGGTTCTATGAGACGTGAACCTACAGTTTTAAAGTGGAATCTGAACGATCGTAAGGGGTTCATTTAAAAAAAAAATCGTAAATAACCAGAATGGAAGAACAATTTGAATAGTTTTCAGTAAACTGAAAAGAAAGTAATTTTCTGTATATTTCAGCCATCCCACTATTATTCTCAAAAATCATTTTACCAAACGGAAAGAAGTTTTGTCGCTGATTGTACATCAAATCAATTCAATGATGAACACTTTCTTTTTGTTTAGTTTTTACTAAAATTTATAAAAAAGAAAAAGAAATTGATTTTTTAAAAAAAGGAAGAAAAGAAAGTGATTTTTTAAGAAAAAGAAGAAAAGAAAGTGATTTAAAAAGAAAAGAAAGCTATTTTTTTTAAAAAAAGAAAAGAAATTTAAAAAATTAAAAAATAAAAATAAGTTACATTCGTAAACATTTAAATGAGCTTGACGTTGTTAAATGATTCGACACAATGTCATTCAGCGCTAGGAAGTTTAAGAAAAGAAAGTAGGAAAAAAAGTTGTGAGTATTTGTTGATAGATGAGCTTCTTAAGACAACAACAAAAAAGAAGAGGACAACGAACGTTATTTATAATTTGAGTAACAAAAAATTCCTTTTTCGTTCTACGTGGTAGAACCGCGTAGAGTAGGCACTAACGTTCCTGTCTTTTTTGCTCTTGTCCCAGGCTCGATTCCCGGTGGGGACACTCGGTCGAGAAAAGGGGAAAGCTTTTCCAGGCCAGTCATCCTGAATGAGGTTTTCTGGGTTTTCCTGATTCACACCAGGCGAATGCCAGGATAGGTACTTAATATATAGGTCCTAGGCGTCTTCCTTCTTTTTCTTCAATCCTTTCTTCCTTTCATTTCCTCAGATAGTGTGATCACCGAGGGAAGTCATCCCTGATAAGGGTAGAAGTAGACACTGTTCGTGAGACGTTAATTCTATATTTTACACGTATAAAAAATCGTTTTTGTTCTTTTCTGCCGTTTTGTCCCTGTTACCTGATTCATTTATTATTTTTTCCCTAATCAAGAAAAAGAAATAAAATCTTTTAATTTAATGTTCCACGTAGTGCTACCTTCCAGACGAGAGATTTCTCGTCTCTTCTAGGTTCTAGTCTTGAAGAACGAGACGAGAACTGCATTTTCAAATTCCAGACGAGATTAAAACACACAACAATTCTCGTCTCGAGCGAGACGAGACATTTCCCGAATTTCGTGGGTAACACGAGATCACTCAAGTCTTAAATCGCAACTAATGTTTTAGTATTAGACTACTTAATTCGTAGTACAAATAAAAGCCACAAAATTGATAAAGTGATTGTGGGAACATAAGGAAGAGCATTTATCAACGTTTAAAGAGACGAAAGTCATTACTCAATACACTGCAAGAATAAATATAGTTCAAATGTTGTCATACCATACCCTTTGTATGCCTCTCGTGATATGGAAGATCCTGCTAATTTGTGGAAAAAATTAAGAAAAAAGTCTGACTGCGCTATATACCGGGTATTGTATTGTACTAGTAAATTCTGTAGACGTTTCTTTCTCAAGGAAACTAATCAAATGTTGCCTTTTGGTCTCTCGGTTTCCTTCTATTCTGCAGGACTTGTAGAAGCCTCCTTTGTGTTGTTTCGAATGACATTTCTGGAATGACAAGGAAAAACAGTCATTAGTCTAAATACTACTTGCAACAATATTACCCTACTCACATACAAATATGCCTTTCAAACCAGATCGGGCAAAAACGGGCAACACCCGATCTTTTTCTCTAACAGATATCCATCCTCTTCTATCAAATCCAGCATATAATAAAACTGGACTCGGCTGGACTCAAAATAAAACTCTATATAAAATTCAATATCAAGTATACCAATTTTGATTTTCGATCTAATTTTATTTATTCACATATTGACTGGTATATGAAAGCATATTAGAGTTTTACGTATGTATTACGAACGACGAATGTATAACAATGTTCTGCACAATCATTATTGACGCCTAACAATGAAACATTATTTTGTTTTCACATCATGAACTTTGCGTCTGCTACCTGGTTGGATACATGACTTTCTTCCACGACTTCTTTCACATTGGTACTAACTGTAGGCCCAACCTTTACGAAAACCTACTGTATCTATTTCTACACACCAGGCCCGTATCCAGGGGGAGGGGGGCTAGGGTGGGCCGGGCCCCCCTAAATTTTCACTGCCCCTGAAAGTTTCACGGTAGGCTTGCAAATGAACTATAATATGGTTGGGTGGGCCCCCCTTAACTTCTACCGGCCCCTCCTACATTTTTGGGCTGGTTACGGGCCTGCTACACACCGTAAGTTTCTCCTTATTAAATATGTAAGTTCTTTCATATTTCTGATAATTTCGAATTTTGAGGGTTTTGGCTAGGTTTGGAGGGTGTCTGGACCACTGTGCATTGACAAGACGAGACGTAAATATCTTATTTTTCATCTCATCTCGTGAAACGAAAAGACACTTTTTTTTTTTTTTTTTTTTTTTTAGTTTCGTCTGGTGCACAGGTCTATTTCAATGCTTATGCTTATTAAGCTAAGACAGACAAATGAAATCAAATTGAAGTGAATGATTAAAAAAAGAATTAGTACAATGCGAATGAGGTATTAAACCGGAGCTCTCCGAGCAAACCCACTGCTACGATGATGTCCACAAAAGCTTTGCATTATTTGGAATCAAACCAGGGACGCCTTGCATCAAAGGTGAGCACGCTACTATTAAATCATTGTGTTGTTTTTGGGATTCGAAATGCTGAAACACCCGCCATACAGTCCAGACCTGGCTCTAAGTGATTTTCATACGTTTGGACCATTGAAGGAAGCGCTCAGGGGAAGAAGATTTGCAACTGATGCAGAAGTCATTGATGCATTTCAAAATTGGTTACAGATGCAAGGGAAAAACTTTTTTTTTTTTTTTTTTTTTTTTGCAAGGGAACGTTGGGAAAAGTGCGTTGAAGTGCAGGGAGATTAGACTATGTAGAAAAATAATGTACGAGTATGTTTCAGTTTTTTATCATTAGAATAAATGTATCTTTTCTCAAAATTCCCTTTACTTTTTGACTTTCCTCGTATATTTTCTAGCGTTCACAATTATTATTATTATTATTATTATTATTATTATTATTATTATTATTATTAATAATAATATTAAAATATTATAATATTATTATTTAATAATAATAAGTGAACAATTTGTTTTTTTTTAACTAATTGAATTTTACTGTCTTCGTTTAAATCGTGAAGGGTACAGATAGCCCCGCTGTTGATGTTTGCATAAATCAATCGATTCATTAACTCATCAAAATATGATTAAAAAAATTAAGTATTAAAGATATATTATTTTTTTGCAGTCTACTTCAGTTAATAACCTTAATCACCTCCAAATGTACTTAATTGTTTTAAACTTTTTTTTTTCTATTTATGTCAAGGATTAAGGATATAAGTTCAAACTTAGAATAAAAATATTATAGATGTACAAGACTTGTCTTTTTTTTTAAAAAAAAAAAGAAAAGAAACGATAGAAACGATAAAATATATGCTAATGTTACTGTGTCACGGCTATCTGCAGTACATTTGCAATTAAACAAGTTTTGTCTTATATTCGTGCATTTGCTTATCAACACTGTTGTTTCAAAAAAAAAGTAAAAACTTTCGTCACTTTTGTTCTTGAATACAAACTGTTCCAGTTTAAAAAAATTTTTTAGAAATAAATCAATGAACAAATTCTGCATTTTATTAGCTGCATTGAAAGAAAATGTGGAACGTTGATATTTTACCACTTTGCGGATCTTATTGATCATAACCAAATATGATATCCGTGAGATAACTATGTCCTCCTGCTTAGTTTACGAAAAAAAAAATGACAAGTACGAATTTTTATGGTGCTAAAAGAAACGTTATTTGTGACCAACAATAATATCCTCTATAACATATCATCTAGTTGCATACGAGACGAGACGTAAGGTGTTCCTAAAGTTTTGTAGAGGTCTACTATTGTCTCGTCTCGATTCTGAAAAAAAAGTCTCTGACGTTTCGTCTCGATTATTGAAAAAAAAAAACGTCTTTCCGTCTTCGTCTTATTTGGTAAAACTATGTACAAAGTGTATGTTCTGATTTTTTCCCCTGGAAGTTGGAGGTACGGAGCTCAGTGCTAGAGCACTTAGCTCTAGTGCGTGAAGTCCTTGGTTCGATTCCGGGCCACCTAATTAGTGTTGGACAACATCGTGTCCTAGGTTTTCTCAAAGTACTCGGACGTTAGACTCAAAGATTTTGATTTCTTCCACGTCACGAGAAGTCCACTAAGAGTGTGATATAACAACATTTAGGGGGGCCGCGGTGGCTCCGTGGTAGAGCCTTCACCTCTGGTGCGATCCCAGTCCATGGTTCGATCCCAGCTCGCGCCAAGTGGACTTTATGGTGGACAAACACCGTATGCGTGGGTTTTCTCGGGGTTCTCCCACTTTCTTAATTCCACCATTTGATTCATTTCTCATCATCACCGTCTCATTTAGTCAGGGGCAGATCCAGGACCGACTTCTGGGAAATGAAATCTTTAAGTTTTACGTCCCACGGTTATGCCGGTTAGGCTAAAGGAGACGGTGATGATGACAGATGAGTGAAATGGTGGAATGAAGAAAGTGGGAGGAAACGGGAGAACCCCGAGAAAACCCACGAGCACGGTGTTTGTCCACCGACTTCTGGGGAGGGCGGTGGGTTGTCATACTGCTACTTAGAACTACTTTTAACAGTTTCAAACTCTGGGAGGGTTTTATTTATATATATAAAATAAAAAAAAGTTTCCTCTTCTGCGGGGGGCGATTGCCCCCCACCTGGATCAGCCACTGCCTTTAGTCTAGCTGTTATAAGCGTGGTACGTAACACTTAAAGATTTCATTTTATTTTTTTATAACAACATTTAAACATAATTTATTATGAGAGTATATCATATAATGACTTATCAACTTTAAACTCTGATAAATGCTCATCATTATGTTCGTACAAGTACTCTATCATTTTAAAAAGTTTTTTTATACTATGATGAATCATGTAACACTAAAACAGTGTTTGAGATTTAAAACTTGGGTTAGCTAGTGTCAGTGGCGGATCCAGGGGCCGATCGCCCCCCCGAAGAGCAAAGTTAGCTCTAAGTAGCAGTATTACAATCCACCGCCCCCCAAAAGTCTGTCCTGGATCCGCCCCTGGCTATAGTGTTGCTCACGGGACTTGTCTCACATCAAATCTTTCATCACGATAATAACTAGAGGGGAGTATATTATGGTTAATAAGATCCAGGGCTGGATTAACTCACCTGGAAGCCCGGGGCTAGAAAAAGTATGTGGCCCCTCCTGACTTAACCTAATACATTTTTGTGAAAGTACGGTAGGAAAGTTAACGGAACATGTTTCATATTTTTGGTCATCTTTTATTTTATGATGATGATTGCATCTTCATGATTCTTTTTAGATAGCCAGTTGAGATTTTGATCAGAGTGGAGGCCCCTGTCCAACTGGAGGCCCGGGATTATAGCCTCCCTAAGCCCCTCCCTTAATCCGGCCCTGATAAGATGTAATAAACTACGTAGGCTCTAATTCATTTTGCGAACATGATGGTATGTCACATTTTCTAACTGTTGAGTAAATCGAGAAAGAAGATTGACTATTCTCATGCAATCTAACGGACTGACATATACCGAACAAGTTTCCGCTGCCTTCTGAAGGTAGTATGACCATTCTCATTCAATTCAATGGACTGACATATACCGAACAATTTTCCGTTACCTTCTGCAGGTAGTATGACCATTCTCATTCAATTCAATTGACTGACACATACCGAACAAGTTTCCGTTACCTTCTGCGCGTAGTATATTTCCTTTGATCACTACACATTTCCATTTAATAACTCAATTTCACCGAAAGTGTCGCTTACCATTCATTATATTCACCAGAATTGCTCATATTTTGTCATGTTCAGAAGCTATAGAAAGTTTCATTGTATGTGCAGAGATGCAGATATAGTCAATCACTCAACGAAAAACAACTTCACCAAAATCTAACAGTTAGCTTTTGTTATTACTTTGTGTTTGGTGATTGTGTAATGTACGAGATACAGCACAAAGTTCAGGACGACTTTTGATATTATTATCCATTACGTACAAGACTAGTTGACACTATCCGAAAAGCATAACTAACTTCTTATATCTCCGTTTTTTCCCCTTTTATGTGGAGTCGTCATTTCTATTGAGTCTTCTCCATAAAGCCCTGTCCCGGAATTTAGGCCTTCGTTAGCCTGTTAGGCCTTTTTCCTTGGAAGTCATTCTTTAACCTCGTTCATCCACTTCCTTCTTTGTCTCCCTCTACCTCTCTTAATATCTACTTCCATTGCCATCATTCTTCTTATTCTCGTTAGATGGAGTCTTAGAAATTTCGAGTTATGCTCCGCAGAAGGAGACCAAAACGTGGAAAATATACAAATTTTACAGAAAAAATGCATTGGTAGAACAACATTTTAAAGTTTGTGGTGAGCGGAAAGTCGTGTGAAGGTATTTTTTCTTTCTTTTCTTTTATTTTCTTTTTTCTTTTTGTAATATTAAAGGGTTTAATATAGAAAATATTTTTTTATGTCCAAAATGATTGTCGCATATTTGTAACTGTCTTTTTGTAAGAATATAATTTGATAGTGATTTTTAAGGGTACTTTTAATACTGATACTATGTGTATAATTGAGAAATGTATATTTGTGGTAGGAAAAGGGTTATAAATACGAAGATTAGAATGAGTAAAACAAAATGTTGCTAAATGGACAAGAAAGTTTTATTTTCGTTTTATTGTTTTTATTTGCTGCTCTTTTGACATGAAATTTGTGACATACATGTCTTTGCCGATTATACACATACTAACATTATAAGAAATACCGGGCGAAATCTTTATCAAGTTATATTCCTACAACAACATATTTATAGACATGAGACAGTAATTTTGGACATGAGTGTACATAGATCCAAGTACTTCCTAAATATATTACTTCATTTCACAATACCAATGTATAAGTGATGAAAATATATCGCTTTATTTATTTATTTTTTTAATACTATCCTCGCTTACTCGTATACCCATCGCCACTGACGCGACTGTTTCTTATGGACGCACCCTCACTAAACCATGCGGGCTTCCATGTTGCGTTACTGCCCTAACTCAGTTTTTATGCTTTTTAGTGGCTACCTGCAAAGATTGATTCGTGTTTTATGGCCCGTATGTATTTAAGCATTTGTAAGCGTTCTTAAAATGAATTTGCACCCAGTAATGAAATTTCTCCCTCAAAAATAAGAAAACTATTTTTGCTTATTTTTTGTATTAAAAATGTAAAAAAAGATACAAATTATGTACAGAATGTAGACTCATGTCCAAAAATATTGTCGCATATCTATAAATTTGTTGTAGGAATATAATTTGATAACGAATTCGCTCGGTATTTCTTATAATGTTAGTAAGTTTATGTGTATAATCGGCAAAGAGATGTATGTGGCAAATTTCATGTGAAAAGAGCAGTAAATAAGAACAATAAAACGAAAATAAAACTTTCTTGTCCATTTACAAACATTTTGTTTTACTCACTCTAATTTCCGTATTTATAATTCTTTTTCTATGAAATTTACCACAAATATACATTTCCTGATTACACACATAGTATCAGTATTAAAAGTAGCCTTCAAAATCATTATCAAGTTATATTCTTACACCAAGACAGTTATAGGTATGCGACAATCATTTTGGACATGGGTGTACATTTTTGTATCAGTATTATAGCTCCCTCCTGCTCTGCAAAACAAAGGCCAAAATCTCTACCATCTTGGTTGTTTCTGTCCCTTTCTCGTTCCCCACTCTATCTTTTCTCGTTATCCCATACATCCAACATAGTATTCTTATTTCGGAACAATCTTTTATTTTTTTCCTGTGTCAGGGGAGGAAAAATTGTTATTACAATAAAAATTAAAAGTTATTTTATATTTCACAAACTGCAAAACAAATTTCGTGGATTGCAACAGTAATAGATCATCAACAGGCAAATGTTTCCACAATGATTTTTTTGGTAAAATTGTACGTCTGGTCGGGGAATTGGGTGGAGGGGGGTTTGAAAATCTACTGTTGTCACACATTTGGTTTTTTAACAAACTGCTGAGTGTATGTACAAAGGTATGAAATTTTTGTAGTAAAGTTGGTTTCTGTAGTGGGAGTCATAGCGAACACGGACTAACATTTACTTGGGGAAGATTCAATGTGGCTGACAGTAAGGGAAGAGGAAAATATTGTAACTCCGTTTGGAAATTGCACCATCATACAAAGAACAGCTTTGCAGATCTTTGTATGTAAATGAAAGTGACTATGCTTGTGACTTAATAACTCTTGTACTAGCCGATCGATCTCGATCAAATTTTCAATATAGATCAAGTTTAGGGCCTGGAATGTTTTTTTTATATATATATATATCATTCCACTTTCACGGTGCAACTTGGGAGAGCGGGAGTGAGATGGTCGAAAATGACTGATATTAGTGTCGAATCCATAGCATTCGGGGTCAGTGAGATGAACAGTGACACTTCCGATGCCGTGATCGAAAATGACCGATTATCAGAGAGCGCTTCAATAATAGTAAACAGTGACTGACTAACGAAACACATTACTAATTTTTCTTAATTTAAACCAGCGAAGCGAGTAATTGACGGTAGTATATATCTATATGAAAGTTACTAGCACCACAATGCTTTTTTTTTTTTTTAAATTGTACCTCTGACCGGGTAGGGAGAGGGTAAATATTCTACTGTTCAATGAAATGAAATGAAACGTCTAGTTTAACGTCCCACTATTATGCACCGAGGCACTAAGGGAGACGGTAATGATGGTAACGAATGAAATTTGCGGAATGAACAAAATGGGGGAAACTCTCGAGAAAACGCACGCAGCCATTGTTTATTCGCCGTGGCGCGAGCTGTGTTGGAACCAGTGACCACACACGCCAGAGATAAATGCTTTTACCATACCATTGAGACACGGTGACCCAAATATTCTTCTGTTGCCATACACGTTTGCTTTTAACAAATTTAGTGTGAACATTTAAAAGACATATAAAGTTTCGTGCAATTGGTTCGTCGTTTAACTGTAGTGAACAAAGATTCACTTGCACGAATTCAATACGTGGAGACACGATATTCCGTAACTTTTTTCTCTAATGAATATCATATGTTCATTAAATTCCACACGAAAATCAATATGGTTGGTGCACAGAATGTAGGGGCGGGGAGGAAACGTAATAAAAATTGACTGGGTGACAGTGGTATTTGCTAATAATAATAATAATAACAATAATAATATAGCATTCAGAATATATTTTTCTATAATATTTTTGAGAGACAAAAGACAATAATATTGTTTACAGGTTTTCAAGGATTTGAGAAAAAAAAACAAGAGATATTATTAATTAATACATCATTAATTCGGAGATTATTATGCCAATAAAAGAAAAATTTCCAACTCTAAATTTGTTTTTCGTGTTGTGAGACTGTTTTCTTTCGTCAATAAAAACGGAAATACCTGTATCCTAATTAAATGATTTGCATATTTTAAAAAAGCGATAAACATATGCATGCATGTGTGTATGTGTGGAAGTTATATGAGCAGATAAGCCCTTAAAAAAAAAGAACACAATATGTACGGTATGTTTTTGTTATAAATTCAATAACAGTGCATGCGGAAAAAAATGTTTGCAATGGATTCCTTTTTTTTTTTTTTTTTTTTTTTTTTACGAAAAACGAATGTAATTAGCAAACTCTTTAGTAATGATAATAATAAGCACGGCTGAATGGTTAGCGAGTGTTTTTTTTTTTTTAACTTATAGTTCATATAGTTCCGGGTTTGTTTCTTTCCCTTTTGGCTCTGTATTTTGGATTCAATTATGGAATTATTCTTTTAAAGTAGGAGTCTTCGCATAGAGGATACTTCATTTAGTTTCTTTGGGATAATCACAACGTGTTCACGGGAGCAAAAATGTATTAAGTTCAGAATGTCAATTGGAAATTGACAAATTGTATATAGATATTTTTGTAGCACCTGAAGGTGATTTTTAAAAACATTCACAACGTATTCGATAAACGTAAATATTTCATTTACGTAGCATGCCATATTAAAATCTCCCCCAGTGACCTAGTACTTTTATTTGCGTGTTTGGGTAATTACTGTCTTTCCTGTATATATATATAACAAAACCTTGTGACGTCAAGAAAACTATAGTTACATAATATACTTAGTAATAGCAATATAGCAATAATAATTTTACAAATTGTTACCGTTTTCGTTACTAAAAGACGATATGTACACTCGCATTGAGCCCATACCGTATCTAGATCAAATTTTAATCTTAATCTTCTAATAAGACTCTTCGAGGAGGAGTTGCATTCTTTTGGAATTTTCCTTTCATCCCCCTCCCCAAAAGCAACCGTAATTTACTGGAGGTGAAAATACAAAGAAATGTGATTTTCTTCAATTGTATACATCCATCTCATGAATTTGATTCCATTATTTATTGGATTTGTCTTTGAACAAAATCTCAACATTCGTCTCATGAATTTGATTCCATTATTATTTATTATTTTTTTCTCTTTACACAAAGTTCTAACATCCATTTTCTTGAATTTGAGTGAAATATTTATTGTGTTCGTCTTTGGACAGTTTTAACAACCATTTCTTGAATTTTATTAAATTATTATTTATTAGATTCAATTTTGGACAAAGTTTGAATATCCATATCATGAATTTGATTCCATTATTTATTGAATTTATCTTTGGTCAAAATCTCGTAATCTCTCTCTTAAAGTTGATTGAATTATTATTTATACGCAGAATTTGTCTTTGAACAGAATTTCAACATCTCCTATATCCTTTTGTTCTACCATCTTGAAAGTATCCGATTTTTCATTTTTAATTTGATTTGATTGTCTTTCGAATTTGTCTTTGGATAATGTTAATTGATTCAATTAATAATAAAATTCTCATTGGACAAAGTTTCAACACATATCTCTTGATGTTTATTAAATTATTATTTTTTTCTAATTTCTTTGAACAAAGTTTGAATATCTACCTTATGTCTTGGTTGAACTATTTATTGAATTTGTTGTTGAACAAAGTTTGAATATCTATCTTATGTATTGGTTGAACTATATTTATTAAATTTGTCTTTGGACAAAGTTTGAATATCCATCTTATGTGTTGGTTGAATTATTTATTAAATTTGTCTTTGGACAAAGTTTGAATATCCATCTTATGTGTTGGTTGAATTATTTATTAAATTTGTCTTTGGACAAAGTTTGAATATCCATCTTACGTGTTGGTTGAAATATTTATTGAATTTGTCTTTGGACAAAGTTTGAATATTTATCTTATGTGTTGGTTGACGTATTTGTTGAATTTATCTTTAGACAAAGCCTCAGCAATCACCTTTTAAAGTTGATTGAATTATTTATAGAATCTCTCTCAGGACAAAGTTACAACATGACTTATACCTCGGTGTTTTACAGAACTCATCTTGAAAATCTTTCATTTTCTTCGTATTATTTAATTGAATTATTTTTCGAATTTATCTTTTAATAAAACATCCGTCTCTTGAAGGTGATTGAATTATTTATTGAATTTGTCTTTGGACAAAGTTTCAATTGATTGAATTACTAATTTCAAATTTGTCTTTGTACAAAGTTTCAACACCTATCTATTGGGTTTAATTGAATTATATATTTTAAATTTGATTTTGGACAAAGTTTCAACCCACTCATACTTTCTGTTCTACAGTGCTCCATCTTGAAAGTATGCGATTTTTCTATCTTTTTTTTTTTTTTTTTTTTTTTGAATTTTCCATATTTTGATCTATACACGATTACAATTCATTTGAAGATCATCTTTTTCCTGGTAGCTATATGGATCATGGAGACCTGGCGCGATTTCCGGAGAGAACTCATGCGTTTGAGATTCTATGTTAAGTGATAGACACGTGGCTCATATATCCTGAAGCTAAAACGAATATTAAACTCCTAAACAATCAATCATCATACAGTCGAGGGGCCGCGGTGGCTCAGTGGTAAAACGTTTACCTCTGGTGCATTGGGTCCTCTGTTCGACTCTAGCTCGCGCCATGTGAGTTTTGTGGTGGACAAACAATGTGTGCGTGGGTTTTCTCGGAATTCTTTCGTTTCCTCCCACTTTCTTCATTCCACCATTTCATTCATTTCTCATTATCACCGTCTCCTTCAGCCTAACCGGCATAACCGTGGGAGTAAAACTTTTTTCAAACATTCGGAGCTCTAAATACTGGATTATTTTTATATTTTGGGGGTACTATTAAGGCAAAAATACGCTTCTGCCGATGTGTTCTTCAATATCAACATACGTATTTTTATTTTTTTTCTGTAATTACAATTTAATTCAGTTTGGTGGTAAATGTCTGGCACAAGAAACGTAGTAGTTCAGTTAGAAAAAAATGTAACATAGGGAATATTGGTTGCTTGAGTTGGGGTTTAGCATCTCGTTCAAATGAAATGAAAAAAATAAAAACTTTCCAGTTTAACATCCCACGACTGTGCCCTTTAGAATAAAAGAGACAGATGGCTGTGACACGCGAATGATGATACAAGAATCGGTGGAATAATAATGTGTAAGGAAAGAAAAAATGAAATGAAATTTTTGAGCTTTACGTTCCACGGTTATACCGGTTAGGCTAAAGGAGACGGTGATGATGAGTAATGAATGAAATGGTGGAATGAAGAAAGTGGGAGAACCTCGAGAAAACCCACGCACACGGTGTTTGTCCACCACAAAGTTTACTTGGCGGGAGCAGGGTTTGAACCCGAGACCCCTAGCACCAGAGGTGAACGCTCTACCACTGAGCCACCGCGGCCCCGTGGCAGGAAAGAAGAGTATTCCGAGAAAACCCATAGAACCCTACTCGGCCGAGAATTGAACCAGAGACCCCATGTATTGGAGAGAAGCTCTCTACTTACAGAGCCATCCAGCATCCCGTTTAGTAGCAAGATTATACGAGACGTGGACCAATAGCTTAAATGTAGGGTCCGAATCACATGAGCTCCTTTACAAAGAATGTTCCCATTTAAAAGTTCTAATTATTGTTTCTATAGTAATGGTCAATTAATAACGATTAGGGATGGCCATTTCCGGAAAAAGAGTTTTCCGGTTTCCGGAAATCACATTTTCCGTTTTCCCGGAAAATTTTCCGTTTTCCGTTTTTCCGGAAAATTTTTCGTCTTCCGATTTTCCGGAAAATTTTCCGTTTCCGATTTTCCGGAAAATTTTCCGTTTCCGTTTTTCCGGAAAATTTTTCGCCTTCCGATTTTCCGGAAAATTTTCCGTTTCCGTTTTTCCGGAAAATTTTTCGCCTTCCGATTTTCCGGAAAATTTTCCGTTTTCGATTTTCCGGAAAATTTTCCGTTTTCCGATTTTCCAGAAAATTTTCCGTTTTCCGTTTTCAATTTTCCGGTTTCCGGAAAAATATTTTCCGTTTCCGTTTTTCCGGAAAATGTGGCCATCCCTAATAACGATGAGTTCATTACATCATCAGTCATTTCTTTATACTACAGTTGATTCTAATTTTACAACAATATTATTCGTAGCGAATTTGCCACCAATCTGTTGTATATTTTATTGTAAAATATTAAATGTACTCTTTTACGAACAATTAACCACCAGGCAAGTAAATAAATACATCGTTTATGGTAGGGGGAAGTACATGCATATGTAAGTTTTCTTCACTGTATGTGGTATGTACGTAATACTAAGTGCTGCTGTTATGTTAAATATATACATTCTTATATTTACTTTAGAAAACAGTACAATTAATAATTAAAAGCACGAACAATAATTTCTTACATCGAGAAACAAGGTGTTTATTTCAATTTTGCATGTTCCAGAACAATATTTATATTGTATGTTACCATTACTTAATTTTTTTTCTTCATTTCTCAGCGTGACGTAACAAGTTCATGAAATGCGTCATATTCTCATTAGAATTTTACTCTTCTTTGTTTTTTTTGTTATTTTTTAACTTTATTAATTAACGGGAAGCAGAAATGCTAAATAAGTACACAGTAAATAAGTTTGTATATATTCATCTAAGGCAAGGCACTTTTCGATAAATAAATAAATAAATAAATACCAGCCAATGACGAAATCCAACGATAAATTGAATCAAAAAATCAGAGGATGTTTTTATTGCTATTTATTGTTGAGAAAGTTTAACTGTTGAAAACAAACACTGAGAAAAATGCGTTATCCGGACAGCGGTATATTGTACAAATATACGGAATCCATAAGTTAACTACGGAAATCTGTACGGAGCATACGTTATCCATATACTATCCATTGCCCTTTTGCTTGCTTAGATGTTACGTCATGAGGCTGCAGGATGTATTAAATACGTTTACATATGATAGATACGTCAGCTATATGTTATATACGTCTATCTGTATGTGAGATCCTGACTGGCTGTATACAGTTCTTTCTTACTTATGAAAAGTGCGTTTATTCGGAACACTTATACGGAAAGTACGTATGAGACATACTTTTTCAGTTATACGTTTGCTACAGGATGTTACATAGGTTCTACGTTAAGTCCAAAAACTACAGGATTTACGCATGTAACCTACGTTTTTACGTAAGCCGCATACGTTTTTTTAATCAGTGTGGTTGATGAAGTGTGACATAAAGTGCGATCAACAACGAATTAACGTCGAACCTCGTTTATGTTGAAAATTTAATCGAGATTGGTCAGGTGGTTCAAGAGTTATTAAGTCACAAACGTAGTCACTCCCAAACGAAGCGACGGCACGTTCTCTAGTTAGATTATTATATTACTAAAGAAAAGGGTTAATAACCAACAGTCAACGTGTCTAAATTATAATTTGCATATGTGCAGTGAAGGTAACACTCAGAAGACATTGTTCAATAAAATTACTATAGACTAATACTGCAATCTACCTGTCCATTACACACACAGCATGCAGGTCTGCATAATTAAACCGACATTTTACATTCCGGTTCTAGAGAGGATACATTTCAACACTTTCATTCAACAGAAACAAGACTGTACTTTGCTAATTCTCAGTATATGAAATCATAAATTGAAGGATTGTTGTTTGAGTAATTAAATGTTTGTAAATCTATTACTATTATTTGTATTATTTCATACAGATGACAACAAGAAGAGTATATTCACTATGACAAAAGTATATTATTATAATATTTTCTGCTGCTATTATTACAGACATTGTCTTTAGTTTGGCTAAATGGTAAAAAAAAAAAAAACTTGTATCTTGATATATTTCTGGTACTAATTGTTATCAACGTAATTACACATACTATCATTACGCGCAGCACTTTGCATGTTGAAGTTGACAGGAAGGAGTAACAGAAAAGACTAGATATCATTGTTAAAGAAATACTCTCATACGTAAAAACACACGAACATATACACTTATGCGTGCGCTATCTGTTTTAAGTGTCTAAAATATTTTCTCTGACGAAATCAACAGAGCCAATTTTCCTGCTGAATGTGATTAGCTATCGAGTTCAGATCAGCTCCTTAGTGTGTGTTCATGTGTTAAAAATATCTGCCTGTAATTACTATTCGAAATTAACGTAATTCTTAACTGACTAACGCAGTAACTACTGAACAAGCACACAGTTCAGTTATGTTCTACATTGAATAGCGTAATAGAAGGAACATACCACTTTACTTTATTGACTTACATATTATTTACTTCACTACCTGTTTATTTTCTCTTAATTGACAAATGTTTTCTCTAATTTATGGAAGCACTTCCTAACAGTTCACGCTACTCTTCATTGACAGGTGTAGAAGACATTGGCAGAAACATTAGTTTACTTTCTTTTCATTGACTAGCATATTGCTACTGAATAGGAACAATAACAGTTTACTTTCTTTTCATTAAGTAGCATATTGCTACTGAATAGCAACAGTAACAGTTCATTTTCTTTCATTGAATATCGTATTGCTACTGCATAGAAACAGTAGCAGTTCACTTTCTTTTCATTGACTATCGTATTGCTACTGAATAGGAACAGTAACAGTTTACTTTCTTTTCATTAACTATCATATTGCTACTGAATAGGAACAGTAACAGTTTATTTTCTTTCACTGAATATCGTATTGCTACTGCATAGAAACAGTAGCAGTTCACTTTCTTTTCATTGACTATCGTATTACTACTGAATAGGAACAGTAACAATTTACTTTCTTTTCATTAAATAGCATATTGCTACTGAATAGGAACAGTAACAGTTTACTTTCTTTCATTGACTAGCATATTACTACTGAATAGAAATAGCAGCAGTTGACTTTCTTTTCATTGACTAGCGTATTGCTATTGAATAGGAATACTAGCAGTTTACTTACAGTTAATTGACAAGTATAATAGCTCTTTAACGAGAACACCAGCAGTTTGCTTGCACTCTTTTGACCAGCGTAGTAGCTAAATTGGAAAACACTAGCAGTTTATTTCCCTTTCATTGACCATCATAGTAGCTATTTAAGGAAAATATTTACAGTTTGCCTACTCTTAATTGACAAGCGTAGTATCTACTTAACGAGAGCACTGGCAATTTACTTATTCTTAAAATATTAGCGTATTAATTAATTAATGGAAATAATACTTACTCTTAATTGACAGGTGATCAGATTGATCTGACGTAATTTTTATTCCTTCCTCATTGATATTAACTTTCTCTCCGAAAACTTGTTCCAATGTTATTTGTAACTCTGTATTTATTAAATCACATATAACTATCCCCATCAAGACTTGATCCAACGTAGTTTCTGTGTATTGAGTCAAGTGTGTATCAAGCCTACATTATTTTGAGTTTTATCATATTTAACTTTCTCAGTCAAGACTTGATCTGATGCATAGATTCTATTTATTAAATCGAAGTACGTTTGACTTTCTCAGTCAGACTTGATTTGATGCATAGTTTCTATTTATTAAATAAAGTATGATGTAACTTTCTCAATCAAGACTTCATCTCATGAATAGTTTCTATTTATTAAATCGAAGTACGTTATGACTTTCTCAGTCAGAATTGATCTGATACTTAGTTTCTATTTATTAAATCAAGTACACTATGATTTTCTCAGTCAGACTTGATCTAATGCATAGTTTCTATTTATAAAGTCAAGTATGCTATAACTTTCTCAATCAAGACTTGATCTGATGTATAGTTTCTATTTATTAAATCGAAGTACCCTATAACATTCTCAGTCAGACTTGATCTAATGCATAGTTTCTATTTATGAAATCAAGTATGCTATAACTTTCTCAATCAAGACTTGATCTGATGTATAGTTTCTATTTATTAAATCAAAGTACCCTATAACTTTCTCAGTCAGACTTGATATGATGCATAGTTTCTTTTATTATATCAAGTACGCTATAACTTTCTCAATCAGATCACCTTTGATCTGATACATAGTTTCTATTTATTAAATCAAGTATGCTATAACTTTCTCAATCAGACTTGATCTGATGCATAGTTTCTATTTATTAAATCGAAGTATGCTCGCTATAACTTATTCAATCAAGACTTGATCTGATGACTAGTTTATATTTATTAAATCGAAGTATGCTCGCTATAACTTATTCAATAAAGACTTGATCTGATGCATAGTTTCTATTTATTAAATCAAATATGCTATAACTTTCTCAATCAGACTTGTTCTGATGCATAGTTTCTATTTATTAAATCGAAGTATGCTCGCTATAACTTATTCAATCAAGACTTGATCTGATGACTAGTTTATATTTATTAAATCGAAGTACGCTATAACTTATTCAATAAAGACTTGATCTGATGCATAGTTTCTATTTATATCTATTAAATCAAGTATGCTATACCTTTCTTAATCAGACCTGATTTCATGCATAGTTTCTATTTATTAAATACGGTATAACTCTCTCAAATCAGACTTGATTCGACTTAACTACACTTACAACTTTATTTCGAGTTCACTCTAGGATTTTTTCTTATATAAAACATGAAAAATACTGTTTATACAACGATATGCGTTACTGTATTTTTCTGTACCTTTTGTCATTCAGTTTTCAATGAACTATTTATCCCGTCAGTTTTTTTAAAATACGGATGAGCAGTAAGTACGTGGTACGCATATGTATAAACACATATATATGGACATCTGAAGCACTGAAATGGAGGGGAATTGTGCTCGGACAAAAGGAAGGGAGGGACTAATGTATCTTTTTTTTTTCATTATAACCCAACCGCGTCACCACAACGCCCCAACCTACCATATACATCAACTCTCGTATTTTATCTGAGAAGGGAAGGATTTATACACAAGCATTGCTTGAGTTATTGCTAGCTGTCTCGCTGTTAACAGTTATTGCTTTTAATTGTCATAACAGGATGGCGCTTATCCTGGGAGCTTTCCAATAAAATAATACATATATGTCTAGCCTTATGAGGTATATGCATATATGTCACTGATTCAAATTTTCTGTGTATTACGAGTGTCAAGTTATATTGTTTAAGTTCTCGTTTTAGCTTCTAAAAGTACTGTCGTGTATCATTTTTTGTTTTAAATGGAACATTTACCTAACCAGGGCCATAGGTAGCTGCATATTGTAGGTGAGTAATATCTAATTAAAGGTAAACACAGTGCGTTTAGGACCTTCGTTTGACATAATTCACAGGAACAAAGAAATTAAGATGGACTGGTTCCATGTTCCCCTTGGCAGATTCTTGTTCTAGTTTCACTTTTAGATCTGTATCTTCCTTTTATTTTCTATATAGCATCTCAAGTTTTGATTCGATAGTTGACTTGTATCTGCGTCCTTTTTTAGATTCAACCCACTTGATTCCTCTTACTTAAATCGAATAATATAGCCCACAATGAACACTGATACTTTCTTCACACGAAGACACTACAGCATTTTGCCGTGCTGTGTGCCTTTGCACTAAGTGTTAATGTTATGGGCTTCGGTGTGGGGGACCGGGGTTCAGTTCCTGGTGTGAACTTGTGTGGTTTGGATTCCATGTAAAGGTATACGTCCACGTCTTATGTAGCTATGGTGGTGAAAAGCGACGTTAAACTCTAAAATAACCAATCAACTAACTTTTTGGTTGGTTGAAATATAATGTCCCTTTTCAGCAACATACAGTTTAACGAGAAGTCCGAACTACAGTAATAAACTAACTCTATAGCCTATGGAACCAGGAGATTTTAATGCCGCGTTCACAAAAGCTCGTCATTGATTTATGTCCTTAGCCAACTGGATCCAGTTTCTACTTTGTATTCCTATTTCTGCGACATTAATCCTAATGTTGTCCTCCCATCTGCGCCTAGGTCTTCCTAATGGTCGTTTTCTGATTGGACTTCCAGTTAGAACTTTGAAAGCGGTCCTACTTTCTTCCATTCCAGCTACATGATCTGCCTGCCTGAGTCTTCTGATTTGATGAGCGTAACAATGGTGAACGGTATAAACCAAGGATGTTATAAAATAGAGGATCTGCCCATACAACAAAATCGTGAAGCCATACGTCACAGCTTCGCCACACCTACTCTGCCTACTCCGCACCACTAAGATCGCAATGTTTTGAGCCAACAATCATGGAGGAAACGAGAGTAGCCAATCAGATGTTCCGGCTCAGACGATGCTCGGTTGTTTTTTGGCTTTACTGAGTTCATATGATGAAGATAGGTATGAGCAGATCCTCTATTTTATAACATTCTTGGTATAAACTGTGCAGTTCCTTGTTAAGAAGTTTCCATCACTTCCCATTCCCCTTCGCCTTGGGTTCGAATATTCGTCTCAGGATTAAACTACTGTAATGCATTCAAATTCGAAGGCTTTCCTACTGGATAAATTGAACCAAGGACCGCACACCAAAGCCTGCTACCAACTAGACCAGCAGGATGGGCTAACATCAATTATGTAGTTATATACATAAAAGATTGTAAAACATATTTTAACTGATTATCATGTTTGCTCGTATATTTTACATATAAACTAGATCAGTGGTTCTCAACTGGTGTGTCCCGACACATTGATGTGTCACGTAGTCTCGTAAGGTGTGCCGCGAAATTTTGGAAATTTAAAATCATGACTGATTTAATAATACGTTAAAATCGGTTTTGAGATAGACTGTACCAATTAACACCTTCAGCGGCATCAACAATATGCATGCAATATTACATAGAGGTATTATTTATACAAACTTAATGTTTTATAATTTATATCATTCGTAGTAATAAGTAAAAAAAAAAAAAAAAAACGTGATATTATGAGCGTTCAGTTAAATGTGTCCTCAGCTAAAAAAAAAAGGTTGAAAATCACTGAACTAGATATTAACTGAAAATCACTGAACTAGATCCTGTTAACTGATTTTGACTCCTTTTAAAAACATTTTCGATTATTACAAAATGGTGCCTCAAGTAGACACATGTCAAGAAAACTTACAAAACATGGTCAAGGATAGAAGCAGGTGTTTATAGATCTACTAAATTACATACTTCTCCTCCCTGTATGTGTGTGTGTTTTGTTTCAAAAAGAGCAGAACTTGTATTTTCATGACACCTGGAAGAAGAAGTTCTGTGTATTGCTTAATGTGGAAATTTTAATGTATGGGAAAGGAATAGTAAACCTTTCCTCCTTAACCCTTTTCTATCCCCTCTCTCACACATATTATATATATATATATATATATATATATATATATATATATATATATATATATATATATATATATATATATATATATATATATATATATATATATTACAGAAATGTATAATTTAACTTGCAATATTTCCCTCACTCCTTGTTTTTATTTGAAGGTCACACACGCTATAATGTTCCAAAGATGCTAATAGGCAGTATTATAATTCTGAAAAACATACACACACTTTTATGTAGCTCTCATAACGCGATAATTAATTGTACCTTTAATACGTAAAAAGAAGGATTTTTTCTTTCTTTTTTTTTAATTCTATCCAAGAGCGTTACGTGATTAGCAGTATATAAATCATATGGGAACGAGGTGGCGCGTTGATGTGTGGAAAACCACACACATACAGTACATACTTAAATATAGTAACACAACATGTATGATATATATATATATACAAGGAAGAAAATATTTAAAAAATGACTTTGTAACCGTGTTACAGTTATTATCAGGTGTAACAGGAGAACAGGATATTCGTGGATTGCATAGTTTCTTGGAAGTGATTTATAAAAGTGAGGACAGATTGTTATTTTTTTAAAAAAAGAAAAAAAAGACAGAAAACACTCCAAAACTCTATCTTCCTTGATCATCAAGAACAATATGGTGAACTCAGGTAGCATTTTTTATAATTATATAAACATCGTTAAAAGAATCAAAGCACAATAATTAAGATAGTAATACCACAAAATAACTATCTTTAAAATCAATGTTTAATTACAGTACTTGATTTAGTAGTTTTTATACTTTATTAATTTTTGTACCTTTTTTCTGCAAAGGAAAATTTGCTAATTGCTTTTAATTGTAATTATTATTTCAGTGTCTAATTGTGACATCTGTCCCAAGAAAAATTGTATTTGTAACGTTAGTAGTCATACTTTTTCTTCTTTTAAATGTATGATATCGTTAAATTAATTGGAGCAGCTACGCTACTAAATTTGTTTGTGTTAATATAGAGATCACGAGTATTTTATTAACGCATGAAACATGCTAAAACAACAGATTAAAGATCAATTACGGTCATAGCTAACTACGTACGTAATTATTTTAAGATCCTCTTTCTTATCTTTAGTAGAAATTATTACATGAAATTCAATGTACTGTCCCTGAAACTTACAGACATGTGCAACATTGTAAAAGAACACTTTCTGACTCCACTGGTAAGATCACTTTAACATTACACTGACGCCACAGGGCATTTTCTATCTCCAGCGCCATCATAGAACGTTTTCACATTTCGGTGACGCCACACATTTTCTGACTAGTAACACCAAAAAAAGCACTTTCACGTTGCAGTGATGGCACTGAACATTTTCTGATTAGTGACACCAAAAAGCACTTTTACGTTCTGGTGATTCCACAGAATATTTTCTGACTAGTGACACCAAAAATTAGTTGCACGTTCTCGTGACTCCACAGAACATTTTCTGACTAGTGACACCAAAAAGCACTTGCACGTCTAAACTGCACTTCCTGATGCCGATGAAAATTAAATAATTTTGTTTTTATTCCAGTGACACCACACAAAACATTTTCTGACTAGTGACACCAGAAAGCACGTTCACGCTCCACTGACGTTACAGAACATTTTCTGACTAGTAACATCAAAGAGCACTTACACGTTCCAGTTACACCACAGAACATTTTCTGACTAGTAACACCAAAAAACGTTTACACGTTCCAGTGACGCCAGAGAACATTTTCTAACTAGTGACATCAAAAAACTCCGAACTCCTGATTCCGATGGAAATCAAATATTTTATTATTATTATTATTATTATTATTATTATTATTATTATTATTATTATTATTCCAGTGACATCACAGAGCATTTTCTGACTAGTGACACCAAGAAATATTTTGACATTCCAATTGCACTATAGGTAATTTTTTGACTTTAACCAGACATCATAAGACATTTTCTTATTCCAGTGATGTCTTAGGACATATTCTAATTCTAGTGGCACCAAAAAAAGTATTTACATTCCAGTGACGCCACAAAATATTTTCAGACTCCAGTGGGATAAGAAAATCTCCCATCCAGTGACGCAACAGAACTTTTTTTTTTTTTTTTACTCCGATAGCACTGTAAAATAATTTCTTATTTCAGTGACGTCACATTTTCAGACTTAATTGACACCAAAGAAGATTTTTTATCCCAGTAACACAACAGAACATTTTCTAACTCCAATGGCATTGTTGAAAGAGAGTATTTTGCGGTTTCACTGTTCGAATACATTATTTGTTAAAATAGGGTATATTTTTTTTAAGGAGTACTGAAATAAACATTTTTAAATTAGCCTACTTATTGCCGTTGCATGTCCATCGATGTACCTATGTAGTAGTATCTAGATAGACAATGAACCATAGGATGTTGTAAGCATTACTTGCTTATCTATGAAGTGGTGTGGTGTCGTAATACAACGCTACAAAAGGTAGGATATGAGCATATATAAAAGCTATACGTACCTAGTAAAACACAGTATGTTGCTTTAGTGTTTTATGAACTTCCAAGCGGAAGTCAAACTGAACGTTCTCGTAACAGAAAAATAATAATAATAATAAAGAAAGAAGAGAGAAAACAGTAAACTTATATAGCTAGCACTTTTTTTTTTTAAAGCTTCTTGTAACACAGTTGATGACTCTTCTATAATAGGTTTTCGGGTGACATGCATTGTCGTGTTCTTAACAGCATTTTATGATAGAAAAATATTACTATTATTTTCTATAGGTTAAAAAAACAGATAAAACTTTTGCGTGTTGGACTATCCTTTCCTTTTAAACCATATAGTGATGGGACAGAAGCAATAAAGGTATGGTATATAAAAACCACGGGATATTACAATATATATATATAGGATGTTCCATAAAGAACGATACTTTTGAAGTGCCCGCCATTTTCATTCTATTAAGTTGGTAGCACTGAACGTTACACGATTTTCATCTGTTGTCGGTGTGGTTAGTAGTTACGTAACGGCGAATAGCGCATGCTCGTTATTTGTTTTCTGTACGAGCCCTTCATGATGGAACAACGTGTTGTCAGAATGATGCGACATAATTGTCCGTCGTGAAGCGTTTAATTACGCTCTAAGTAACTAACTAATTCTGTGACCTATGGAACCCAGAGGTTTAATGCTGTGTTCACAATAGCTCTCCATTAATTTCTATCCTTAGCCAACTGGATCCAGTTTCTACTTTGTGAAAACCAAACTGAAATATATATATAGGTCAAGTTAAAACTTTACATACTTGTTGTATTACACTGTGAGAGGATATATTACAGACCGCTTCAACTACCGGCAAATATTCATTCCTAAACATTTATCCTAATATTCCTAACAGAGTTTATTATTATTATTATTATTATTATTATTATTATTATTATTATTATTATTATTATTATTATTATTATTATTATTATTATTCAGGTATCAGAAGATCGCAGCTACGTACTATGCTAAATGCGTAGTGTTACTTTGCAAATAAATTACCAAACACCAAAGTTTACTCGCAAAGAGGGGTTCTAATATCTTACAATATAAAGTTATATCGCTGCTACAAGATTTTTTTTTTTTAAATACTCTTTTAATGCTGAATTTCTATTATATAACAGCTGTGAGTGACGTTCACCAGATGTCAGCAACGCCGTTTGATATGTCTTCCTCTGCGATCAGTTGATAGCTACACATGAGCAAGCACTAAAGTCAGGCTTTTATCACAGATTAATAATCAAATAGGTTTTCGGTTTGTCGTTTCATATATCTACTTCAATAAAAGTTTAACTGAACATCTTGTTTCGTTACCATATTGATATCCAGAAGTTCAATGTTATAGTCAGTGGCGTATTTAAGGGGGGTTTCCGGGCTTAAGCCCCCCCCCGAAATCTTACTTACTATAGTAAAGTATACGAAATATGTTGCAGAATTTTCACATTTTCAGGCAAAGCCCCCCCGAAACAAAATCGTAAATACGCCACTGGTTGTAGTTGATATCCAGTAGTTAAATGGTATATCAAGAAATAAACTATGTCAATTCGTTATACTTCTTGGTAATAGAACTATTTTATATTAAATAAGTTGTTCTTAATATAAACCTGATTTATCAGCATATTTTTTAAAAAATCAGTACAGTTTACTTAGCACCAAGGCCCGGATTAACCCACCTGGAGGCCCGGGGCCAAGGGCGCCGATTTCTCTGTAAATTTGGGGGGCCCATTCAGATGCAGAAAGCATATATATGAGTTTTTTAAAAGACAAATTGCATTCAAATTATGCCAAATATTGTAAATTTACAAATACAATGAGGGGGCCCACATGAGCTTTGGGGCTTCCCGGGCCCCTCGCCCCTCTTCCCCAGGATCGGCGCCCTTGCCTGGGGATAGAAAAAATGTGACTCCTGCTGCCTTCATCTAATACATTTCTATGAAAGCACAGTAAGAAAATTAAGGGAATATGCAGTTCTACAACATCAAGCATGAGATGCATCAGGTGATATTATAACCTTTAAAATTAAAAACTAATGGAACTTTCAAAATTAAGACAATGGGTGTAACAAACGAAGAAATTGGTTTCATATTTTTGGTCATATTTTTTTCTTATGATGATGATTATATCGTGTGATTCTTTTTAGACGGCCAGTTGAGATTTTCAACAGGGTGGAGACCCCCGGGTCTACAGCCTAACTATGCCCCCCCCCTTAATCCGGCCCTGCTTAGTACATAGGATTTTTGTCCACATGGATTTTGACTTTGGGCTCGATTTTCTGTAGAGTGACGACTTGGTGTTCAACTGAATCTTGTTCCATTTAAACACCAGTGTCGAAAGAAAGAAAAAAAACTGTCAAACTTGTGGATTTTTTTTCGCAAACTATGCATCAGAACTGACTCCTGTCCTTTGTCAAACTCGGTGTGATTTGTGGACTTGTATATACTGTTAGGTCGTATCGGCGGACAACATTTTAGTTAAATACAAATTAAATTTTAAGAGGTATGTTCATCATCATTATCATCATCATCTGGCTATTCACTTGTCTCAGCTGAGAAACTTCCATACTCGACGGTCTTCCAATAACCTCTGTCTTCACGTAGGACTTTTCTGTTTTGATATCGTCCATCAATTGTAGTCTCCTTCGCCCACTCCCTGTCTTTCTTGCCACCGTACCCTCTAGCACAGTTTTTAACTCAACTTGGGGGTCGCGAAGATAAACGGAAGAGATAAATATATTTAGAGTCTAATACTAAGAAAATATCTTTAAATATTATTTTGAATTTTGTTCTGAGACATATTTTTATTTTTATGCATACTGTTAAGAACAACAAAAAATAGGCCTACTAAACATTTTCAACAGGTGCAGAGTTGTTTAAAAATTAAATTAAATGAAAGAATTACAATATGAAACTAATGAGAACTGCATATTGAAATACAATTAAAATTGAAAGCTAATGAGATACCTGGGCATGGTATGATTTCACTAGTGCGGCAATGCCCGGTTCGGTCTTCGTGACGCATAGTATCAAGTCATTTAAAATACTCAATAACTTTTTTGACAACTATCTAAGTTTTTTTTAAAACCAAAATTAGAAATCACTTTTTTTTTTATATGACCCAAAATTAAGTTTTAAAATTTTCAAACGCCTTCCATTTTGAAACAATATGACGGATCGGATTCCATATTTGTAATGACCAAATTTGATTTTAATCCATTCGCTTTTAGGAAAGTTATTCTATCCACTATATACAAGAAATGGATTCTACTATTATAGAAATAGATGGATATAGTGAGATCTCCGCAATAGGTATATTAAAAAAAAAAACACACACACACACACACACACACAAACTTATTACTCGTACAAACCAGAAATTATAAGGGGATCGCTGGCAAGAGGATGTGACAAAATGGGGGTCGTGATAGGGATTAGGTTGAGAACCACTGCTCTAGCACGTCCCTCATGATACAGTTATTTCTTAGCCAAAGATGCTTTGTAATTTTTTTTATATAAAAATTAAACAGAATAGCTGTCAAATATGTTGTTAGTCATGCAATTACCAAAAGATTTGTTGTAATTTTACGTGAATATCGTAACAGATTCAGTAAATATACAATATAGCCACCTTTCTCTTTGTGACCAATAGTTAAAATGAGTATTCATGATTTTATAACGAAGGTTGAAGGTTGCCTACGTGGGGAAACAGAGGGGGGGGGAAGGGGTGAGGAACATAATGGGAGCTGACCGCGCGGAAGGAAAATGTCTGGCTGATTATTATCTTTACATGTATGTTGGTTATATCCTTCGCGTTTTGCTTGGGCAATTCACCTGAGGAAAACATCAGAAATGTTTCTTACGTTAAAAAAAAAAAAAAAAACTTAAATGGAAGGAAACAAATATACATATAAGGAAAACTTATATTTGAAAACACGGCAAAACGTTTAACCTCCCCCTTTGAATGTATATTTTGTTTTAAAAATTAAAGGAAATGTGAATAATATTCATATTTATATTTAAACGTATTTATTTAAGCTTATTTATTTATATGTATTTTTAACCTTAGCTCCTGATATATACAGGAAAATAATTTCACACTTGAAATAGTTAATGTTGAGATGCGGGAAGGAAAAATTTTGCTAGGAAGTTGCCCGGGGCTCAAAGTTCTGTTCCAGTATACTCAGGACCCCTCAATTACGAAACAATATCCGTTATTCTATCTTCTCTATATAAAATTAAATTTTCATTTTGATTTTCTTTAAAAAAAGTACAAAGCATACAGACTAGCAGTGGCGTATTTACGTTTTGTTTCGGGAGGGACTTTGCTAACTTTCAGGGGGAGGCATTGCCTGAAAATGTGAAAATTCTGCAAGATATTTCATATCCTTTACTATAGTAAGTAAGATTTCGGAGGGGTTAAGCCCGGAAGCCCCCCTAAATACGCCACTTCAGAATAGCATAACTTATTCAGTTAAGCCGTCAATATTTGCTAATTGAGCGGTCCCGTTTTAATTTTTCTTATTCCCTTTTTAAAATTGAAACCTGGGACAGCCTCGAATTGGAAGCTCCGTAAGGAAATTATTATGATAACGCAGTGGGACTTATCCTAACATTGTAGCCCTACTGTTAGTCCGTCCGCCCATTACTCCACACGATTACTGTTGTCTATACGATAACTGTAGCCTATACAATAACTGTTGCCTATTCGATAACTATAGCCTATATTATAACTGTAGCCTAGACGATAACTGTTACCTCTTAGAAAACTGTAGCCTATACGATAACTTGGCTATACGGTAACTGTTGTCTATTCGAAAATTGTAGTCTATACGATAAGTTGCCTATACGATAACTGTTGCCTGTTTGATATCTGTAGCCTATACGATAATTGTTGCCTATTCGAAAATTAACCTATACGAAAACTGTAACCTCTTCCAAAAGTGTAACCTGTACGATAACTTGCCTATACGGTAACTGTAGCCTATACGATAACTATAGTCTATACTGTAACCGTTGCCTATTCAATAATGGTAGCCTTTACGATAACTGTTGCCTATTCGAAAACTATAGCCTATACGATAACTCTTGCCTACACAATAACTCTTGAACCAAAGCGCATATTTACTTTTTTTCCAATAAATAGCTAGAGAGATTATCTTGGCCAAATTTGTTAATAGAGTCAACCAATTAACATCTTCACGAATAACGGTGGCCAGGCAATATCGTACGATTCCCTAGCTTCTATGCAACCTGTACAGTAGTAATGAATTGTTGGTTGCCTATAGTAAAGGATATGAAATAGCGCGATTCTCTTTACCGTCTGTTAAGAGGTCTGCACGGGATCGGGCCGAGCCCGCGGGCTGGACTCGGACCCCTACAAAGTATATATCACTTCGGGCCCGGGCCGTAAATTTTTAAATATACGACTATATTTCTCGGCCCTTTTCGGGCCTAACTTTGTAAATATACTGTATAACGATATTTATTAGACGTTTGGACCATTCTTTCTGGAGAATTTTTAAAGCACGACTGCAAAATTAAACTTCTAATTGCTGTAAATAAAAATACAATTTTGCGTAAATTATAAGGTTTCTGTAATTCCGGCTTATTTCGGGGTCATTTGATTATATCACACGAGCTCGGGCCTAAATGCTAAAACATATTTCGGACTCGGGTTGGGCCTCCCATTATAAATTTACCGGCCGGGCCGAGACCGGACTAAAAATTCCGGCCCGTGCAGACCTCTACCGTCTGTTTGCAACTTCAGATATGCCCTTGAAGTTTACATCGATACAGCTACATTAACGTGCCCTATAAATTGTTATCGTGCATAACTTAACTTGAATGATATGGCGCGACCGATTCAAGGAGTTAGGAACAGAGAATATCCACAATTCTGCGAAATAGCCAACGAGACACGAACTATAGTTTTCAAATTTTGAGACACACAAGAAGCACAACAATTCTAGTATCATCTCGTGGCCAACACTGCTCCCAAACCAAATCTGACTGGATCGACCGGAAAAAGAACGTATTTGTATTCTTTAATTATTGCTTCAAATATATATATACAGTGGCGGATCCAAGGGGGGCTATAGGGCTATAGTCCCCCCCCCCCCTTGACGCTCAGTTATACACTGGATAAAATGGGCTTCAATCCTGCTTTGCACTGGATAAAACGGCAAAATATGGTTTAGCCCCTCCCTTGATCATATCCTGGATCCGCCCCTGTATATATATATATATAAGCTAGCCGTTAGTAAAAAAAAAAGGGGGGGGGGAAGATGAGAAATCACTTCTCCAGTGTGTATCTGAAACAGATCTGTAGCTGCATATAAATAGATGAAAGCTATTTCTAAACTTCGAAGTATTTTATACAATATTATCGTTATAGATGGAAACTATGATAGAGAAAGAAGTTTCAAACTAATAGTTTTATCGAGTATAGAGTACATGTAAAAATAATCAATACCCTTGGTGATACAATGTCATTCCCTAACTTGACAACATAGCCTGACATATCGACACATTGTCTGCTGTTTAGAAACCCTAGAATATAAACAAATAAATATTACTTCACAGTGTGTATTATATATATATATATATATATATATATATATATATATATATATATATATATATATATATATAAGCATAAAGTAATCATTTTTACAGAAATACCGTGTTTTTCCATAAGTCATTCCTATTTGTAATATATATCCTGGTGACAATGGCTATTAGGGTATACATGTTACATAATAATATGCCTCCAATGGCGTGCGTAGCTTACAAAACAAGCGACGATCTACACGCGAAGGATTAGAAGCAAAATAGTATTTTGTAGTTCATGCAATTAGACGTAGATTTCATGGTGATTGCTTAGTCCCTGTGTGCCAACGGGTAAAGGAAAAATGTTCATAAAAAGAGGTGGGGGGAGAGATTGTGAGAGCAGGGAGAGGGGGGACGATCAGAAGAAGGGAAATTTCGTGATGTTCTCGCTTTTGTTTTCGTGTCTTGACAAAAGAAGTGCGTGTCCCGCAACTGGGACCTGTTCAACTACTGGTCAGCTTGTTCGCTTTTAAGTGGTTTGTATGTCTGGAGCATATTGTACTAGAAAACTTTCGTATTATGATTATAATATTATATTAATTTACGTGTGTGTAATTTTATGTATGCGTGTGTATGGTCATGTGTGCGTAAGTATGTGTATTTGTGTGTTGTGTATGAATGCTTATACTTCCGTTTTGATTTTTCGTGTATATAATGGCCTATTTGTTGCGCTAAAAGTTATAATGTAATATAAATTAATTTTTAGCATCTGTTTGCCTATTTCTTGCCAATGTCGTAACAACTTTTCGTGAGATCAGCGAAGTCAAGCAATGGCAGGTTTTGGGCAAAGGGAAGATGGTGACGGCTTGTAGTCACCAGATGGTGTTGGCATTGCAGCGTCCACTTAGTGTTGTGATGTCAATTGGGGAGCTACTCGAGAGAAAGAAGTGGCGAACTGCAGTCTAGAAACCCCACACATGACCCCCAAAGACATGAGTGCTACAAACTGATTGGTAGCCCCTGGATGCTGTTGTGCTAGTATTCTTTTTAATTTTTTTATTAAAATTACAAAGAATCTTTGGCAGTGATATTATTGGCAATATATTTGACAGTCATTCTTTGAAACTTTTATTAAAATTACAACGAATCTCTGCCAGTGATACAAAATCAATACAGTTGTTAGCCATTAGTTGTAAATTCTTCTATAGTCTATATATTAAAAAATGGTGTAATTGCCTATTTGTGAGCCTAAGCCTGCTCCAGCAATATCCGCTAGCGACAGGCTGAAATTCGTCCTTTCTAGCAGCGACCATGTGGTCAGCGCGTTGCGACGTCCTGTTCGTAACAGGTACATCAGGAGTTTTTTAGTCCCAGTGACCGTCACTTTTGTTTCCAGGACTCCCCAGTTTGCCTCATGACGGTGGGTGGACGCCAAAAAATGGGAAGCACCGACCGGGAATCAAACCTAGAACCACGCAGACATGAGTTCAAACGCTTTAACCACTAGACTATAGCCTATACGTATTTTAATCATGGAAATAAATTCTGTTTTACTGTGGTGATGCATTGCCTGAATATACATTTCCATCGCTGGATCATTCTTAATGGTAAACCGAACTTCATACTAGCTATCTCTTGATTCATGAAGGTTTTTAGTTGCCTCGCGATATTCGGTCAGCACTAAAAAATGTACTGCGCCCATTGGAATCGAACCAGGGACCTACACGCATAACAGCTTCGTACGACCATACGAAATTAAATTAATAAAGCTCTTCTTGAATTTGATGTTTATAAAAGAAGTCTTCAAAGAGTGTTCCATCCCAATATTTAATAAAACCAGATCTTTTGTAATAATAATAATAATAATAATAATAATAATAATAATAATAATAATAATAATAATAATAATAATAATAATAATAAAACGTATATAGTAATTTATCATAAATTAATTATATTTTAAATATGCTTTTGTTATTATAAACACTGGAATTCCCGCTTATGCTTTATATCCTTGCAACGTATAAATTTTTACACATATTTAGTAGATATATTTGCAGGAACAGATAATAGGAATCTTATCACATTTTCAATATGACGTAGTAGGTATGCCTTACATTAATGGCCTAAAATTTACTTAGGCCATTAATGGCCTAATCTTTTACTTTATTGTTGCAATAACATTTAGTGGACTTTACAGTTATGGCCTAAAATATTTCTTTAACTCTTATATTTTATTTCGAAAAACATTTTATATTTATGGCCTAAAATATTACTTGAATTGTTTTACGTAAGAAGACTTGTTAGGTCTTACATTTATGGCCTAACAGATTCCTTTAACTCAGTTTATGCCTTATTGCTCCCAATATGACTTAGTAAGTCTTACTTTTATGGCCTAAAATATTTAATTTCCATACTTTATTATTTCGAATAAGATCAAATAAGCCTTACATTTATGGTCTAAAAGATCTCTTTAACCCTTATACTTTAGAATTTCGAACGAAAAAAAAAAAAAAAAAGATTTATAACCCAAAATATTCCTTTAACTAAAAGACAGACTTAGCAGACCTTACATTTATGATCTAAAACATTAATTTTACTCTTTGGCTATATACCTTATATATTATTTCCAATATGACTTTGTAAGCCTTAATTTTGTGGCCTAAAAAATATTTTTTTAAAAAATTCTTATATTTTATTATTTCGGAAAAGATTTTATATTTATGGCCTAAAAGATTTATTGAACTGTTTGACTTTAATACTTTTCACAAGATTTACTAGGCCTTCATTTAAGCTGTACTCTTTTTAGGCTTTGAAACATATGTGGTCTCCAGTTTGGTTCTCATTTGGAAACTTTGGTGAACTGGGAAACTTTACAGGCACCAGATTCCTGGTATAAGAAGCCAAGTCGCATTTATAGCCTAACAGTAACCAACGGTAGCCTACACTGAGAAAAATCCTTTATTCAGACAGCGGTATAATGTACAAACATACAGAAATCCATAAGTTTACTACGGAAATCTGTAAGGAGCATGTGTTATCCATACTGTCCTTTTTTTCCCACTTAGATGTTACATCATTCCACTGCATGATGTCTGAGATTTAAGTCTTCAGTACATTACATACGTCAGCTATATGTTATATACGTCCATCTGTATGTGAGATCATTACTGCCTATATACATTTCTTTGTTTCATATGGAAAGTGCAAAAACTACATAATTTACGCATGTAACCTATGTTTTTTTACGTACACCACATGTATTTATTTTTCTGTGTAGTGTTATCTATTATTTAAATTATTGAAGATTATTCCAGTGAATTTTGAATCACTTATGCCCTTCACCTCTTAATGAAATGTAGATATAGGAAAAAATGAATGTTAATTAAATAACAAAAATAAAATAAAATAAAATAAGAAGAAGAAGAAGAAGAAAAATCCAGTTGCAGCAACACGAAATCTGATTGGCCGAGGAATACCTTAGTAACATGTCACGTGAAAAATAAATAGCACTGGTATGGGATAATACGCATACATGCATATCGTACATAGTAGTACTTGGGTATTGATCTTCGTTAGCACGAGTTTTTATGAAGATCAATCTAATAGAATAGTAGAGTGGAAAAGAAGGGGCGTTGAAAATGGGGAAGGGGGGTAAGGATAATAATCAAGTACGTACTATACAGTGCGAGGAACGGGATTGGTTGATGAGAATTCAGCTACCACTTGCTACATACTTAAAATAAAAACAAAACATTGAAGTCTGTTATAATTGTGTATGTAATAATTGGCCACGCGGTGAAATTGCGTGATTCTTTTGCTGTCCATATCAGAAAAGCCCTGTTTGTTTTATCGAGGTAGGTCTACAATAAAAAAAAAATAAAATAAAATAAAAAATGAACTCTCTAGCACAATGTACTTACTCTGTATTACACATTAATATTGCCAGAACGTTTGAAACAATATGACTCCTTTAGGAGCTATATTATAATGCTAACAAGAGTATTCTAAGTTAATTGGGGAGTTAAAACAACGTGCTGGTGAACAGAAATTGTTTACTTTAACATTTTTTATGTGTGTGTGTATGTGTTTGTTTGTTTAGAAATTCAGTATGTATATAATACCAAAAGGTAACTACTGTGTTTACTATTACATGTTATAAACGGTTGGCTTTACCAATTTTATTTTTCTTTTCCGAACTTTTACGCTGTGTGAATATAAAACTTTTTTTTTTTTTTGGTCTTCACTATCTTCTCGTACAGATGTTTCTTCTTCTTCTTCTTCTTTTTTTGTATCGGAGTTATCAGTAGCGTAACTTAAGACGCATGATCAACCTTCCGCAAAAAAATGTCAAAAAAAGGCCCCCTTCTTTCCAAGTTCATGAAGGAACGTAAAATTTATATACAGGAATAGAGAACATATTTTTAACTTTGTATGTTCCATCTAATCAGTCACCTACTTGCTCATATTATACAAAAAAATCTACATATTATTACAGCATTACTATGATTGCTGTACCTTGGTTTAAAACTGGTTTCAGCTTACTAATCTGATGGTATGAACTTCCTGACCATATGACAGGTGTATATAAGTGCTGCCAAAATGTCTTGAGCCGTGGCAAAAATGCGAACTAAAGCTCACACCCCTCGACACACCCACGCGTTGAGCCAATAAGGGTTCAGCTCTTGATAAGCGAGAGAACTTTAGCGAAAGGGAGTGAAATTCCTTCAGCCGATAGCAGCGCTTGGAACAGAAGACTAAGTGTCAAGTCAATGTGGTATATCTATAGTAGGTACTGATGTTTGTAGATTTGTTAGATGTTTTGCGTTCAAGTAGATCTGTTCAAGTTGCGTCACAGTAGTTTTAGGGGCAACGTCTTTATATTTGTTTATTTTCGTACTGAATGTTGTACGTATGAGTCAATAGTACTGCCACTTCTATGATGGTTACTTCTTGGTCGTCCATTTTATTGATAATAGTGATGTCGGGTCTGTTTGCAGGTACCGTTATATTTGTTCTGATTTCTCGATTCCAATAGAGTTTGTGTTTATCATTTTTAACTACTGGACTCGGCTGCGTTGAAAAAAAAAATGTAATTAAATTGCCAAACATCAATGTAAAATCATGTACCCTTTATTTTGTAAGTTTATTTATATTTCCTTAGATTAAATAAGAAAATTTGCTAGGTTATTTTACAAATGTATAGTAAATTTATAAGAAAATAGGACATTTTTATTGATAAAAATGTAATTTTACACCAATTCATATTAGTAATTTTACTTTATACTTGTAAATTGATTTACATAGAGGATTGGCAAACAGATTGCCACCGTTTTTTTGTAAATTTACTTGTGAACTTTTTTTCAGTGTGGTGTTTGCAGTATGGCTTGATATCGGTGATTAGTTTCATGTTATGGGCCAGAAACTGGAGAATGATTTTTGCAACATTGTTGTGTCTTTTTTTGATAGTCTGTGGGAGCCATTATACGACATGAGCCTGTGATGTGTTCAATCGTTTCTGAGAAGTCTCTGACTTTTCTGCACTTTTCATCCGGTATTTCTTCCTTCAATATGTATTTACAGTAGTTTCGAGTTGTTATCACTCAGTCGTTTCAGAAAAGTTTTCTTCAGCCAGGCAACTGATTGTCGTTTATCTGTGCTACTGTCCTCTAAATGATTCTTAAATGTTTCGTGGAGTTCTTTGATTTCCATTTGCTATGCTAATTTATATTTATTATTATTATTATTATTATTATTATTATTATTATTATTATTATTATTATTATTATTATTATTATTGTGTAGTGTCATATTTTCAAAGCTACAATGTTACACACACGAAAAAAAAAGTGGTAAAAATGAGCAACTCTTTTTGACTTGGCTGTACATACTAACATAACATGGACATACGCACGCGTAAATGCAAGTACCGGTACATCAAACAAAAGACCGAAAGTAAGTACATGTCCTTTCGAGTAATAATTCGTTTGTGTTGTTGTTATTGCCTTTTGTATATACAGGATGTTGGATGTTTTACAGGCTTGTAAAATACTCTCTTATAAGTTACAGGAGAGTATATTGTTTTCTCCCCTCCCCCCCCTAATTCCACAGGTTTTATTATCGATTTGTTTCTTATGTCGTCTGAAAAAAAAAAGAGAAAATCTTTCGCCCCGTTCTTCCTATCTCATTTCTCTCCTCCTCCCCTTATTTTACGGGACAAGAAATTATAAGTAATGTAAGATAGAGTAGCCCTGCCTCGATTATGATAGTACGTACTTAAAACAGCATTTTGCATTATACACATTTACTTTCTTGCACCTGCATAACAATGCATTAGGATTTAAGTGGATGCCAAAACACGGCCGCGTGGGTTTCATTTTTACGACAGAAATCTTCGCTTGGCGGAACATCAGTAGGTGTTAAAGACACTTTTACACTCAAGAACAAAAGAGTATCGCAAGAGAATTAAAAAAAAAAAAAAGTATGTTCTCTCCAACGATCATTTAAAACAAAAAAAGCTATAAGTTATTTTGGCTTCTTTCTTTCTTTTCTTTCTTTCTTTTTTTCTTTTCTTTTCTTTTTTTTTTTTTTAAGAATACCAATAATTTAGTGTAGGGCCCTACGATGTCATTTGATGTTTGTTGGCATATTGTGTATGTCTTATATCTTTGATTATGCAGTAGGTATAAAAACAATTCTTCCATTATTTTTAGGTTGTATACACACATATAGTACTCCGTTATGTACTGAAAGCACTTTTTAAGAAAATGCGTGTGTGTGCCAATGTGTTTTTGAGAGCCACATTAACAGTATATTGTTAACGTCTAATAAAACTGTATTCTTTCAGACACTATAAAGCAGTTTTTATTTTTCATGTCTCGTGTTTTTTTTTTTTTTTTTTTTTTTTAACTTCCACGCAAACTGTTAACAATGAACTGTATTAGCTACTATAAAATATTGCGATCATTGGGTTTCCTCTCTCTCTCTCTCTCTCTCTCTCTTTGTTTCTATTTTGGGATCCTTCTTTACATACCTCTGTCTAAACCAATCACGTGTTTTCTTTAGTGTACCCAAGAAAGTTGCTAATAATTAGCTGCTTTTACATACTTCCGTAGTTATTGTAAGTGGAGATGGTAGCTAAAGAAATTATAGTAACTTCGCTCAAAGGAATGCCGCTTATAGATTGTATAGTAGCCTCGCTCGAAACATCTCCACATTTTATACAAGGAATGCCGCCTATGATTGCATAGTTGCCATGATCGCAACATTTCCACTTTCTTTCAAGGGAATGTCGTCCATAACTGTAAAAAGCCTCCATTGTAACATTTCTACTTTCAAAGGAATACAGTCTTTAATTGTATAGTAGACTCGATCCAGTATTTTTATTTTCTTTCAAGGCAATGCAGCCCTTAGTTCTATAGTATCTTCGCTCGAGATATTTCCACTTTCTTTAAAAGGAATGTTGCCCATAATTGTAAAGTAGCTTCGATGATAACATTTCCATTTTCTTTCAAAGGAATATCACACATAAATGTATAGTACCCTCAATCAAAGCATTTCCACTTTCATTCAATGAAATACAGTTCATTGTATAGTAGCCTCGGTTATAAGATCTCCACTTTCTTACAACCATAATTGTATAGTTGCTTCAATCGAAAATACCATTTAAAATCAATATATAATGCATTGAGTACAAAAATCAGCAAGTGTATAGATTTCACAGACAAAAATTGACATGAAATTGTCGGTAAGTCACAGCAAGTCCAATCACATCTATACCTGTGGCAGCTACAGCTGTTGTCTGTAAAAAAAAAACTGTGATACAACTGCAACAGATAAATGCCAAGTATCTTCTAAGAAACCTACAAAAATCAGTTTTTATCACCTGTCATGTGGTCTGAACGTTGTTTTGGAGAAGAACTCGTCCAATAATCTGCACTTGCTAGAGACAACCAGCATATTATTAAAATAAACCTAGAAATAATGGGCATTATGCACAGTCATTCTGACGCGTGATTAGTGCCATACTAAAAAGTTGGACTAAGATGTTTCCTGCTGTAGTCAGGCCTTTTAGTATGACGCTAATCATAGATCAAAACGACTCTGCATAAGGCGGAGTATGCATATATACTGAGATATGAACTATTAAATTTATCAAAAAGGAAGTTATGTAAACACAGATCCTTGTTATATACGAAAAATACTGTATATTGCGAATAAAAATGTTTTTCTACTTTTGAAGCATGTGAGTTTATTATTAATATTATTTCTGAACGAAACGTTCTGATTATAATATAGCAGTTCTGATTATAATATAAATATAATTTTGACTCACGCATACTTCATGGGTGCCAGAAGCTAGCACCATTCTAAATACCATTTTAATGGTAGAATAAAATACAAACTCGCCCATGAAGAATACGGATATAGGGCTGGGTAATAGTGTCTTTCTTTCTTTTTTTTTTTTTTTTTCGTCTTTCCCCTGCGGTAGGAAGAAGACAGAAAAAAATGTCGTTAACCCTGTGTCTGAGAAAGGGTAAAAGAAGAATGTGATTTTTCTTTTGTATATTGAATCAGGGGCGGAGCGTAGACAAATTTAATGAATAGGGCTTTTATATATACATACAGCCTTACGTAGGCTACATATAATTAAATTATCCCTTTTTTTTTTTTTTAAAGAAATGTGTGAACGTTGGTGACAAGGTGAGGTGTCCCATTTTTTTGTAGCTGTAAGATATAGGCGTGGTCGTAACTGGTCATTAGGTGCTAAAGCGGGCCACATCAATTATAGGGCTTAAAAAGGTAACCGTCAGTATTTATATATATAAAAAATGACAAATGTTTCCTCTGAAGGTGTACCATATTCATAAAGGCGTGCATAATATTAAAAAAAAATGTATATAATACATATATTATCCCTATAATGAATTTGTTGTGGATGTGAGTTAGAATAAACGTCATGTTTTGTATGTTTTCGCTCGCGTATAGGAAGGTGGTAGAAAAAAAAAAGCCTAACATTTATTCGTCACGGAATATCAAATTGAAATTTGTAATATCTTACATGTCTTCCTTATGCTATTATATTGCATGTAGATTACGCATCAAGACACCTGGCCAACTGTTTCGTAGCATTGATATATAGGGTATATTGGTTTAATTTCCTTTAGTGATTGCCAGGTCCCAAGCAGTATTTGGAAAGTATCTTTTGTAAGTTTCTCCGTTCAAGTTACTTTGAAAAAAAAAGAAGAAAAACGCATTCATTTCCCGTTCCTTATCAAATATAATGCTAATAATGAGCAATAATTTGCTATTAATGAGTAAATGTAAATATTAAATCGAACTGACGCTTCCGAACCTCGCTGCTCTAGTGGTTACCGCGTATATAGAGTTGAAATTTCTCGTCTCGTCTCGGAAACGTTTGTAAATTCGAGACGAGAAGAGAAACATGACAATTCTCGTCTCATATTTCGAGACGAAAAATTTGTCGAGTTTCGTGGGCAACACTACTTCATCTAATAAAACTCTTTTACGAACATAATGAATAGCATAGCATTTACTGTAAACTTTGATTTACTGAATAGCATTTACTGTAAACTTTGATTTACTGAATAGCATTTACTGTAAAGATATGTAAAGTATTGCAAAATACACTCCAATAATAAATGGGATGGGAATAGGTTTGCCATAGTACCCGATTTTAGCGGGTACCACCCGATTTTCAGATCTCATATTTTAATAATCTCTGAACACCCGCTTTCTGGATTGGAGAAAAATCTAAGACGACTTTGTTGAAGTGTTGTTATATTTAACGTAAACCGCTACATCTATGTGTCAATTTCAATCGCGATTGAGTTAAATTTGGACTCGCTCTCAGGCTCAGGTTGTGAGCTATTTGGCATTGTGTGCGGTGTGCGCAGAGCCGTTTGCTAATAAGAGATTTGCTCTAACACACATTGGTTTTCTTTGTGTAATTTACGTGTTTTTCGTGTAATGTACTGGAGGTTCTACACGAATGAATATTCGTTTATGGATGTTGTGACAAACATACTTGAATTATTCATGACTTCATAAACTACAAGAATGTCGAAGGACAATTTCAAGTGTAAGAGTTTGGACCGAGACTCCTGAATATGTATTACCTTTCTGATGATAAAAATTTAGAATTTATCTTGTGTTTCTTAGAGAGAATACCGTACGAACAATATCTGCCATATATCGCTTGATATTATTATTATTATTATTATTATTATTATTATTATTATTATTTGCAAAACGCCTTACAGATATCCTTTCAATTACAGATATCTTACTGTAATATTTACTGAAGATATCCTTACAATTACAGATATCTTACTGTGATATTTACTGAAGATATCCTTTCAATTACAGATATCTTACTGTAATATTTACTGAAGATATCCTTACAATTACAGATATCTTACTGTAATATTTACTGAAGATATCCTTTCAATTACAGATATCTTACTGTAATATTTACTGAAGATATCCTTACAATTACAGATATCTTACTGTAATATTTACTGAAGATATCCTTTCAATTACAGATATCTTACTGTAATATTTACTGAGGATATCCTTTCAATTACAGATATCTTACTGCAATATTTACTGAGGATATCCTTACAATTACAGATATCTTACTGTAATATTTACTGAAGATATCCTTACAATTACAGATATCTTACTGTAATATTTACTGAAGATATCCTTTCAATTACAGATATCTTACTGTAATGTTTACTGAAGATATCCTTTCAATTACAGACATCTTACTGTAATATTTACTGAAGATATCCTTACAATTACAGATATCTTACTGTAATATTTACTTTTCAATTCGAGGCTCCCATTTGTTGAACTTAATAAAACATTAAAGACAAAAACTAAATTTGCTTTACTTTAGTTTCGTTAGAAAAGTACTTTGGAACTGTCACTTAACAAAGAAACCACTAAAAAAAAAAAAAAAAGAATAGATCCGAAGGATCCCAGGTCACTATTTGTAATACAAAAGTTCACATCAGTACTTACGATTTAGAATCCCACGTTTTTCTAATTTTAAAATATGGCAGCCCTAGGTGGGAAGCATCCTGACAAATTCTAGAAGAAATTAAGAAAAAACGGGCATAAAATTCCCCGTATTGCTATTGAACACCGTAATGTGTTCAAATTTCAAGTTACTTCCATCGGGTATCGAATTCAGGACCCCGCGCACCTGGTGCAGATATATTGTACGTATACCTATATGAAAAAAATGAAATGAAATCTTTGAGTTTAAGATCCCACGATTATATCTGTTAGACTAAGGGAGACGAAATACGTATATAGACCTATAGCTCAAAAATTGTGCTTAACTCTGTAATTTTTGTTTAACTATAATATATTGTTCAAAGATGAAAAATCTTCATCTATATATTGCATTGAGCTGAAAATGAGATACTTGAAGGCAAATTCCGATGCGTAGTTTCTGAGAGAACCAAAAATTATGACGCTAAAAGGTACATAATTTGTTGCAAATAATAATTGCTAGTATTTATTGTCCCGAAACAAATTATTTGTTTATATAGTTACTGTCAGTGGCGTATTTAAGGGGGGCTTCCGGCCTTAAGCCCTCCCCAAAATCTTACTTACTATATATATTAAAGTATATGAAATATCTTGCAGAATTTTCACATTTTCAGGCAAAGCCCCCCTTCCCCCGAAAGTTAGCAAAGCCCTCTCCGAAACAAAATCCTAAATACGCCACTGGTTACTGTATAGGATAGATTATATCTATTGTTAACATCTCCGAACAGTGACACACACAATACTTGGAAATTTAATTTTTTTCTTTTTCTTGTTTGTTTCAGCTACTGGCGTCTGGTGCGGGTTCAGTATCAACTACTTCTTCGGGAATCGCTTCATCAACTTCGGCCTCAACAACAGGTGTTGTCTCGGTGAATTCTTCGTCAGGTGTTGTGTCAAGTGCTATAGGATCAGCCGGCTCACCGGTCACTACTTCTTCTTTACCTAACAGTATAACAGCAGCAGCAGCGGCAGGTAGTGCACTAGGTTCATCATCATCATCAACTTCATCGTCCTCAGCCGCTGTCGCAGCGGCAGTAGCGGCTGCTGGTATAGGAATGAGGTGTTGTGATACTGGACGCCCATTGTTTACGGACCCTTTGACGGGCCAAAGTGTTTGTTCGTGCCAATATGACCCACAGACTCATTTGTTAAATTATCAAAGACTAGCGTCCGCAGGACTACCGTTATCTATGTATAGTTCGCCGTACGGTGACCAAATGGCTGCGTATTTCCCTGCGTTAGGGGCGGATCAAGCGCCGTTCTATACGCCGGTAAGTGTACAAAGTTTATTTATTTCTTTGTTTCAGAGTAATAATTAGTCAATTAAAATACATAATCATAAATAGTAGAAGAAACAGATTGGACTAATTTGCTGGAGATTCACTCTACTACTGGATTAATTGCGATTCATTCTGTTAATGAATTAATATCTGGAAATGCATTGAACTAATGGATTAATTGTTGGAAATGCATTCTACTACTTTGTCAAACCTTTCATGATGTTAGGAAAATTATAAACACCATTACTGTACTATGTTACCTTGTCTGGTTCTGTCGAAAACTGTTTTTAAGCCAATTTACCAAACGTAGGTAGGCGAGACTACTTAGCCAGTAGAGTAAGTGTTAGGTAATCAGTTTCTTCTTCTGTGCATAGCAATAACATAACAAACTGATAATAATTAATCCTTAAAGTACTCATTCTAGCACTTAATCTGTTTGATCTTATTAATAACATAAACTGATAACAATTAATATTTAAAGTATTCATTTTGGCACTTAATCTACGTGTTCTTCTTAGTAATATAGACTGATAACAATTAATCTTTAAAGTATTAATTTTAGCACTTAATCTGCTTATTATTTTTAATAATATAAACTAATAACAATTAATCTTTAAAGTATTCATTTTAGCACTTAATCTGCTTATTCTTCTTAATAACATAAACTGATAACAATTAATCTTTAAAGTATTCATTTTAGCACTTAATCTGCTTATTCTTCTTAATAACATAAACTGATAACAATTAATCCTTAAAGTACTCATTTTAGCACTTAATCTGCTTGTTCTTTTTAATAACATAAACTGATAACAATTCTAAAAATACTCATTTTAGAACTTAATCAGCTTGTTTTTGTTAATAACATAAACTGATAAGAATTAATCTTTAAAGTACTAGCACTTAGAGCTTCTTCGTGGCTAAGCGGTTAGCATACGCGCCTTTGGCGTGGGAGACCCGGGTTCGATTCCCGGCGGAGCTCATGTGGTTCGGATTCCACGTTAATCAGTAGGTCCACGTCTCATATAGTCTCGCTGCTGAACGGGACGTTAAACTGAATCAATCAATCAATCATTTTAGCAGTTAATCTGCTTATTCTTATTAACAACATAAACTGATAACAATTATAGATTTGAATGCATATAGTCATGCTTAAGGGAGAAAAGAAAATAAGACATAAGTTTTAAGATCTCTGCAACTTAGGTTTTGAATGTGTTACCCAGTCTATTACTCGTTCAGTAAAGTGTTATGTACGTATAATCGTACATTTATTAAATAAATATAAGACAAAATGCAATGTCAAAGTTTTGAAAATAGCGTCGTAGAACATAAAAAAGGTATTATGGAATAAAGTGGAGTGGATTTTAGTTTAGCGTCCCTTTCAGCAGCAAGGCTATATGAGACGTGGACCTACTGATTAACGTGGAATCCGAACCACATGAGCTCCCGCCGGGAATCGAACCCGGGTCTCCCACACCAAAGGCGCGTATGCTAACCGCTTAGCCACGGAGGAGCTCTATTATGGAATAAAGAACGATAGTTTTGAATATATTGTGTTTAGCTGAGAAATGTAATGACATCTTGAAGTCACTACCGATATGTCATATTTCTTAGTTGAACATAACAGCAAATGGATCAGGTTTGAAACACTGTCAGATCATCTACATAGGGATTTTTCCTCCTTGATAAGATCGTTAGGCGCAATGAAATTAGGCCAATTGCGAATTCACATTTCGCCTAAATCGTGGATGGGTTTCCTATCTGTGATTGACAGCTGATAAAGGGTTACGCCAACTGAGTAGAGACCGGTTTCGTCAAAGATGAAGTATGAAGGAGACGATTATAATTTATGCACGAGATCATCGAATGACTAGTGGAAGATTAGTAATATGAAATTATGGCAGAAGGTAAAATAGGAATCAAAAGATTGAAATTTGAGTACGAAATTAAATAACTAGTGAAAAACTGTTGATATGAGGCATGACAGAAGTTAAAATTTCCAGATAAATAACTACTGTAACACATGGTTAGGTAAAGTATGGTAGAAGGTAAAATAGGGAGGAGATTGAAATTTATGTACGAGATTGAATAATTAGAAGAGAACTGGCGAGGATGGGAGTTTGTGTTCCTTTCAATACTCAGGCTATATGAGGCCCGGGTCCCAACCACATGAGCTCCCACCGGGAACCGAATTCAGATCTCTTGCACCGCCAAAAGCAAGTACTCTAAGCAATTAATCACTAGGGAGCTCAGGAAGACTGGTGACATAAGGTATGGTAGATGATTAAATAGGAAGGAGGTAATTGGCTTGTGTAGAAGTTATATGGGACTTCGTGATGATGATTTTGGATTTAGCTTCCGTGTCAGCAACTAGGTAATATAAGATGCACGTGGGATCCGAATCATAGGAGCTCCCGCCGGGAGTCGAACCGAGGTCTCCCACATCGAAGACGCAGATGCGAACCATATAGCCACGAAGGAACTCATGGAAAATTTTACATGCACAGCAAGAGTGCTGTGTGAATTGGGTAGAGGTTAGATTATTTACCCGCTTCCCCCCCCCCATAAAAAGGCTTTCAATTCATTTATTTTGAATGTAATTTCTGCTGTAAACTAAACTTCTACAAGAAGCAATTATTATTTTGTGCGTCGTATTAACTTCCTTACATAAAGGTGTATAGTAATTTTAGAACAACAAATATTCCAGCGAGAACAAAACAAGGTGAAAACATTAATAATTTGTGTTGTAACAAACAATACTAGTAGGAAACAACTCAATGTAAATGTGCAACAACTATCAATTCATCTTGTGCAAAGTAGTATACAATGAAATAACATTGCTTAAAAACGGTAAATATTTGGTTAATTTCCCTTTGTTTGAGGAATGTGTAAATAAAAAAATTAATTGACAAGCAAAAGTAACATGCATGCATATTCAAAACGTTATGTTTGACATGAACATTTAAAAGAAACCAAAAAAAAATCACACAATAAGTCTTTTCTTTAAAAGAAAAGAAAAACGTTCCACCACATTAAAATTTTTAGACTAACGTGTTTAATAATGCATTTTACGTTTTTGAAAATTGAAAAAAATCATACAATGACATTTTTAATTTTTTTTTAATGTTCTTTTTACCTATTCTTAACACTCTGCGAGCAATTTGCATTGCTAACAGGTTTTCCCCAAACTAATAATGCAAATACTTTTTAAGGAAATAGTAACATTATTTATACCTTTTTGTTAAAAAAAATGTCTCATTTTGGTAATGGACAAGTTAGAGTATAGCTAACACAATGCAACATAATAGTTTAGCTAAGTACATAAACATTTCTTTTTTTATTCTGTTGAAATTTTAGTGTACAATTATTACAATAATAAATCATTTAATGTTCGTTTTGTGTATTAGCAATAACAGGTGTAATCTTATCTAAATTGCTTTTCTGAATCGTATCTGCAAAATCCTATGTAATACGCTGAGAGGTGTAGTGTTTGAAATGGTGTTAAGTTGTTAAGTGCAAGTTTGGAATCAGTTTTTTTTTTTTTTTTTTTGACAAAACAAGGAAAAATTTAAAGTATGCATAACATGGTAAGATATATACATATATTCCCACACAGTTATGGTTTCTTGGGAAAAAAGTTATATGTAATTATGCTTCCTTGTTGATGAATAATTAGTATATGTACTTTCGATGTGTGTGGTTTTGCATTATATTTACCATATTACCGGTAATATCGACATTACCGGTACAGAGCAAAGAATTACCGATAATTTACAGATGTGCTACCAGTACGGAGCAAGGAATTACCAATAATTTACAGGTGTGCTACCGGTACGGAGCAAGGAATTACCGATAATTTACAGATGTGCTACCGGTACAGAGCAAGAAATTACCGATAATTTACAGATGTGCTACCGGTAGAGAGCAAGGAATTACCGATAATTTACAGATGTGCTACCGGTACAGAGCAAGAAATTACCGATAATTTACAGATGTGCTACCGGTACAGAGCAAAGAATTACCGATAATTTACAGATGTGCTACCGGTACGGAGCAAGGAATTACCGATAATTTACAGATGTGCTACCGGTACGGAGCTAAGAATTACCGATAATTTACAGATGTGCTACCGGTAGAGAGCAAGGAATTACCGATAATTTACAGATGTGCTACCGGTACAGAGCAAGAAATTACCGATAATTTACAGATGTGCTACCGGTACAGAGCAAAGAATTACCGATAATTTACAGATGTGCTACCGGTACGGAGCAAGGAATTACCGATAATTTACAGATGTGCTACCGGTACGGAGCTAAGAATTACCGATAATTTACAGATGTGCTACCGGTACAGAGCAAAAAATTACCGATAATTTACAGATGTGCTACCGGTACAGAGCAAGAAATTACCGATAATTTACAGATGTGAACTATTTAGAGCCTTTCTAGTTCAAGTGTGATTCTGCTGGCGCTGTTGTCGATGTGAGTTTTCCCGTACCCCCTTCGAAAGAGGAGAGACAAGTTATGGCCGATATCCTTCAATAGTTAGATGCGAGCAGGATTGCTACATTGAATTATTTTACGGACTTCGTTGTGCACTGCTTTGTTAGCCATTCTAAGTAGCTGCGATCTTCATTCGCCAAGACCACACGACTGAATGACAAATTGACAAACACAGTCGAGGTCATTTACTTCTTTCCCCAGAGCAAAAGGAAGGTTTTCTCCGTAAGAGGGTGGTGGGGATGGGGTTTCACATATTTTCCGAGAGCACACTTCAAATAGAAACGCTCTATTTCATGCTCTAGCAAGATGAAGCATAGTTACTTTCTCTTATTTTCCTCGCTTCTCCTACGTAAGCATGAATATGTTTATACGCGAAGTGGTCACTGAGCACGCAGTACGCGATTGGATTTCAGGTGACTACGTAAATTTCCTAAAATCACTCACTGTAAGTTTTGCTGTAATCTTGCGCCAAGCTTATCCGTACTACAGGTCAACTGCTATAGAGCACGGCTTGCTGCAAGCTTGCTTAGACAAGCTAAACCCACCAAACCAAACTAAGTGAAGAGCAAGCCAAGATAAAGGGAATGACAAGATAACTTAAGTCAAATAAGCAAAAATATGAATCCAGGAAAGGGAATAAGTACATCTCGATCCATTTGAATGTAATACAGAGGTTATCTGTAACTACAATTGTGACAATACTAATTTTTCCCCTTCAACTGGCACTCGTGTTTACAGCATACATTTTTTACTTTGCCTTCAAGTTCCCCGGAAATGTTATCCACTTTATATGTCTGCTTGATTGTACGTATATACATTCAATTATATAGCATTAGCTGCATGCATTAGTAGTATTTATATTATATGTTTTGTGTATTGGTATCTAACAGGGCACATTTCTACACTTCATTATTAGCAGTATTGTGTACCATATGTATTGAAGTTCAATATTCAACTCGTTAGGTCTAATGCTGGAATCCTTACGGGAAAAAGCTAATCTGTTGTTTGGTTTGATAATTATTCGCTTAAATATCATTAAATTAAACATACTATCTTGGTAAGATATCGTGTAGGAATAGGTTCTAGACCAATAAATAATGTCCCAAACTCATACTAAGTTCAGAGCAATTTCACATCGTGTTGGGTGTCAATTTTTGTGTGTAGATATACAAAGCTCCTGCAAGCAATATTTCGCTCACTGGCAAGGGCGCCCATGTTGTGGTTTCCAAGGGGGGCAAGTATAAGCGACATTTCAAATATAGTTTCAAATTTTGCTGTAGCTAATGTAAAAATTCTATTGTGTTTTCGATATTCACAAGTACAATTTCCTCTAAGAAGGGGGGGGGCGAGCGTCCCACCTTGCCCCCCTGATGGGCGCCCTAGCTCACTGGCATGGCTTCCGTCAAGCTAATTTAAACTTGCACCTATTAAGTGAAAGCGAATGAAGATTAGTTGAAAGCAACAGGCAAGTTTGCGGCAAACTTGCATGCCATTTGGATCTGATATAAACATAAGTAGTTGTTCGGCTCCTACTTGTAAGTACTTATCCTTCTTCATATAGCTTTAGTGACGAGGCCACGTTAAACTTCGTTAAATCAATGAATCCAAGTGAGTATGCTTCAAATAACAAACGATATATTATAACGTTGTCAATTTGAATATACACATGTTTAATATGTACAATACGTGTTATATGTTACAAACATTTCAGATTATGTGCGTGGCTATTCGTTTATTCATTCTAAAATATTATTTCCTCTTTCCAGGCCGCTGGTCTCGATCTCAAGGACAATTTGGGTACGGGTGCTGCGGGTTGGCCCTACCCATCGGTTTATCATCCGTATGACACGGCGTTCGCAGGCTATCCATTCAACGGGTAAGTACTAAATACGATTATTTCTTGTTATTCGAAGTTCATTATTTTCTTTTAAATAAATTTATTAAAAGTAGCGTAAATAATGGAAAAATATGTCATGTATCCAATCATGTAAACGCTTTGTTATTCATTTAATTTTTTAAAAAAATATTTATTCCTGGAATAATTTCGTATATCCTTGAAAATCTGAAAGAGTAGGTTAACTTACCTCTTTGCTGGCTGAAGTACAAATAGTGTAATATCCTGGCTGGGTCGCCAAAAATTTGAACAGAGTAGGCTACAGCTTAAGGCGAATTTTGGTTTAGATCGTTCTAGATCATAGACTTAAACAGATAAATACCTCAAGAAATGATCTGAAAAATAGAAAAGTAAAAGGTCTTAAAGGGGCTGAAATGCTCAATATGCTAATTTACAAGAAGTATGTGCGTCACTGTTAGGAGTATGTACGTCATCGTTAGATGAAAATACACAAAAATAGAAACAATATGTCAGTTAACAGGTTTTTTTACATTACAATATATAAATAAATGAACAATCTATTCCAGCAGAATAAGAAACTACTAATTATTATCGGCAACAAACAACATACATTTAGCACCATAGAAATGAGCTTTTTCATATTGATTTTCTCAAAAACTGCACATGAGAATTTGCTGTGAAACACTTTATTTCGTTCAGTTCGATGTCATCTCTTGGTTGATGTATATATATATATATATATATATATATATATATATATATATATATATATATATATATATATATATATATATATATATATATATATATATATATCTTTTCTTTAGAGAATATCATAGTTAAACAAAAAATTAAGCTTGAGAGGCTTAATTTTGAGCTAAATCTGGAGTTAAACTGAGTTCTATCCATTAATTCTGAGTTAAATCTCATTACCCATACTGTTTAGGCCTACTATGTATCATCTTGCTTTGCCAGTGTCTTCTTCTTCTTCTTTGAAATGAAAATGAAATGAAATCTTTGAGTTTTACGTCCGACGGTTATGCCGGCTAGGGTAAAGGAGACGGTGATTATGAGAAATGAATGAAATGGTGAAATGAAGAAAGTGGGAGGAAACAGGAGAACCCCGAGGAAACCCACGGGACACGGTGTTTGTCCACCACAAAGTTCACTCGGTGGAGGCTGGGATCGAACCCGGGACCCCAAGCACCAGAGATGAACGCTCTACCACTGAGCCACCGCGGCCCCATTCTTCTTCTTTGAAAAGCTACACAGAAATGTACAGAAGAGTAAATGTACAAAGAAAATAACATTTAAGTGTAGTGTATGTGTGAAGAAAGTCCCGCGGGAATATACCTGCTTTCTCTATACGGCACCACGGGAATAGGATGTGCACTCGGAAGGCTGTCATTGACAACTTCTCGCTTGCTAGTGTCAATAATGGAAAACTTGATGCAGGTCCACCATGGCATGGTTGTCGTACAGCATATATATATATATATATATATATATATATATATATATATATATATATATATATATTTTTTTTTTTTGTTTAGGTTCACGACATTTTTTTTTGTTGGAAACTGCAAGAAGGTTTACACTCATCTACATCATATATATACCATCTTTGAACATTTTCTATACGCTAAGACCTAAAAATATTGTAATACTCTGTTTTATTATTCAGACAAATATATATTTATATACGTGAAACAAATAAGATGGAAACACTATTTGTACGAACACACACACACACACTCGCACACATTCGAAGTCCATGATCTTTCCCTTCCCTTTGTTGCATGCTCTCATCCCATCAAGTAGCTACTCCCTACTCCGGAATTATCGGGTAACCAACGCTGTAAATAATGAATGACGCCTGGGAGACAGGTCACACCCAAGCTTTGACCACTCAGTTGCCTCCGCTCTGGATGAGAGTGAAATGCGGCTTTGGGAGTGGGGGCAAGATCAGGAGTATCCAAGGGATGGAGAATGGGATTGCCAGATGATGGAGTGAGGAACGAGAAGATGCCAGAAGTTGTAGTAGCTAGGTGTGGAAATCAGAAAGTTTCTTTTCTCCTCCGCAAGAATTTCGTTAAAATTTTTATCGGAGTCAAGAAACTAGAAGCGAAGTTTAGTTAACGAAGTAGTATATATATATATATATATATATATATATATATATATATATATATATATATATATATATATATATATATATATATATATATATAGTTCTGCTTAGTTGAAAAAAACACGTAAGTCAAATGGAGATTAAAATGTGCATAGTTTAGACGCTATTTAATATATTTTCAAGTTCAGAGTGTTTGCTTTAACTACTTACTTGCTTAAACCAGAATATTACTCGAGCCTACACGAGCTCAGCCATGACTTGGTGGTTAGCATAGCTTGTCATGAATGACGCAGTAACTTTTTTTAAAGTTATCACCTACAAAATGTTCCCTGTTTTTAAATCCTAAATAAATCATTTTTGAAAAAATATTTATTACAACTCATGGTTTTACTAAATGAAGGTCTATCCAATTCTTCTTCACAACCAACTACAGCATTTTTATCAGTAACTCAGTAATGGTTCTTAAAATCATCAGATCTTTTTGTAAACAGTATAGCAGTATACCCTTCATGAATAACTTTGTATTCGGATAAGAGTTGCTTATTTTCACTTTTTCTTCTTGCAGTGTGTCCGTCCTACTACCACTTTAGCAATATTATTTTCGTGGTAAAATTTTTCACGCTTGTAATTTTTCTGATTATTATAATTTTGTCCTCCCTTATCTTTGTGAGCAATTCCTAACAGATATATCTCCATTCTTGTTCTGTAATCTCCAGACGAACCTTTTTCTGACTCATACATATGTAAATATAGATGAAATACAGCCATAAAGAATTTACTATTTCATACAAGTCGAAATTACATATTGAATGAGAAACTATTTCATCGAAACATATCAAAGATATGCTTATTTCGATTTGCGGCTCAGTTCCACTTTTTTAGTTTTTGAAATTCATCGAATTTGCTTCTGTGAAAGATATGATGAAGCAAAATAGCTAGTTTACTCAGGTTTTCGTATACTCCCAACATATTTTTTCTTGTGCTACATTTTTTTCAGAAGTTTGCCATAGATCCACAAAATATCAACGTTCATTTATTTTGTGCCTAAAGTAGGCGTAAGAATTTATTTCCCTAATTCTATTGTTTCAACTATTATTCATGAGTTCTTGGCAACACACACCTTTTTCTTTTCCCGTTCATGTCAAAACTCGATATATACATATATATTTTTAAATCCCCAACCTTTTGAACAAAACGCACACCAACTGCCAACACTACTCACACAACTTTTTACAACACTGTCAACTTTGTGTTCGACTAGTTCACTCTTTCCATGCTTATCCTAACCTACTATCGAACTCTATATACATAAAGACATGTTGCGAGGAAACATTTTTAATTTGCTTTTGTGGGATTTGCGAGGTGACTGACGTAGTGAAAAAGAGTGTCGCACACAGTTATGGCTCCGACTTTGTCGTCATTGTTATATATATATATATATATATATTCCTTCACACTCTAACGACGAGACAGAATCATGTTCATACATTTTTCTCCCGTTGCGATCAGTAACGCTTTTGCCTTATTCACCCACTCCAGTAACATTCATAGTGCCTTTTTTCAGCAATGATGGGGGATGGGGGTGGTTGGATGTGGGTGGGTATAGTAATACATGCCATACCATTACCATACTCCACTTAACATACTCTACCCCCCCTTCCCTTACGATAAAGAAAAAATCTGTAGACGCTTTTTCCCCCATCTCCTTCAACAGATTCTAGTCTTTTCTGTTCGCATACTACCACTCACTCCCTCTTTGTCAGTATTTTCGCTCACTCCAATATCCCTGACTTTTATATATATATGAAAGCGAGCACCCTGCCCTCCCTGTTCAAGCAGGATTTGTCGACACGTAATCGATACACTGTTGGACATGATTCTTGCATTTTCCTCTCAAACCTTTTCCTTCTGAGCTTTATACTTGTCGACGATGTCCTGTTCTAGTCCTCGATTTTTGCCCCGTTGTCGACATTCGCCCCATCCTACCCTTACTAGAATCTCTTAGAATTCCCTTATGCTAGTACTATATAACAAGAGTTTCTTTCTTTTTTTCTTTCTTTCACCGTTTTCTTTTGAATTCTATGTCGATGGTGAAACACGTACAACTGCTATAAGTTCTCGTCTTAAAAAGGAATAAAAAAAATCCTTTTGCCCTCCCCTCCTCGACCCTACCAGTAACCTCCTGATTCGTCATTGGTTCAGAGTCTCTCAATTCAGAGCACTGCACTGCCCCCTGATCTGTAGTACCTTTTGTCAATTTGACTCTACAGTTCGTCGTAGTTACAATGTGTTAAGCATGCATAACTACTGAATACAATGCACACGGTCTTTTTATAAAGATCTTGAATCGTGTGTGTGTCTGTATCTTGAGCAGTAAAACAAAATGAATACAAAGTGGTATAACTATTTTTCTTTCGCTGTTTTTCTTCCTCTCTCTTGTTCTGTCCCAAGCAAACGATGATGAGTACTTTGATCGAAACGTTTTGCTTTCAACAATTTATTCTTTACATGTTCTGTATAGGAATTTACACAACAAAATGTTGAAATTTTAGGTTGATATTGAAAATTATATTATTTTTTTCTTGAGGAGAAGCGACATTGCCCCACCTGTCTGAGACCCTCTCTCTATCGTTCGATTTCTGTTCGTAACAAACCAGGGGCGGATCCAGGACGGATTTCTGGGTGCGGGGGCGATTGGTTGTAATACTGTTACTTAGAGCTACTTTTAAGAGCTCCAAACTCTGGGATGGCTTTTATGTATATATAAAATAAGAGTTTCCTCTTCTGGGGGGGGGGAGCAATCGCCCACTGGATCCGCCCCTGTAACGAACAGTTGAAAAATGTTTGTAATATATTAGTCCTATATGCGTGAAAATGAAATTTTAAGTACAGTATTTAAATGCTATTGCTTTCTTTTGTCACTAAATTTCCTCTTGTTATTCTGAAATTTGGTGCTAAGCTACAGACCCGATGTAACTTAGAAGTAAAATGATGTAAAAGCATAAAAATGATCTTATTAAGGTTAAGGAATTCAGAGCTTAAATTATTGTTTTTAATGTATAAATAAATAGATTACTGGGCCGCGGTTGGCTCAGCGGTAGAACGTTCCCTTCTGGTGCATGGGATCCCTGCTTCGATCCCAGTTCGCGCCAAATGAGCTTTGTGGTGGACAAACACCGTGTTCGTGACTTTCTTTCTGAGAGTTCTCCCACTTTCTTCATTCTACCATTTTATTCATTTCTCATCATCAATGTCTCCTTTAGCCTAGTCTGCATAACCGTGGGACGTACAAATTAAAAGATTTCATTTCGTTTCATAAATGGATTACCAAGATTATTACGCCGTAAATTTGTTTTGCAAGTAGAACGAAATCACTGAGTACGGAGTAGTAAAAAAAGAGAAAACAGTATTGAATTATCTTATTTGTTATTTCGCCAAATACATCTTCATGATCTTCATGACTAGACAGTAGACTGAGTTCAAATCAGCTGCTTATCATTTAGATATGTTACCCAACATTACAGAGAATCCGTGATTAGTTCCTTGTTGGAGTTCATGTTCGCATCCTATGTTAAGCTGTTGATACGCGTCTCAATATAACTTGGATGTTGAAAAGCAATGGTAGAATCCAAACCTGCCAACCATCCAATCTGATAAGACGCTAGGACATCCTCCTTGGTGGTAATTTTGGTAAAAGCCAGATAATCTGTATAACTGAGCATGATCTGGGAACAGATTGCATAAATGAAAATGAAATCTTTGAGTTTTACATCCCACGGTTGTGCCGGTTAGGCTAAAGGAGACGATGATGATGAGTAATGAATGAAATAGTGGAATGAAGAAACTGGGAGGACCCCGAGAAAACCCACGCACACGATGTTTGTCCACCACAAAATTCACTTGGGGGGGCTGAGATCGAACCCGGGACCCCAATCACCAGAGGTGAACGCTCCACCACTGAGCCACCGCGGCCCCCTGCGGACAGATTACGTACTACGTATAATGGTCAGTACAGCAACACGGAAATCTTAGACCCAGGTTAGATCACCTGCCCAACTGCACTTTTTCACTTACTGAATTTAATCCAATTTGCGCCTAATACAAGTTATGGTTATGGTGAAGGAAAAATTTATTTCTAATATAGTCCCTACATATCTTTTGTTAAGGTATATTCTTTTTAAGAAGCTTGTCATAGTTGATGAAGCATCAAGGTGTAAATAATAGGTGATTCTTACTTTTACAAATAAATACAAGAGCTAAAATTGTTTTCAATTTCACGATTTGTGTTTCAATATTTTCTTGGGTTAGCATTTTTTTTATAATGGCTTAATATATTTAATGCGAACTTTAAATTCGCCAACAAAAATGGAAATTCTTGTCCTATAATAATAATATCATGTGTACGTATATAGCTATACAGGAAATGTGTTTACATATACACAATATTAATGTTAGTAGACAGGAAGGATTGATGTTTTCAGTTATTAAATGGGAAAAAAATATATATATCCGCAACGATTTCACAATTACATGGTGTAAACCGTGTATAGGCAGTGTTTCATTTTCGAGTTTTCTATCCCCCATAAGAAAATTTTTAAAAAATATACACGTTATATGATATTGTGTTGATCAACTAAATACCAAGCTTTTTTTTAAAATCCAGATTTGTATCTTTCATAACACAATATCATGTTATACTATAAGTATATTATTTTTTCACTATTTTTGTTTTACCAAGCTATCCTTTATAAAACGATGTATATGTTTTCTCTTTAAAATTTATAAGGACATTTTAATACGGCAGACTATATTGGAGAAATTAAAAAAAAAAAAAAAGAACCATTACAGTCATAATACAGATGCTTAAAGATTGACAATCGAATCTAAATTGGAAACACGAGAATGTGTGTATAAAAAATATTTATAGGGAAAGCGAACGTGCTGGTGGTATAGTAACGAAAAAAAAAGCAAACTGAACGTAAGAGCTTAACGACATATATTCGATAAATCTACATAATAATAGATTCGTGGAGACCTACCTACGCGTATTTTTATAGCTCTTTTTTTTCGTAAATACTATAGTAGTTAGGAAATTGATTCACAATAACGTTTTTTAGGACTAGTAAGTACAGTGTAGATCTGTCCTCATAGCCTCCATTTAAGAACACAAATAGAAAACATAATCAGAATTACCTGTTTAATGAGGAGTGGAATCTATTGTTCCTTCTAGACATATTGTCGTTAAACAAATGAACAATTTTTCGCCCAGTATTTTTTCACTGCACCTTCTTTTTTCTGTCTCTCTTTAAATATAAAACTAACAATTGAGAACAGCAACGTATTGGGCGCAATGCGTATTCAGTGTTTACCAAAATATGCGTTAATATTTCGCCCCAGCCTGAGCTGACTTCGTCAGGAACAAGACTGTGAAATAAGAATCAAAGCCAAAACATTGTGCTTTGCTAAAATGTACACAATATTTCAGTCAGTGCTCGTTAACTTCATCAAGTACAGTACTGCCACTTGAAAACATTCTGGTCAAAATATTATTATATTGTATGTATCCTGGAAGAGTAATGAATTATTTTCCTAAATACATAATACGAAGTTGGCATGAAGTGATAGAGCGAGAGAGAGCAATTTGAATTTTAGAGCTTCTGATTGGTTCTTACCGTTCACATCATTATTATCATAAAGCTTGTCTGTTTTTATCGAGATACTTTTTTTTATGTTTCCTAAATACCCATACACATTCTTCGTTATCTATTACCTCGCAAAAATGTTATGTTGTTTTTCTTAACACATTAGTTCTATACTCACAGAAACACACTCTTCTATATATGAAGGCACTTCTCTTAACTTGTCGCACCGCTGACAAGATAAATAGAATTCGGACGAGACTGTAACAAGTTTGCGGCAACAAGCAAATAGAATATCCGTTTTCCAACCACACCCTCTCGTCACCTAAGAAAAAAGGGGGGAGAGAGACTCACCATCTGTATCTCCTCCCCTCTTCCCGCCGTCGTCGGCATGACAATAGCTCTCTCGGATCCCTCTCTTCCTTTACGGTAAAGCCCGCTTTTAATCCTGTCTCTATCTCTCAGAGTCTACCTCCATAGTACCGTGTTCTTCCCTCATCATTCATTAGAAGCAACGAAGAACACACACTCACACATATCCGATGTGTATATATATAACCCGTACTTATTCCAGCACTCAACCCCAACGACACCTATAAATCGGTGTCCCTCCCCCAATCTCTTACTCTAACCGCCACTATTCTTTATCCTACGTGAAGGTCTCTCACTTATATTTGCCCCTTAGCTCTCTCGGCCCGACCATTTCACCCAATGGCCATGTTCGAGGCTAACTTTACTAATGGATGGTTTGCATGTTTTGTGTACGCAAGAAAATAGATAGGTGTTAAATCATAGCTAACATTAAATACTAATGGATAAGGCATACATCAGGAAGTATTTTTCGTTAACGTGTCACTCATATCGAATGCTACGGATAATTTGACAACGAGTAAGAAAACCTTAAATATATGTTTTAATTTTCTTTGCAATTAATTGCGCTATAATTATATAAAACAAGCTTTACCAAGTTTTTTTTTTTTTTTTTTTTAAGATAATGGTTTAAAGTTCCGTTTAGGCGTTTTCGAAAATTTCGTAGTTAATTAAAACCATGAAGAAAAGGTCCATTATATACAGTGGCGAAGCGTAATCCACAAAGTAGGGTAGAGTAGGCCCGGCAAATATTAATGGAATATTCCATTTAGCTCCACTACAAATATTTTGAAGTGCAGTTCATATTTTCTTCTGTCTGGGATTTGCAGGATGATGAGGGCAATTTCCTTTTCAGTTGCTGTTTCCATTTCCTGCATATTTGAAAATGGAGGGAGAGAAAAAGAAAGTGCATTCTTACAGTTAGCACTCAAATTTCTTGGATAAGCGTTTGTTGTTTGCATCTCTCACTAGAAATGTTAATGCTCAGAAGGAACTTTATTTGAATCAGCGCAAGATATTTAATATTGTATTCTATGGAGTGGCATATTTAAGGGGTTAACTTCCGGGCTTAAGCACTCACCGAAATTTTATCGCAACTTTTTTATTGTTATATAGGGTGGTAGGTAAATCCACCGACAAACTTTGGGAGGTGATTCCTTATATGAAATGAAAGAAAAAAGTTCTGATAAACATAGGTCGAAAAACGTCTCCTTTCAGAGTTATGAACCGCCGAAAATTCGAAAAATCATGTTTCGAAACGCCCTGCCTTAGAAACTAGAAAACATTTGAGCCTGTTGCTTTTATTAGCACTAGACAATTCAAACCACAGCTAAAACAATTGAGTTAACTTCGTAAAAACGCCTTTTTTTTTTTAAATAGCTTCCTCCCTTTCGTTGCTACTTTTTCTATTGTTTTAATGATTCACTTTAACTTTTCAATCAATTTCTCGTAACACTTGAATAAAAATGTTTGCGTTCTGTATTATGCATGACATTAATGATCTTCCGTTAGACATCTCCATATGCAAGGTGCGAAATCATAACAATCCCAAGCATGAGGGTTGGTGGAGGTGGGTGTGGAGAAAGGAGACATGAGTGTACAAAAGAAAACTGCACTGGATCGTTTCGACATAGAAAGATTTACATAACTGAACATTCATAATTAATAAACTATGTAAGATTAGGGACAAAGCTTACCACAAGCTTACACATCAATTACTATAATTCATTTGCAAACTTCTGAAAATACTGTCACTTTATTCACCCGTTCAGTAAGTTCTTAGTGGGGAGGAATTTTGTTCCAAAAATATTAAGTGAAGAGAATTCTCCCCAGTTTCCCCTGGATTTTGCACCCTGCCCTCTTCATATGTATAACAACGGAAATTTTGAATACTGCTGCGTATTTAATGCGGGAGCTCAGTTCTCTGGCGTCTACAGTATAAAACGTTAGTAATGTATGTGGATATATTTTTCCCTTCGTTATATATATATATATATATATATATATATATATATATATATATACATGGGCGGATTCAGGATATGATCAAGGGACGGGCTAAACCATAGTTTACCGCTTTATCCAGTATAAAACAGGATTGAAGTCCATTTTATCCAGTGTATACCTGAGATACAAGGGGGGGGCTAGATCCCATAGCACCCCCTTGGATCCGCCCTTGTGTATATATATATATATGTATGTATATATGTATATATATGTATATATACATACACACACACACACACACACACACACACACATATATATATATATATATATATATATATATATATATATATATATATATATATATATATATATATATATATATATACAGGGGTGCCCACAAGGGGGGGCTATGACGCAAACTGCGTCATTGAAATATTTGGGGGGGGTTAAAAATCTATATAAATATGTTTGATGGGGGGGGGGTAAAATTAATCGAAAAGAAGATTTTTTCATGGAAGAACACCTACGGATAGACAATTGGGGGGGTGCGTCATGGACATAAGGGGGGGTGGGCACCACTGATATATATATATATATATATATATATATAGAGAGAGAGAGAGAGAGAGAGAGAGAGATCACTACTACAATGTACGAAAATAATGTTCGTTATTACACACTAATATAATAATTTCATAATATAGGCCTACAAATGCTGTGGTCTTGCTAATTATGCACCTCATTCTGTAACAGCTTTCGTCAACGCAACACAAGACATTTGCGTTTCAGTTTGAAATAATCGGTATAACCTTGTGCGCGGGGTTCCTGGTTCGATCTCCGACCTAGTAAGTTTGTAGTGGACAACACCGTATCCGTGGGTTTTTCTCGCAATACTCCCGTATCCTCCCACTTTTTAATTCCACCAATTTTTCCATCATCATTCACTTGCCTTAATTAATCATCATATGCCTTAGCCTAAAAAGCATAATCATGGTACTTTAAAATGAAAGATTTCATTTCGTAGTTGTTTGTTCCAGTATTTGGGTTCGTGTTGCGGTCCGCAAATCTTGCGAAGACTGGTACGTAATGAGGCCCCTTGTCATAAAACTATACTTTACACAGAGAGGACTAGCTCGGGAGAGTAATGCTCCCGGAAGTAGAAACGAGAAACACATTTCTGATTGGTTGGCGTTATCCACTTCTTGCCACGTTGCATTCAAATAGCAGACAACAAACACTTGCTGCTGTCGGCCTCAGTGGCCAAGTGGGCTAGCGCTATATGCTGGTAATAAAATCCTCTTTTGGCGCGAGTTCAAACCCCGCCCGAGGAAAGTTTTTTTTAATATTTTTATAACACTTATTAAATTAAAATAATATGAAAATAATACTTAAAAAAAGTGATTTATTTATTTTTATGCAGATAAGTAGTTGTAGTACTTATGCCCTTGTACTCCATGATATAGGGTCATTTTGTTCCCCTTGTACTTCATGATATATATTTTGTGACCAACTTAAAACAACTGGCTAGGATAGCGCGTAAAACAGCTGTCTAGAGTAGCGCGCGGAAAAACGTACTTCCGGGAGTATTACTCTCCCGAGCGGGTCGTACACAGAGCAGTTTCCTATGATTAAAATGCCCTCTAGCGGAAATATCGGACATTACACAAACAAAAGAGCAACGTTTAGTCAAATCTTTGAGCAGAGACAACGATTATTATTTTTTTATTTTATTTTATTTTATGTATTTATTTAGAATGTAATTGAAGAAAAAGAATCGGTACAAATTCGAAGCATTTCACTTTACGATAAAATAAAATTTATTATTTGGCACTTGTCACTTGGTAGGTTGTTAGTAATGGCTGATTGTCCTAGATATTATGATACCCTAATGATACATATTATTATTTAACTATTATTATAATGAAAGCTGTAGTCAACTGTAATTTTAAACGTTTCATTTAAAACGTAGTAATTACCTAATCCGGCTAATGACACCTGCTACTGTCCTGTCTCTGTTGTTATATTCCTATGAATGAACAACACTAATGTGACTTTTGCATGTTGTAGTGTATGTGGAAAATTGGTGTTATTCATAACGGACAAAGAAATTGATTGTAATTCTCATAGGTAGTTGGTGGGCTTGTCGTTTACAGTGAGGAGACGACAGTTTAATGAACACTTAAAAGGTGCTAATTACATATGAAGACGCCCCTTACCTCCATGTTCATCGTCTATTCTAATTGCATTGTAATTTCCTTGTTTGTATGAGTGTGGGTGAATATATAGTAGCCATTCATGTACGATTATAAGAATATTAACCATATATATTAATATTCTCAAAATAATATATGGTTAATGTAATATTAACCATAGATATTAACCTATGCGATATTCATATATATTGTCAATCCACTCCTAGATGAAGGTCTTCACTTTGTGCTTCTTCATTTCGTCACACCATCTCATATGACAACATTTCATAGGTCTGCTCGATGTCTTTCGTAAAAAAAAAAATGTATTCCATTTTGGTGGAAATGGTATATTTTTTCAGACTTCTAAATCACGATTTGAAATTGGATTCAGTCAATAATGGGAAAGTGAACTTAGTGAAGAATTAATCAGAAATCTGTGCTCTGCGTAAGCTGCACGACGCATACGCACTCACAGAATTTAGCTTAGTTGGTACGTAGTTTATACTGTTCAGTATGGTATAGCATGAAAATAAAAATCAAGATATAATTATTTGAAGTGAGCAAGCTTCTCATCCCTCTCATATAAAGTTGCCAGGGAGGCTCTGTAGTAAAGTGCTCACTTCTGGTGTGCAGAGTCCCTTTTTCGATCCCAGTTTCCGTCAAGTAGAATTTGTGATGGTCAAACACGTTCTCCTGTTTCCCCATAGTTTCTTCATTCCGTCTTATTAGCACCGTTTTCTTTTACCCTTAGTGCATAATCATGGGTCGTTCGTTAAACTAAAAATGAAATAAAATAAATTTAAAATGAAATTAAAAATGCTATTGCTGCTATACCAAAAACAATATTGAGATGATCCGTAATCGTTATTTTTTCTCGAAAGCCATGTGAAATGAATCTTTTTATAAAGCATATATAAATATGATAAATTAATATATTGTTATATTTTATGTGAAAATATTTAGTCAGTTGCTGGTAATTACAACAATTATTTATTAAATTTCTTTAAATTACCAAAGGCATAACTTATATGTAATAATTGTATTCCTATAAACTATATACAAAGTATAACAATATAACAAATTATACCAGAACCGGTTACACAACAACTTTATTAAATTAGTGTAACTATGACAATAAAGTAAAGGAATTTAAAATCAATTTTGAAGCCTTTGAGTTATATATAGGCGTATAGGCTATAGGCATATCAATATTACAGTCGTTAACTTAAGTGTTTGACGATGTCGTGGGAGATGTATCCTCAGTCAAAAAAAAAAAAAAAAAAAAAAAAAATAGAATCACTGCAATATGTAATGTCATAATAAAAATTACTTTCTTCGGTAACTTTGGTAAAAAAATTCCCGATTTTCTAATCTGCTATTATTATTATTATTATTATTATTATTATTATTATTATTATTATTATTATTATTATTATTATTATTATGAGTTATGGAACAATCACTTGTCCTTTTTTTAACCTTTAACTTTATATCCAATTATTATGTGCTTTCTTATTTATATATTGTTATTCTTTGTTCTATTCGTAATATTTGTGTTTTATTTGTATCTTTATATTACAATCTATAATCCTATGTATAATCTCATGATGTAATTAGTATTGCATGCGCTTTTTTTTTCTTTTGGCGCACTTGTGGCTGTATGCTGTTTACTGTCGAATAAACGTTTAAACATTATTATTATTATTATTATTATTATTATTATTATTATTATTATTATTATTATTATTATTATTATTATTATTATTATTATTATTATTATTATTGTTGTTGATTTGGACTTACGTTCGAAAGCAATATGAGGTGTAAACTTCGTGTTGGATCCCAAGCACATGATCTCCGAATGGATGTCGAACGTGGGCCTCTCGTGCTGATGGTGTGTACGCTAACCATCTAGCCACAACGGAGCAAATAATAATAATAATAATCGAAAATACTAACCATATTCTAATACTAGCGTGTGAATTTAAAAAAAAAAAATCTAATTGCGGTATGATTGCCAGCCAGTAGTCCTAGCCAGTAGTCCTTTTGTTGCTAAATTTTCAGTAGAGAAAATTCACTTGCTGAAAATATGAGCTTAACAAACTTTACCTTGTATTTTTCTACATAGTATTTCTATTTTTTTAAATTTGAAGCCATGTTATTGTTTCATTTGTGTTTTTGTATAATGCATCATCTCATCTAACATTTCTAATATAGCCTATATAAATATTACATTTTAGTAGAACAGATATTGAAAAATTTTTTTCCACATCGATAATTTTGTTTCCGTGAACAAGTACAATAGAATTTCACTCAATGCTGACCGCCCTCTCCTCTTTAGTTTGTTATTTTCATACGTTGTAAAGGGTTACTGATTGCACAAGCGTTCTTCCTAGAAATTTTGACAATAACTAGTTTCCTATTTTGTCAAATTCTGTACACAATGTCGTAAACATATCTTTTGTGTGTTTGTGAACACGATAGTAACAAAGAGATATCTATATACATTACATATACTATATACAGGTATATAGAGTTTCGTTACAGATTTCTAAACGTAGTTAGGTAACAAATTATTCCGAAATAAATTATATTGTTGAACACGTAAATATGTGCTGTTTCAGGGAAACAAAAAGTTGACAGCTAGTTCAGGCAATATTACTGGGAATTTAAGAAGCGAATGTACATAGGCGTGGCGTAGGCGGAGAACCACATTACAACGTGTGAAACACATCAATAGCTACAAAATTAAGAGCGTAGGTTTGTAATAAGTAGGGGACAGTCAGCGGGGCGCCGGTCATCTTATAATAAATTCATTAAGCATTAATTGTTTGTAACGCTTTCCTTTCTATTGACTTCAGAGCTTTCGAAATGAATTATGGTTACTGTCAAGCAGTGGTTCTCAACCTAAATGAAATGGAATGAAATGAAATCTTTGTTTTACGTCCCACGGTTATGCCGGTTAGGCTAAAGGAGACGGTGATGATGAGGAATGAATGAAATGGTGGAATGAAGAAAGTGGGAGGAAACGGGAGAACCCCGAGAAAACCCATGCACACGGTGTTTGTCCACCACAAAGTTCATTTGGCGGGGCCTGGGATCGAACCCGGGACCCCAAGCACCAGAAGTGAACGCTCTACCACTGAGCCACCGCGGCCCCGGTTCTCAACCTACTTCCTATCACAATCCCCATTTTGTCACATCCTCTTGCCAGCGATCCCTTTATAATTTCTGGTTTGTAATAAGTTTGTGTGGGATTTTTAATATACCTATTGCGGAGATCTCACGATATCCATCTATTTTCTATTTCTGTAATAGTGGAATCCATTTCTTGTATATAGTGGATACAGTAACTTATAGAATTTAGAATTTATTAATATTTATATGAGTACAAAACAGTTACTTAACAGCTAATCTTTATAGCGATTTAGGGAGAGGCCGAGCTTCTGCTGTTTGTGTTTCTCCCTTTCAGAATGTATTTACATATTATAGGATGGCGGGTAAATACTTAATATATGTAGATAACACAAAGTTACATGAGATTATGAATACTTAACAAGTTAATAATAATAATAATAATAATAATAATAATAATAATAATAATAATAATAATAATAATAATAATAATAATAATAATAATAATAATAACACATTAACATAGTATTGTCTCAATTTTTAAATACTCTTTCAGCTGTTTTTTTAAATTTGCTAAAAGTTTGTAGTTCTCTGATACCTAGGGCAATGGTTTAAAACCAAATTTGGTCAGTTCATTCATATTATAAATATCGAATCCGATCCATCGTTCTGTTTCCTGTTTCAAAATGAATACCATTGGCCAGAGTGTTTTTTTTTTTCATGATAAGCATTAAAACAAAGACAAGAACAATTACATCAGTTTCAAACTAAGAGAAGAAAAGTTATCTAATGTTTTAGAACATTAGATGACTTCTTTCCTTAATTGCAAACAATACAATTTTAATTTTTTCATTGATGCGACTTTTCTCACAAACCACCTCTTGTAAAACCAACAATAAAATAAATAATTGATAACATGCTACTGCATTATGCTACTCTGATTGAATTTTTATCCCTTTACTACTAGCATTTTGTAGGTATTAAATGTTTCACTCTCCAAAATTACATATCGTTTGTTACTAGCGAATTATTTACAATTAAGACGGAAAACCCTTAAGGTTGGTGTAAAAGGACAAGTTTTGCCAATAGATGTCACTAAAGTCTTAGTATATCGGCTCATATACTCTTTTCCTTTCACGAAAATTCACGATTTCTCTTACAAATTTTAACCTATAGAAACTGCAAACTTTTAGAGAAGGAACTTCATAACATATCGAAGGTAAGAATCCGTGCCGATTTTTTAATTAGAATTTTCTTCATTGTTGAAATGGCTTGATTGTTGAAATGGATATCCAAACCTTTAACAATATAACTGTTTCAAGAATCAAGACAATTTTAATTAAAAAAATAGTCACCGATTGTTGCCTTCGATAGGTTATGAAGTTCCTTCTCTAAAAAATTGGGGTCTCTAGGTTGAAATATGTAAGAGAAATCACGAATTTTTGTGAAAGGTAAAAAATACATGAGATACAAAGACTGTAGTGACATCTATCGGCAAAACTTGTCCCTTTAAACCATCCTTAACGGCGAACAATACTCTGAACAGAATTGCAGCAGGAAAATGGTCAAATGTTAACATCTGATTCATCAGTATTCATTGATAGCAACAGAAACGTTCGATTTCAACATGTTCTTTTCTTCAGTTTTAGCACATTTTATTTCTTATGGACATCTATTGAAATCTTTTTAGTAAATTCTTATAATAATTTAACGAAATCTTTTAAGTATTTTAATGGTAATTTAATAAAATCTTTTTATTAAATTCTTATGGAAATTTATTGAAATATACTTAGTAAATTCTTACGGTAATTTAGTGAAATCTTTAGTAAATTGCTATTGAAATTTAACTAGATATATTTAGTAATTCCTATGGAAGTGTAATGAATTATTTGTAAATTCTTACGGGAATTTTTCAAATCTTTGTACGAAGTTCTTTTCAAAATCTAACGAAATCTTTTTGAATAAATTCTTGTTGGAATTTAATGAACACTTTCAACAATTTCTTACGAAAATTTAACGAAATATTTTTAGTATATTCTGCTGGAAATTTAAAATTTTTCAATAAATTCTTGTAATTTTTTTTAAAAAAATCTAATAAATTATTTTAAATATTAACGAGTTGTTTTTGAACAAACGCAATGAGAAAATTTAAAGAAATCTTTGTAGTAAACTCGTATAAAAATTTATCGAAATCATCTTAATAAATTCTTAAGCAATTTTAACGATTTTTTTTTTTTTTTTTTTTGTAAATTCTTATTGAAACATATTGAAATCATTTTGTGGTAATTCTTATGGAAATTTAATTAAATTCTCTTCTTAATAAATTCTTATAGAATTTGATGATACAGCTGTTCCAAATTGTGAAGATTATGCATCTATAATGTTCCTAATGCATGAGTTCATGAAATACGAATATTCCTAGATTCTTGTGCCATGAATACAAAATAGCTGAAGTTTTATTGTAAAGAGTTGACAGTTTTTTATTCAGGTTTTTCACTACGGTGCTGACTCTTAAGTTTTTCTAAAACAAATAAGTTATTTCAATCAACCCGTATTTTCAAAACTGTAATCTGTCAGTGCATCAGTGGTCCTTATTCTTCAGTTACTATTACAGTATACTGCCAACTATGGGACAATTGTATAAACTACAAAAAGCTTGGGCATCACTGTTCAAATAGGTGGTATTACCTAGGTTATTCTCTATTATTATTATTATTATTATTATTATTATTATTATTATTATTATTATTATTATTATTAATAATAATAATAATAATAATAATAATAACAATAATACAGTGAAACCTGTCTTTAACGGACCCTTTATTAAACGGAAAACTGTCTTAAACGGAAATATTTCACGGACTACTGGGAAAAATAAAGAAAACGTGTGCATATCATATTTTGTATTTATTTTATTTTATTTCTTCTGTGTATTATCTCGTAGAACAAAGAAGTACTGTAATTGAACACGGTACGTACTGCAATGTATTGTGCATTCTTTGTCCTATATAAGCATGTATTTTTTAAAAGGAAAGGTCTACCTCTATTAAGCGGAAACCTGGCTTTAACGGAAATTTTGGTGACTCCCGCTCGATTCCGCTGAACACAGGTTTCACTGTAATAATAATAATAATAATAATAATAATAATAATAATAATAATAATAATAATAATAATAATAATAATAATAATAATAATAATAATGTAGTTTTGCGGCAATGAAGTTCCGATTTTATAAGGTCATACAGCTTGATTTGTGTTTACGTTTCGTATGAGGTAGTTACACTGTTCATTTGGTTTACTGAAAGAAGAGAAATCCATAGTATATCAATTACAATACAGGCTGCTAACTAATATTGCAACATACATATACACAGGTACTAGCTATTGGACATGCGACTTTCTTTTGTTAGTTTTCGGTTATTACTTTTTTTTTTAAGCGGTTACTTGTGTGATATAATCACTTTCATGTGTCGTGTTTCTTCAAAACGTCAATGACCAGGCTACGTAGAGGGAGTACGTATGAGGAAAAATAATATATATGTATAATTTTAACTTATGTATGACACTCTTGTTATAAAAGAAATAAGATGTGTCGGCGTCACACATTCTGCCATGAAAACATATAGGAGTCTGGCGACAAGTTTGTGCCTTGTTGACGCTTGTGTACTTTGACAATGTTGCCAACAGCACGATCGAGATTGTATCTATACGGGTTCATAGTAGTGTTGTAAATAGAAAAAAAACCGTTCGTATTTTTTCAGAAATGTACGTTTTTTTTAGAAAAAAAAACATTGCCTCTCGTTTTTTTTCTAAATTTCGTTTTTTTTTCAAATAGTCATTTCTAATGCATCTTACGTCTATTTAAGTATTAAATATTTTTATATAGGTATAATCACCGTAAAATGCAACATAAATTAAACTCTAGATACTAATGCGCTACAAATATTTTACAATTCACATGAATACCATACCTATTAACAATTCGGGTTTCAGCAGTTTTCATCAATATCAACTAAGTAATAAAAGTGGAAATGAAATTATGTTTTTTCGTGAAAGCAGGCCTTTAATAAGTACGAAAATAATGTCACGAACAGTATAAAATTCAAATAACTTGTCTAGAGGTAAAATCTAATACTAATTTGCCTAATAGTATTTTTCTAAATGTCATATATAAATAATTTCTCGACTAGATATATATGATATGCCGGCTCTACCATATATGCAACACGTGCATTTGCGTGGAGCGGCAAGTTTGGATGGTCCGGTAAAATCTGTCAAAAGTATATCATTTAAATTAACCCCATCAGGATTCTGCCGCCTATAGTCGGACAATTTGTCCATGCCGACCAGATGCCGCGCTCGGATTGCCGGCGCCGGACGCCGGCATCTTTCAGCGCGATATTCGACCGCGACGAATAGTTGCCTTGGAGAGCGGTCGGCAAACAGCCGGAAATAAGCATTAAATGCGCCGGCACCGCCGTCGGAAAGTTGTCTTGCCGAACAGTCGGCAAACAACCGTAAAGGCGCAGTAAATGCGCCGGCGCCGCCGTCGAAAAGAGGCCGGCATAAGGAGTCGGCAGAGGATCGGAAAGAGGCCTTTCCGATTGTTTTGCCGGCTCTGACGGTCGGCAACAGTCGGCAAAGGGAATTTTACTTGACGATTTTCGACCGCTTGCCGCCTCGGCAAAAGGTCGGCAACTTTGAACAAGTAGATCGTCGTGCCGCCGCGGACGAGTGCCGGCTGCCTCCGGCGGCCCGCCACCGTCGACGGCGGCAATCCCTCTTTCCGACAGCGACTTCCTGATGGGGAAATATTTCTTGTTGGAAACAGACTTCATGATGATGGTAGTTACATTTACTAAGCTGACCTTCTATTTGAATACTACATTCATAAATTATGTTTAGGTTGCATTAGTTTAAGGCCACATGGGCAATGCTAAAGCAAATGGTCGAATAAATTCGAGCACAAATTGCTTGATTGTTGCCAAATGCAAGAATTCAGTTCTCGAATAGAAGTGAATATCTGTTCCATTTAGTAAGTTATCACACTTTTGATATGACAACTAGTCTTGTTTTTGTCAGAAACAAGTTCCTTATCATTGAAGATAGAAACAAGTTTTTTTTTTTAAAAATGTTAACAGATATTGAAGGGAAATCAAGAAATAAAGATAAAAGAGCTAGTTGCACTGGAATTACAAACTGATACATTGAGATTGAAGCTCGATAGTGAATTCTATAAAAAGGATTACCATTTTTCCTCTGCAGGTGTGTTTGCTTTATCTTTCACTAACCCAATAAATTAATATTTAAAAAAAAAGACACAACGGGATTGCATTTTTAGTAAGTATTTAAGCCTTTCTGAGAGCAACTGCACTTACCCTCACCTTTGTTGTTCATGCTGGAGTAGCATACTTAAAATCATGACTTTTAAGATTTGTTCTTTCTGGAGAAAGGGGGAGGCGGCAAATCATGTCATTACATGGGGCGACAAATTGAATAGGACCGGCCCTGATGACATGTATATAAAAGACATGAATATAGGATCACACAATTTGAAGTAATGGAGGGTGTTTCAAAATTAATATTTGGGTTTTGAAACTTTGTAGTATCTATTACAATTAACTTACAATTATAAATATTATATCAAATGAAAGAGCAACTCAAACAGTTTTGTACGCATGCATGTACATGCATTGTTTCTTCTGTCTGCCGTTACAAAGAGCAAGCAGCAAAGATGTAGACTAGAGAGCAGAAGGTTTTTTGTGTTTTAATAAAGACTGAATCTGTACAGTGCAACGGTCTGTGTGAAGAATATTAAGGAGACGCTTGCAATTACGTCCTTATCGTTTGCAGTTGCTATAGGTCTAAAGCCTACAGACTACGGTTTACGTGCCAATTTCGCAAGTGAAATATTTCTGCATAACAATGAAGATTTTCTGGATCGTGTCATCTTCAGTGATAAATCGATATTTCACCTAAGAGCTAATGTGAACACTCATAATGTTTGCATCTGGCCGTCAGCAAATTCTCAGGAGATGGTACACTTGAAACGAGACTCCCCTAAATTGAAATTGAAAATGAAATGAAATCTTTGAGTTTTACGTCCCACGGTTATGCCGGTTAGGCTAAAGGAGACTGTGATGATGAGTAATGAATGAAATGGTGGAAGGAAGAAAGTGGGAGGAAACGGGAGAACCCCGAGAAAACCTACGACCACGGCGTTTGTCCACCACAAAGTTCACTTGGCGGGGGCTGGGATCGAACCCGGGACCCCAAGCACCAGAGGTGAACGCTCTACCACTGAGCCACCGCGGCCCCCTCCCCTAAATTGAATGTGTTTTGTGCCATATGGCGGAAAGTTTATGGGCCTTTCTCGCCTATCGACTAGCTGTGTGCCGTGTGACAAATGAATCTCACATTGAACACTTGTAGCAAAGACTGTTTGAGGTGCTCTTTTACTTGATGCATTGCTTATAATTGTACGTAAAATGTAATAAGTACTACGAAGACTTAAAACCCCAAAATTCATTTTGAAACACCCTGCATTTCTCACCAACAGTGTTGGAACTAAGATGTAAAAAGGAGAGAAAATTTTCCTTATAAAGTTATTGTTTACAACTATATTATTATTAGTCGAGACTATAACTACAACAACAACACGAGTTAGTAGTCAAAAAAATGTAATCAAATGTATACTCGGTGGCCCAGGTAGCCAAAGTGGCACACACGGGTGTGTCATTTGTTTAATCCGCTCCTGTGTGTACACTAATTAAGATATCGGGATATTATTCTTGCAAAATATGGTTGGACTATAGTTTATCATATTATTTTTTTTTTCTTCTGGAATTCCGTCGAATTTCCGTCTCAAATTTCACCCCAGTCAAAAATTCGAGAATTTTCTAATTTCGAATTTCCGTTACTTTTTTTCCCCTGTAGCTTCCTTCGTTGTAGAAAGACCTCCTTATACTTGCCAGGTAGATACCTCGGATGGATACCTAACTGTTGACATCAATTGGACGGGCCTGCGCGCAGTGTTGCCAATTAGGGAAATTAAAATTTTCCTAAATTTGGGGGGGGGAATTAGAAATTTTTGTTTATAAATCTGTACCTATACGTCTGAGTGCAAGTCAACTTATGCAAATCGAACATTTGTCGTTACTTAACAAACGCAAGCACAGATCGTTACAATGGGGTAATTAGGGAACGCACGAAAAATTCGTATTTATGTTCTAATCCTTGATTTTTCTAGTTTTTCCCTACTTTTCTGTTTACAGTAATATATTTTTAGTAATTAGAAGTTTTGTTCCTTAAACATCGTCGTGTACCAATGTTTAATTTAAGATAGTTTGCGTCTGTCTGGTAGTAGTGTTACCAGCTACAGAAAATTTTAATTCCAGATTTTAGGGGGAAATTTTGGAAAAATTATCTGTTTTGTCTCTATTATTTCCCTCTTGTTGGCTATATCGGACCAAACGTACCAGTATCTGGAAGTCTCGGCTTTGCTCTACACAACGCATTATAGAAAGTTTCAATAGGATAATTAGGGGAAGTACAGTAGACCTTGTTCTCTAATTGGGAAGATAACTGTGATTTTTTTAAAGGTAGAATGAGATATTTTTTATTGACATGCTTACTTTATTAGATATCGTCACAATACTTGTAGGATATATTAGAGGGATACCAAAGCTTATTTTAAGATAGTTTGTGTGTGTGTGTGATAGTAGTGTTGCCAGCTACAAAAAATTTTAATTCCCGATTTTAGGGCAAATTTTGGAAAAAAATCCCTTTTTATTTCTATTATTTCCTTCTTGTTGGCTACATTCGAACAAACGTACCTGTGTCTAACAGCTTCATCCTTAACCTACACAGCGCACCATAAAAAGTTTCACTAGAATAATTAGGGAAAGTACAGTTGCGATTTATAATAAACCATGTTCTGTAAGTGGTAAGAAAATGGTGGATTTCTGAGGTAGAATGAGATTTTTCAAAAAAAGTTCATGCTTACTTTGTTATATATCGCCATGATACTTGTAGGATATATTCTTTGAGTACTAAGGGCTATTTTCAGATAGTTTTCGTCTGTCTGATGGCAGTGTTTCGAGCCAAAACAATTAATTCCCACTTTTAGGTGAAAAATTCGGAAAATTTCCCTTTTCCCTCTATTATTACCCTCTTACTGGCAACATTGAAAGAAACGTACCACTACCTGAAAGCTTCCTCTTTGCCCTACAGAACGCACCATAAAAAGTTTCAATAGGATAATTAGAGAAGCTGTAGCCTCGGCATATTTGATTTTTGCTTGTGAGGCGTAAAAAGTGTCAAAATTTCATGTGTATGACAGAATTTTTTCTTTCCCTCTTTAGATGGAAGCAAGCGACTTCAGGATTTCACTGTACCTTGTCAACACACCAAATATTTTTTTAGGCGACTTGAACCCATATAGCAGCAGTGGTACTAGATACAAAAAATTTTGAAATTCGGTTAGGGAATTTTTTGTAAATTTTCACCCCTACATTTCCCTCAATAATTTCCCACCCATTGGCAACACTGCAATGCAATTTACACCAAAAGATAGCCACATCCATTTTCTAAAAAACAATTCTTTAACCATATCAATCGAATGAATGGTTTTTGAGCAATAAGTCACTAACTGGAAATGTAGGAAAACGCCAAAAATGACCTGGGGCCGAAAGGAATAATCACACAATTTTGCTAGTATATAGGTGCAAAGAAACAAAAGATTTGTAAGTTACGAGGGCTTCGACTCAAGTTCTGTTGATTATTTCAATAATCTGCGACGTAAATCAGTAAATAATAGTTGCCAGAAAAAAAACAGACATTTGAAAAAAAACGTGAAAAAGAACGATGTTTTTTATTGAAAAAAAACTTCACAGAAAAAAAAAACCGTTTTTTTACAACACTAGTTCATAGACAGTAGCAACACACTTTATTCGTCTGGATTCCTCTGCAACAATTAAAAGCTTACAACAATGACAAAGGCAAAATTTAGTAAAAATTTTCACCGTTGGATCCATAGATTGCTTCATACTGTACTAAATGCCAGAATTTCAGTCATACAACAAACGATGACGGAAGAAACATGTAATTCCTCTGCAACAATTAGTTGAACTCAACAATGAACGTGAGCTCTTTCGTCGCTAAGTGGTTAGCGTACGCGCCTTTGGCGTGGGAGACCCGAGTTCGATTCCCGGCGGAAGCTCATGTGGTTTGGATTCCACGTTAATCAGTAGGTCTACGTCTCATAGCCTCGTTGCTGAACGGGACGTTAAGCTCAAAAGCAGCAGTATCAACAATGAGATGTCAACACTTCGAAGATTTGCACAAAACAATTGTTGCGTACACTTATTATCTTCAAATAGACTGAGACCAAATAGTATATTTCAGTATACATAGAAGATATTTGTCATTTCTTGTACTTATTAATTTATATTGAAAAGGTAGGGCGAAAGCAACGTCATCTGTTACCACAGAAACAAACTTCTTGTGGCTTTACACTATCCTTAAGCTGGGACCGTAGGGGCAATATAACTTATGTCTAAATTCCACTATTTTAAGATATTGCTGATATTAGAGGAAAGCATCGAAGACACAGCTCTATTCGAAACTGGCGCGGCCTCTGCATCTCATGATTTTCCGCAGTTGTCTACTATGATACAAGAGTTGAGACTGTCTCGCCTTGAAAAACTGTTATGGAAGTGACATCTCGTTTTGGAAAACATTTTTTCTTTTTATTGGAAGCGCTCTTGTCTCGTTTTGATGGCAACCATATTTGATCTCAGCATATGTAGTAGGATATCATATGATTAGTACCATCCTCCGATAGTCTTTAAATCTTCTCCCAGGCTACCTTAGTTGATTGTTACTGTGTGAACCTCCTGAGCCCCATTTGACCAGGGTAGGAAGACATAATAAAACTCACATTTACACAGGGATCGAATTTAAGAGAGTAGGCAGATGTCTTACCCACTACTGCATCACACTTCTCGTACAGGCATTAATTATCAGCTATTACAGTTTACGCTATTTAAATTTGATCCAATAATTTAAAAGAAAATCGGTTATGAAAAAATCGACCACGGTCTATGTGCTACTATCCTGGCATTCGTCTGTCACGAGTGAGAAAAACACTGGGGAAAATCTTATTAGGAATATCAAACAAACAACCTATTTCTGGATAATGAAACATGGTACTGTAAGTTTCAGTTAACAAGGTACTTATAAGTTATTTATGCAATAAATAAAGCTGAAAGGCATATTTGTCGTGTATAACTTCTCATTATACATTCACGTGTACGTGTCAAAAAAAAAAAAAAAAAAAAAAGAATGTCTTATTTTACTTTTAACGTTTACGTAATCACAAAATTATTTAATCATTACTTTATTAGTTACCATATTTTAGAAAAAAGTTGTATTACTAACGTTTTAGTTATTTCTGACCTGTATCATATATATATATATATATATATATATATATATATATATATATATATATATATATATATATAAGTTACACGTAGACTTTCTCTTGAGTTTTAATATCCAAATATTCTGAAAATAATCTAGCTTTTATCAAAATACTTGGGCAACGGAAACTGTTGGAAAAACCCCTCAAAATAATCGTGTAGTTAAGATATCTTCAATATTTAGTACATAAACATAATCATTGTATATATATTACATGTTCAGTTACATTCATAGTGTATTTAATGTGTTCAGTTCCTTGATATTATGTATATATAATTGAAGCATTCCCCCGGATAACGCTGTATGGCACATTTCAGTGAATTCGAGAAAAGGAAGAAAATTGTAGTAGGCCATGCATATACAGCAATACTCTACTGGGAATTTGCTGGTAGAAAAAATGGTGCTATATCTTGGACAATATAGAAACAAATCTTTTAGTAGTCTATATGTCAGTCATGTTCTATACACCGTTATTCGGGAAATGCTTTAATTTCCAATCCACAGTTGTATGAAATGTTCTATTAATTCCTATCCGTAGTTTATAGAATGTTCAATTCCTATCCATACTTCTATTACAAAAATCATTCTCAATCCGCGGTTGCATGTAATGTTTAGTTCATTCCTATCTGTAGTTTGTAGAGTATTCAATTCCTATCCATAGTTACATCAAAATTAATTTCTAGTCCAAAGTTGTATATGTTCAATTCACTCTTGTCCATAGGTTAAGACTATCATCAATTCATTCCTACATAATTTTCAGTTCACAGGAGCATGAAATGTTCAGATCGTGTCTATCCAATGTTTGTAGAGTGCTCAATTCCTATCCATAGGTGTACAAAAATATAATTCTTAATCCACAGTTGTATATATATTCATTCCTATCCACGGTTTATAGAATGTGTTCAATTCCTATTATAGTTGTATGAAATAATTTCTGAACCGCAATTGTACGTAATGTTGAATTTATTCCTATCCGTAGTTTGTAGTGTGTTCAATTTATATCCATAATCACACACACAAAAAATCGACCCAAAGTTATATATTTATATGTTCAATTCGTTCCTGTCCACAGGTATTATAATATTCAGTTCATTCCTCTCCATAGTTTGTAGTGTTCAATCTCTATCCATAATTATTTAGAAAATAATTTCCAACAATAGAAAATAATACAATTTTATTTCTGTCCATAGTTCCTGTCTTGTTCATTTCTGTTCATAGTTGATAGAATGTTCAATTCCTATCCATAGTTTTTTAAAAAGTAATTTTCAATTCACATGTGTATGAAATGTTTATTTAATTCTTTTCTTAGGTGTATAAAAAACATAATTTTCAATCCATAAACTTATGAAGTATTCCAATTCCTATCAATAGTTGTGTAGCTTGTTCAAATTCCAATGTGCGGGGATATAAAATATTAAATTCCTTCACATAAAGTAAAATAATTTAATTTAAACTATTTTTGTACCTTGATCTGAATATATGAGAAAAATAATTGAGAAGTTAGCAACACTTTTACAAGTCACGCATAGTTCAACGTTACCACCGTGACAATTTGACAAAATTTTCGGATTTCATCTTTTGAATGTGACACTTGGGTGACCTTTGCATGATATCATGGCTTGTTATGTAGCATGCACGGCAGTTTTTCTTCTTTTTTTTTCATACAGGGAAGAATAAAGTTGGGAAAGAGCGTGTGGGGCTTAGATAGTGTGAATATATGTTAAAATACACGAACATAAAAGATGGACGATACATACATACATATAACCATTTTTCCCGTTTTCTTTTAAAACTCTTGTACTTTAAAAGTAATATGTTTACAACTTGTTCATTTTTGAGCTGAATAATAATAATAATAATAATAATAATAATAATAATAATAATAATAATAATAATAATAATAATAATAATAATAATAATGCGTAACATAGGATCATGGTTGGCATAAGTGAACGATTAGTATTCTCATTACACAATGGACATGCTCTGGGTTCAAATCTGGTGGCCAGTCTTCGTAGTTGGACCTTTTATCAAGATATCTTTAATTTTACAAACCAAAATGTTGGGATACTATCTTTAAACTTATTCTGTGATTTACTTCCTTTTAAATTTCGTACCTACATTTCATTGTTAATTGTTTTCATTGTTCTGCTGTCTCTAGTATAATTAATTATTATATTCAAGCATTAATTAGAATTGAACGTTTCATGTGACTGTAGATAGAAAAAAATGTATTTGATAACATTCCACATATCGCAATTTATCATTTTACACATTCTAGATTTTGGAAGTAGTGATTTCACATACTTATAGTTTGAGAAAATGAAACTTGTACAACAAAAGGATTGAAATTGAACGTTTCCTGCAACTATAAATTGGAATTGGAACATTTCCTGCAACTATGGGTAGGAAATGGGACATTTCATACGAGTCTTTGTAGGACCTGAACATTTATTTATTTATTTATTCTGTGGAGTAGTGAGTAGAAATGCGTTTTTATTCAACTAATGATGGGATTATTTGTAGGAATTGAACATGTATTTCATCAATGACTTGGAAATTGTCTTTTTGTACAACTATTGACAAGAGTATTTGTGGGAATTGAACATTTATTTTATCTATGGATTGGAAGTGCTCTTATGTACATCTATTGGTATGAATTGAACATTTCATACATTTATAGACAGAATGTGATCTTTTTGTGCAATAATAAATAGAACATTACTTACTATGTCGGTTGGAAACGATAGTCTAGTTTTTTAATATTGGTAGAAATTGAACATTTCTTACATCTGTGGATTGAAAGTGTACGAAGGAGTAATCGTTTCTATACAGTTATGAATACAAATTTTAGAACATTTCCTGTAACTGTAATTTGGAAATGGTGTTTTTGTACATGTGAGGCCCTGAATTGAAAAACATCCCGAGTCAACTTTTTTTTTTTTTTTTTTTCGTATTTTCAGTTCTTTTTGTTTGTCGATATTTATGTTCCAAGTTTTTTTTTTCACTTGCCTACGAAGTTTAACTTCTAGGCTTCACTTGCCTAACACACAAGGCTTGCAAAATTATAACCTGTCTTATTTTTAATACAAAATAATTTCAGCTGAATATTATAGAATAACAGCTGAGTGAGTTGGCATAGGCCTATTATACCATACAGTTGAAGAATTTACTACATTTTTGCACTCACGTGAATCACATCGCTGCAATGGACAACTTCAATGATTAAGAGATATATTATTCAACTATAATGCTTTATTTGACCTTAGTCACAAATAAGAAGATACTGAAGTTAGTCGCCTCTGGGGCATTTAACAAGAACATTGTTGGACTCCTTTTACCCGCCTTTCGAAGTCAGTGCAGGAATACTTGTTTACGTGTTTGATTTCGGTACATTTTTAACGTTGATATCACAACAATGTTATAACACAACAACACATTGTTGTCATTTCTTGAATTTGCTTGTTGCGGAGACGGGACAAAACTCTCCGATGTAAATCGGGTTTCATATTTTTCATTAATATATTAAAATGTAACCAATTATTCACTCTGGAAACATGTACTAGTTCTTAACATGACACATACAAAAATTTAAAAAAAAAAAAAAAAAAAAAAAAAAATTGAGAACCTGATTTGAAAAACATTGTAAGTCCACAGATATATATATTCACGTTAATATATATGTTTCACACAAATGGAACTTTAAGAAAGGACAACGAGGAACATAATTAATAAAACAAACCACAATAAACTACTTCCAAACAAAAATATTCAATATTATAACGTTTTTTTGTTCCTTCTTGAAAATAATACTTCGGTTTACTTGGGACGTTTGTCAATTTAGGCCTTCATTTCTAGGTAGAAGTTGAACATATTTCATACATTTATAAATTTGAAATGAAACATTTGAAGAGAAACTTGAAAAAAAAAAATAAATTATAGAACTGTAAATAGGAATGGAATATTTCGTAATTGCATGAATAGAAATTGAACATTTTGTTCAAGTGAACATTGAAATAAAGAGAAAAGAAAAGAAAACAAAAAGAATCGTTATATATACTGTATTTGTAATTCACGCTATTGAATAGTTTCAAGTATGTTTTGCGTACTTATGAAAACAAGTTTCATACTCTTGCAAGTATTTTAATAACAGTACACAATTTCAATCTGGCGTATAAATACGAAAGATACACTTACATCTTACTCATAACTGCACCAGTTCCAAACAATGTTTAATATTTTGAAACAGGAAAGAAAGAGAAATGTTATAAGCATGTATGTAACAGTAAGCAAAACTCAAACAAGGCATTCGACCAGGCCTAAATAGAGAGTACTTGAGTGCACGTATGTTAAATCAGAAATATATGTATGTGTGCACGTATAGAATAACAAAATGGTGGGGAAACGAGTTTTGAGAAATAGTGGTTAGGAAGGACGGACGTGAAGGGAAACTTTTGTTTGGTCTCTTTTTTTTTTTTTTTTTTTTTTTTTTTTTGTGAAGAGCACACAAACACATCCAGCCTTTATATAAGCAGGATTCAAAGAAGAGGGAGGGAGGGGGAACTAGGAGGAGATGAAATGACGAGAAAATAAAGGTGAGCTATGAACAGATTGCTTTTAAATAAGAGAAAGAGGAACAGGCAGCCAACCCACTTTGCGGACCAGAATTGGGGCGTTTCCAGACCACCATGGAAAACCTTTAGGCGAAACCAACAAGGGGTGAATAAAAAAATAGGAAAAAAAAGCAAACAAGTAAAACAAAAAGCGTTACTGCTACCTACCTCTTCTCTTCTCCTTGTCCGTCCGTAGAAGAGGCAAGAGATTAAAGCAAATCCATCAGTGTTGCTAAATAAATGTTTCGTAAATTGTTCAAATAGCTGTCAAATATTCGTTCAGATTAGACTTCAGTTTCAGAGTGGGAGCACGGTGGTTCAGTGCTACAGCGGTCGCCTCTGGTGCGATAGTTCGATCCCAGGACACGTGGGTTTATAATCGACATGGACATCATCGTGTCTGTTGGGTTTCTCGGAGTTTACCTGTTCCCTCCTACATCCTTATTCCACCACTTAGTTCATGATTATTCAGTTTCATTAATCATTTTCCCAGTGGTGGATCTAGCCCGGAGCCGGGGGAACTTAGCCCCCTAGTTTTTTGAGTGACAAAAATATTGAAGGTATTATTTATATATTTTTGAAAGTTTATAATAAACTCATAATATACCTGTCTGGGTTCTAACTGCCCCCCCCCCAGTTTTTTCTTCTGAATCCGCCACTACATCCGTCCCCTTTAACCTAAAGTTCATAACCCTGAGACTTTAAATCTAGAAATTCCATTTCACTTTAATTTTTCAGTGTAAAAAAAAAAAAAAAAAAATCAAAATCTTAGGTTTGACCAACAACTTGTAAGTTGTGTGTAATCATCAAATTGGCTTCTGTCACAGTTATTGGTGTTTGCTCGCTACATTTTAAATCTTTTAACTCCATTGTAAATATACATTGATCCACGTGAAACTTAACTGTCTAATGATATGATATACATAGCTAACTTTAAAATTGTAAATTTAAAAAAAAAATCAAATTGCCAGTAACATTGTTTTAGCCACTTATTTTCAACCTTTCTCTACTTTTGAAGAAAATAAGGCACATTTCAAATACACAAGACAGTGGCGTACGCATAATTTTATCAAAGGGGTTCAAGCTCCCAAGTTCATATCATTTGAATTTTCTTTTGTATGCATATCTTAATATGGTAAATGTTTATTTTTTCATATCTTGTTCAAAGGGGGAAGGTTAAAATCGCGAAACTCTCCCTTATGGATGCCACTGACACAAGGGATATCTATAGATTACATCATGCTATACTAAATACCAGAATTCCAGAGTCCTAGAACAAATGGTATGGGGAGAGGCATTGAATTCCTCTGCAACAATTAGTTGAATTCAACAATGAACGAGTCAACAATTCGAAAATCTGCACGGAACAATGCTGCGTATAGTCATAACAGACTGACAGTAAAGAACAGAATTCAGTATTTGTAAAAGTTATTAGTCATTTTTGTGAATATTAATTTACATTGAAAAGATAGGGCGATAGCAACGCCATCTTCCCTCTTTTAAACAGGGATGATGTCCCAAGCCAAAAAGGCTCTTCTACACTTTCTTGACATCAACACTAATGGGGGTGATGTAGTCGTTTACTACGTTCGGGGTCTTCTTTACTTTCCAAGATGCCCCATTTTAAAGAAGTTTGGATGAAGCTCAGAGCGGCATTGGAAAAGAAAGTAGAAGGAAAGAAATTGCGTGATAGAGTATAGATAGTCGTATAAAGTTTGTGAAACCCAACTGGGCGCTCTATAGGTTCGATCCCAGGGTGGAGCTCTTATTATTTCTATGTGTAAAGAACTAATATGAAAGCGAAAACAGAAGGAATAACTTCATTTTTTAGATGCCGAATAATAATAATAATAATAATAATAATAATAATAATAATAATAATAATAATAATAATAATAATAATAATAATAATAATAATAATAATAATAACTCTAGTGGAAAGTACAAAGGATTACGCACTAAAAGTTTCAATGTCATCCGGTAGATGTCCACCACTGGAAGATGTTTGTTGCCATCTAACGGCGAGAGTGTAACGTCTAGAAAATGGGATAGGCTATGAGTAGCTACCGTGAAAATCACCGTTACTCGTGAAGGTGTTAATGAATCTGTTTAATTAACTAAAACTCTGCTGTGATAATTGCTCTACCAATCTATTGCGAATCGAATAATTCTGGAGTAACGGACAAGCGTAGTAACATTACAATACTCCTATTTCCGTGATTCTAATAAATTGTAGATAACTCAAGAGTAATATACATTCCTCTAATTTTGAGAGGAAACAAAGAAGGTAATGTAAGGCTGATTCTAATAAATTGTTGATAACTCAAGAGTAATATACATTCCTCTACTTTTGAGAGGAAACAAAGAAGGAATTGTAAGGCTGATTCTAATAAATTGTTGATAACTCAAGAGTAATATACATTCCTCTACTTTTGAGAGGAAACAAAGAAGGAAATGTAAGGCTGATTCTAATAAATTGTAGATAACTCAAGAGTAATATACATTCATCTACTTTTGAGAGGAAACAAAGAAGGAAATGTAAAGTTGATTCTAATAAATTGTTGATAACGCAAGAGTAATATACATTCCTCTACTTTTGAGAGGAAACAAAGAAGGAAATGTAAGGCTGATTCTAATAAATTGTAGATAACTCAAGAGTAATATACATTCATCTACTTTTGAGAGGAAACAAAGAAGGAAATGTAAGGCTGATTCTAATAAATTGTAGATAACTCAAGAGTAATATACATTCATCTACTTTTGAGAGGAAACAAAGAAGGAAATGTAAAGTTGATTCTAATAAATTGTTGATAACTCAAGAGTAATATACATTCCTCTACTTTTGAGAGGAAACAAAGAAGGAATTGTAAGGCTGATTCTAATAAATTGTTGATAACTCAAGAGTAATATACATTCCTCTACTTTTGAGAGGAAACAAAGAAGGAAATGTAAGGCTGATTCTAATAAATTGTAGATAACTCAAGAGTAATATACATTCATCTACTTTTGAGAGGAAACAAAGAAGGAAATGTAAAGTTGATTCTAATAAATTGTTGATAACGCAAGAGTAATATACATTCCTCTACTTTTGAGAGGAAACAAAGAAGGAAATGTAAGGCTGATTCTAATAAATTGTAGATAACTCAAGAGTAATATACATTCATCTACTTTTGAGAGGAAACAAAGAAGGAAATGTAAGGCTGATTCTAATAAATTGTAGATAACTCAAGAGTAATATACATTCATCTACTTTTGAGAGGAAACAAAGAAGGAAATGTAAAGTTGATTCTAATAAATTGTTGATAACGCAAGAGTAATATACATTCCTCTACTTTTGAGAGGAAACAAAGAAGGAAATGTAAGGCTGATTCTAATAAATTGTAGATAACTCAAGAGTAATATACATTCATCTACTTTTGAGAGGAAACAAAGAAGGAAATGTAAAGCTGATTCTAATAAATTGTTGATAACTCAAGAGTAATATACATTCCTCTACTTTTGAGAGGAAACAAAGAAGGTAATGTAAGGCTGATTCTAATAAATTGTTGATAAGTCAAGAGTAATATACATTCCTGAGAGGAAACAAAGAAGGACATGTAAGGTTGATTCTAATAAATTGTTGATAACTCAAGAGTAATATACATTCATCTACTTTTGAGAGGAAACAAACAAAGAAATCTAAGATATCACATCGATTCTAAATAGACAAAAGAAGGAAACTGAATCATAAGTTGAACAATTTGTACAAGAATGAACTAATGATTAACTTACTAAATACATACACAGTTGGCAACAGTGGTTTGAAGAAACTGAAAATAAAAAAAAATACGAAGGGGCAACTTGTGTGTGAGTGTGGATACCCTTCACACCACCTTGTTCCTGCTTATTCAGACGTGTGTACAACAAGATGGCGTCCTCGAGAAGAACGAACGAACGAATCAACGAATACGTAGACGGTTAAAAAGAAAAGAAAGATAAAAAAGATTAAAAAAAGAAACAGAAGAAGAGAAAGAAAGATCGAGTGATGAGGTTGAGTTGCTACTATCAAGCTGTTCGGGAGTGAAATCCATTGATATTCGATTTTGAAAACCCAGAATGTTGAACCAAGAACACAGATTATTCTGTTTGAACAATCGTTTTTCTCTCTTCTTTTTCATGTCTGTCTGACTCACACACATACACTCATACATATATAGTGTTCTCCATATAACATAGGTTTTCTATTTCTCTTTCACCCCCTTCCCTCCTTTTACTCTACTTGTCTACAAGAATTGTGGCTCGTTTGGGACTTTTCTGTAAGGACGAATTTGAACAAAAGAGGAGAGATCTTTGGAAGTGGAAGTGAGAACGATCTCTCTTCTAGTACATTTCTTTCACCTTCACTCACGTACACACACACACACATACACACACACTTTAACTCAACTCAACTCAGCTCAAACTCACTCAAACTCACTTTTCGTGGTATTACGGCAAAAGGACAGATCGATTTCTGCTCATAAATCATCCTTATATGTTTTCTCCACCTCTTCTCTTCTCTTTACTAAGCCTCTTGTTCTTTATTTCTACCTATCTTTCTTCTATTCTCTCTCGTCTTTTCGTGAAGTGATCTTGACTATCCCCCTTTTTTTTCTCAATCCATTTGTGTCTATTTTCATCATCATTCTTCTTTTTCCGTATTTTCCTTTTTCGTATTCTTCCTCACCAATATTTCCTCTTGTTTTATTCAGCAATTTTTTTTCAATATTTTTATCCCCTTTTACTCACGCATACTTTCGGCTTCTTAACTCCTTTTTCTCCCCCCCCCCCCGTTTTGTTTTAAACCATCTAGACGTGGTATATATGTGTATACAATAGTATATAATGTTTCGTTCCCTTGACATCAAATGGATCTACTCTTTTTCACTATATATATATATATTGGAACATTGTAACATATGAAGAGTACATTGAATTCTAGAATAGGTCTCTCCTCTCTCTCTTTTGCGTAAGTTTGCAGTTTGATATCTATCATGTGTGTGTGTTGGTGGTGGTGGGAGAGGGGGCAGAGACTGAAAATAGGAACGGACAGATATAGATTGAGTGAACAAAAGATTGGAAATAGGTGGGAACTTTCTTTTTTTTTTTTCTTTTTTTTTTTTTTTTGATATGTCAGTCCTTTTGTTCAGTATTTGATATTCACCTCTTATCAAATACACACTGTTGTATACTCTAAACGTTTTCCTTTGTCATCTGAGGAAAGAAAATAAACGTTAGGAAGACAAAAACAATGGTGGTTGGAATGAAGCGGTCGGCATCTGATGAAATAAAGAAGTAGGAAGAGAGAAAATTGGACATATGACTTGTTTTTAGCTAACCTGAGTAGTATTATTAGTGGTGAAATGAAGTACGAACGTAAAATGAAAGCAAGAATAGGAATGTCGAAAGAACTGTTAAGGAAGGAGAAAAAAAAATCTTTTTTGTGGATCCTTCAGTTAAGGAAAAGACGAATCACAAAATGTTTCGTTTTGGAATAGTGTACTTTGTGAAGCAGAAAAGTGGACACTTCGTGATAGCGACGTAAAAAGATTGCAAACTTTTGAAATGTGGGTATTCATTGTGCAAAACATTTAATTTTAAAATTAAAATTAAAATTAAAAACATGGTTCTGATGTGAAAGAAACAAAATATCTTACAATTCTTTAATCACTTATTCAATATGTTTTGAGACAAATTTTGAATATTTCATCTATTGGGGTTAATTCAGTGATTGTGAAGATTACCACACGCTACAAAATGCATTAGAAAAATAAGGGATACTTGCTTTTCTATTGGCAATAGTAGAGCTTTTATACTCACCTTAAGTATCGTGTCAAGTTATAGACATTCGCTCAATTACGCTCCCTTCATTTAAGATAATCTAACATCGTTTTTAATTATCTGTTATCAGCTTATTACTAAATTTCAGACTCATCTGAAAAATTGTAAATTGCTAAATAAGGGAGATTTTTAAAAAAAAAAAATACCAGAAAGTGGTAGACTAAATTTACTTGTTTGTTCTGCTTCGGCTTCTTCAAATAAATAATCGTTTAAGAAACATTTTAACAGCTTCATAATTGGAGATGAGTATTTTTAATTTTATCTCAACCGCTGTTACCTTTTTTTATACCGTGGAGAGCTACTCTTCTCTTGTATATATATATTTACACCCACAAGTTCTAAAGAGGGGAGGAAAATGGCAATTTTCTTTTTATATTCTTCCCAGTCTCTCTCTCTCTTTCTTAACTCTAGTTTCAACCATTTTGAGAAGTTTGCCTCTTCTCCTTTTAGTACCCAGAAGCTAACAATTTCCCACCACAAGATGCTCTATATTCCTTGGAAAAACCTTTATGGTACGTTATATAACGAATTCTCTCTTTTCCCGCCTCCTTCTTTTCATTCTCTACTTCGCGGTTCCAACTCCTCTTTTCCCGTTTTCGCCAACACAATACAAACACTCACATATTCAAAGAAAGCCACCACAAGTCTCTTTCTCTCTATATTTATATACCGAGAAAAAGAGAGAAATAGAGAGATAATGAGCGTTTTCTTCTTCAGCAAAAGTACTTTTCTCCTCAAAGAGAACTTAAGTTTTTTTTTTTTAAGTTCTCAACTTGAATATCTTTACTGATTCGCTTCTTCTTTCTGTTTGTATTTTATTTGCCATTCATGATATTTGTCTACGTTAAACCAGTTTATTTTTCCTCATTTCTTATTGCTGGCAAAATTAATTTAAGTAAAATGAATGGAGGAAAAGGTTGTTGTATGCTAATTATTTTTCTTCATTTTACCTGGATAGTGAGAAAAATTAAGATTTTTTAAAAACTACGTATTTAAGAAATTTCTTGTACTGTATATCTATCTAAAGTACGAGAAAAATGTAGCCATTTTAAAAAGGAAATTTGTTCACGCTCATAGTGATCTAAATTTGTGTTTGTACTTTGAACGGTAGTTTAACTGCGCTCACACTCAAAGAGATAAAGTAAAGTAAGTTTATACTCAAATAGGACCGACGTGTATTCACTCGTAAGGTGGGAAAGTGAGTTAAGTTATGATCAAATGGAACTCAGCAGTATTCACTCTTAAGGTGGGAAAGTAAGTTGAGTTTATATTCAGATAGAGTTCAACAGTATTCACACATAAGGTGGGAAATTGACTTAAGTTTATGATCAAATGAAATTTAACAGTATTCACTCTTAAGGTGGGAAAATGAGTTGAGTTTATATTCAGATAGAGCTCAACAGTATTCACACATAAGGTGGGAAATTGAGTTAAGTTTATGATCAAATGAAATTTAACAGTATTCACTCTTAAGGTGGGAAAATGAGTTGAGTTTATATTCAGATAGAGTTCAACAGTATTCACACATAAAGTGGGAAATTTAGTTAAGTTTATGATTAAATGAAACTTAATAGTATTCACTCTTAAGGTGGGAAAGTGAGTTGAGTTTATATTCAGATAGAGTTCAACAGTATTCACACACAACGTGGGGAATTGAGTTAAGTTTATGATGAAATGAAACTTAACAGTATTCACTCTTAAGGTGGGAAAGTGAGTTGAGTTTATATTCAGATAGAGTTCAACAGTATTCACACATAAGGTTGGAAATTGAGTTAATTTTATGTTCAAGTGGAACTCATGAGAGATATACTTTATATACGTGATTGCTTGAGGACACTACAGTGATATTTGAGTCGAACTTTTTGAATAGGAAAAATGAAAGATTAAATTACGAAGGCAACCGAGACTGTATGCCAAAAGCGACCTACGAAAACGTAGTCATACAAGGTAAAGTCTTGTCGCTCGCTGTATGAACTACCTTCCAATCTGTTAGTACTACCATCTACATCAGAAGACAGTGCGCTAGTCATTGGGTGCTGATGACCTCATGTTTTTGAGAGCATTCGGCTGTTGGCACGTCACGCCAATAATCGTACAACCGTAACTGAATGTGAGAGTTATAAATTGTAACACAACATTAACTCCACTTGCTTCCAGGGCAGCGAGGGTAAACAACTAGGTTTGGCCAGACCAGGAGTAATAGCGCGAAAATACGTAAAGTTAGGGAAAATGGGAAAGAGTTGTCCAAGATGTATGATTGTTGAGAAGAGTCGGAGAGACCTTCGTCCAGTAGTGGTTTAACAATGATGAGTGGTGAATTCGTACATGAAGAGTTTCTTCGTTGCATTGCTCCTAGTGCTTGTATTTTCTGTCTGCATGATCTCGTGTTTGATCCTCTGTAGGGGCATCAACCCTTGGATAAATTAGAGTCCGACAAAATTAGAAATTCACATTAGATCTAAGTCCTGCTTCATGTAAACTTCATACAGAAAATAAACGTTAAATTTCAATTAATCAATCGATTTATAAATGAAAATATAGTCTTGTAATATACTTCTTTCATAAAAATAGATTCAGTCAAAAATTATTCAAAAAATTTAAAGAACCCTCAAATAAACGTATAGGATGTTTCAAAACAACACCTATAACCAGTGGCGTATTTAAGGGGAACTTCCGGGTTTATCCCCCCCTCAAATCTTACTTATTATAGTAAAGTAAATGAAATATCTTGCAGAATTTTCACATTTCCATGCAAAGCCCCCCGAAACAAAATCGTAAATACGCCACTGCCGATAACGTTTGAGAGGTGATTCCTGACAACAAAATAGGACGAAAAGTATAGACCAACCTGGGTGCACAAATGCTTCCTTTCGGAGTTACAGGTTGCCGAAAACATGGGAAAAAAATGAATTTTAAAGGCCCATAGTTTTAATACTATGGGACATACCATAGTCGGGTCAAGACTTCACTTAGGAACTAGAATGTGCTCTATGCAAATATTTATGTTTCAGAATCCTGTGGTACTTCCGCAACAATTTTTATAGAGGTAGTTGGTGAACACTTCATATTATATGCCCGTAGCCAAACTCTCTCTATAAAAATTATTGCGTGAGTATCTTAAAATTCTGAAACATGTACGTTTGGGTAGCACACATATTAGTTCCTAAGTGAAGTCTTGATCCGGCTACGGTAGGTTCCATAGTATTGGAGCTACTATTTTACTGTTAGGAATCACCTCCCAAACATTGTCGGTGTTGTTTTGAAACACCCTGTATTAAAGACGAAATCCCTTTTACAAATGCACTAGAATAATAGAACAGAATTAGGTGTAAAAGGAAAGAGAACTTAAAACATTATTGTTACAGTATGGAACTAAGTACTTAAGCATTTTAAAATAATTTGTTCCAACAAGCCAGAAAACATCACATGCGAAGAAATTGCTACTGTTTTCCATCACGGAAAACATGCCCTTGGACAGAAAGGAATAAACGTGTGCACGAAATCTCCCACAACACTGGAAGAAAAATAACTTGTAATTAACAAAAGTGCAATATGCTAACAAGTAAAAACACTTGCTATTTTCTTGAAACGTTTGTTTGTAACTTTTCGTGTTTCTCGTTTAATCCATTTTCTTTTTTCTTTTCTTTTTTTTTTGTTGAATATTGTTCGCGCAAGTAATAGCAAAGCGCATTGTTAGCGCTATGACATGCACAAAACTTGATGAAGAATGTTCAATTAAGTGCAGAAGCACGGTATTGTGTCTGGCTTACTTGACCAGATTTCGCTTCCTCTTAATTCTCATAGCATCCCAATATCCTTAGGAATCGAACCCGAAACCACACACATTACTGACACGGGCAATGATCGGTTTCAGGAGAACTCAATTTGCAATCACTAATTCTCCTCAAAAAGGGGACCGTACATTTTACTGGCACGGTCATTAACTGGTTTCACGAGAACTCAAGTTGCAAACACTATTACGCTTCAGAAAGTCCTCTGTTAGGAAAGACTTCTGGGTAGACTGAGTTTAAATTGGAGTTGGGTTTGGTGTGTCTGTGTTTGATCTTTACAAACCTATCCAAAACACTCGACAAATTGGCGTGGCCCTCGAATCCAGCTCTCGTGAAGGCGATACTATGTGGTGGGGATTGGCCTGAATTTGCTTAATAGTCTGTGCATCCACCAAATGACCCTGTCGTAGTTTAGAGCCCGCCTTAATAGTAATTTCCGTCGTTTGGTGTTGCATGAAGACGAAAAACCCAAACATTTTAAGAGCTTAAAGTAATATGGGATCATGATCACTCGCAGCGGGAAAGGGCGGAAATGGAAAAATAACATAATTGCTCCCTCTGAATTTTCGAAAGGGGTTCGGTTCTTCGAAATACATGTTAAGCGACCCTAGTTTTTTTTTTTTTTTTGAAAAAAAAATCTTGAGGTAATCTCAGAAAGCCCAATACATAACTTCGGTAGAATTTTGAATTTGGCTTAATTAACTATACACATGTGTAGGGAAAATTGTCCTTTTTCCTGATACTTAAAATTTAATTGGGAAAAAAGTGGAGCTTTGTCACAATATTATTTGCAGAAGCATCCAAATTTAAACCATTGTCCAACTATTGAATGAAGATCTGTAAAAACAATGTACGGATGAACGTTGTAATGAATGCTATGTGAAGGTTTTAAAAATTGCAAAGTGTACGCCAGAGAATTTCATGTGTTTGGTCGGAGTAGAAAAAACGAAAGATGGAAAAAAGGCCTTTGGGTTTGCCGAGAAGAACATAGAGAGATATTAAAATACAATAGTTGAGGGTGGGTGAGTTTTCCCTTATATAACTTTGAATCCTACTTTGAACCTTAGAGCAATGTTTCTCAAAGTGTGGGTCGCAGGCCTTTTCTTTGGTGGGCCGCGAGAAATTTTTCCTTTTAATTGTGAAAAGTTTATTTTGATGCAGAAACATATGTTGTAAAGTAAGTACCATTCAGAAAATGAAAATTGAAAGCGTTTGTTAATGAGGTGAAGAGTAAGTGGTTATTCAGAGCCCTGCCCTGTTGTACAGTCAGTAGAAAATGCTGGGTTAGGATGGAAAGAGGATGGATGAGTCAAAATCTGTCACGGGGTAGGGCATTGCGTTGAGAATAGTGAGAGCTTCATATGGAAAAATTAGAATTATGATTTACAAAATTGAAATACCACCATTACGTAGAATGACAATGTGTATTTGAATAAAAGTAGGTGGGCCACAAAGTACTTTTTAATTTTTAATGTGGGTCGCGCTAACAACAAGTTTGAGAACTACTGCCTTAGAGAGTTAGTAAAGTAGACATGGACAATTATTGGCGTATTTCTATCTTCATAATCTCTCTTAGGGTGGGTGGGGTGAAATACTGAATTAAAAGCAGATATGGTAATCTACCAATACTAAAATAAATTCCTTTCGGAAGAGACGAGATGCAGAGAACTGAATTGGAGGTCTAGAAATGAACTTTTTTCTTTGTCATTTGCGAAAGAATCCGCCGTGCTGTGGCAGTGATAAAAGAGAGAAAGAAATAAGGGAAAGAAGTGTAAAAACCAGAACGCTTTATATGAAATAGAGAGAGAGAGAAGAAGATAGAAAAGAGCAGACGAAGAGACAAAAAGGGAAAGAGAGGATCTATATGCACACATTCGCACAGACATTGAAGGTTTCTGGCCAGAGGGCGCGCGCGCAAAAATTCCCCAATGACTGATCCGCTATATTGCAGTCAAAGCGCAGCGCACCGAGAGAGGTCTCTGGGCCTGCGATTAACACAGAATCACCATAGCAACAAAAAAGAGCGATAGGAAAGAAAATAAGAAAAACTGATAATGCTTCCTTACTTTAATACTCACCCTTATTGGTGTATGCGTCTGTTTTCCTTAGTCAACCTCCGCCCTTATTTATTTTTTTTTTTTTTTGGTACAAAAGAAATAAAAAAACTGTCCTGTATTGACTTTTCAGGCAAACCACGGTACTCCCATAACAAGTGCGATAAAATATAGAAATCTTAAAATGGTTGGATCTACAAGTATCTAAATTTCGTTTGCTTTATTTAGAGCAGCGGCTCTCAACCGTTGTGTCGCGACACATTGGTTGCGTCACGCAGTCCTCTAGGGTGTGTCGCGAAATTTTAGAATTTAAAAATCATGAAGAATTTAATAATAATAATAATAATAATAATAATAATAATAATAATAATAATAATAATAATAATAATAATAATAATTAGTTAAAATAAACTTTGAGACAGACTGTTGAGACCAATCAACGCCCCCAGCGGCAGTAGTAATACTCAGTAGACACAGAGTCATTACATTATAAAAAAAACTTTTAGGTTTATTGTTACTAATAAAAATCAAACAAATGTGTCGCGATGTCCTAGACGTTCTGTAAAATGTGTCGTCAGACAAAAGAAGGTTGAGAACCACTGATTTAAACCATCAGGGGCGGCTCCTAGTTATTAAAACATGATTCACGTGACCTTCTAAAAAAAAAAAAAGGAAAAGGATTTCTTTACTTTTACTTTCATTATTTCAATCTTGTTTTAGAATAAGCATTATTTGTCAAAAGCAGCACGCACAAACTGCGTTAGTAAAGTACAGTACTTCCCCTGTTATGCAAGGAAATAAATTTATGTATTTGTAGAGCGAAGCACCCGACGTTGTTATTAATATTATTAAATATTCTGCCATTTGTGGGATTAATGAGGGTGATTTTTCTTCTTAATTTTCAGTTTGGTTGTGGGAATGTTTTTTCCATGTTTGTCGATCTTCACCTTGCTTTTTTTAACTCCCAATATTTTCTTCTATTTTTTAAATTTATCGATCAGTTGTGTTCTTCTTCTTCCTATTTCTCGCTTTCCTTTCATCTTTCCTTCTATGGCAGTATGAAGAGGACAATTTCTTTGCAAGATGTGTATAATCCAATTGGCCTTTCTACGAAGGATGGTGGCTAGAAACGTCCTCTTCTCTCCTATCCGTTTTAAATCATCCTCGTTTGTGACTTTTTCTGTCCATTTTATCTTCTCCATCTTCCTCCAACATCACATCTCGAAACTTTTTAAGTATTTCTTATCTAACTTCCGTAATATTTAAGTCTCTGAACCATACATTCCAATACTCCATATATAGCACTTGACCAATTTCTTCCTTAGTCCAATAATAAGGCTGCTGGTTAAGACTGACCATTTTTTGTTGAATATTTCTTTGGCTATGGCTATTCTTGACCTGATTTCTTTAGTGCAGTACGCGTCGGGTCTTAATTCAGAACCTTTATTTTTTTAAAAGAAAAGAGAATGCTCCTTATCCATTACAATAAAATGCATTGCCCAGATATGTATCCTGTGTTGTTATGTAAACCCGCATAACCAAATATGAAGTGCTGGTTGCATACATATAAGGCGTTTGTAAAAAAAAACTGCGAGAAGCGTGCATACATTTGCCAATACTGTTTGACCCTCCGGATAATCCCACCTCCCAGACCAAAAATTGAATAAACCGTTTCGTACGCGATTAGATCTATTGAAGACCTATCTCTACAAAATTTTGTGACTGTAAATGACTTATTTCTATGCGAAAAGCTGATGACAGACACATACATACACGTATTATTATTATTATTATTATTATTATTATTATTATTATTATTATTATTATTATTATTATTATTATTTACCGATATGGCTTCCCTCAAGAGCAAGTATTACGTGAATCCGGGAACACACGGATGAGTCAACTACATACGCGTATTAGATCCCTTTTAGCTGTGCATTATGATGGTTGTTCTTCATTTATTTCTTTCATTGGCATGCTCTAATAAATAATACTAATTAGTGAACAGTTTGGGAGATGCAAGCATTTTCTGAGTTTCAAACGGGAGTTCGACGGGTAATGAGATTTAATGAAGACAAATTGTCCTAGTTTTGATTTTGAAAATTAAGGGGTACCGATGCAAAAATAGATTCAGATTTTTTTTTTTTTTTTTTTTTTTTTTTGGTAAATCACATTACATAAGCTGTAAGGTTATATTTTCATTTACTACTGCCATTCAGTGGCCTTCGTAACATTTTCGGTAACGCACTCGCCTTTGGTGCGAGCGGTCCAGGATTCGATCCCCCGGTGGGGTACTTGGTTAAAAAGGTATAACAGCTTTTTCAAGCCATCCATGTATTTCCTATATTTCCTGGGTTTTCCTCATTCACACCAGAAATGATATCTAACATACAGATCCCAGTTATTTCCCTTCTTTTCCCCTTTCCCGGATAGTGTGCTCGTTGAGAGACGTAATCCCTCATGCGTGACGGGTTTAAGACCATAGATCCTGGTAATGGCCAGAAATATGTGTAAATGTAACTCATTAATGTGTATATTATGACAAAAATTATCCTTTGGAGAGGGGCAAGAGGGTTTCTCTTCTATTTCCTCTTTTTTCCTTCCAGCATTTCTGACTTCTCTTACAATACAATTCTGAAATTTGTAAAAGAATGAGAAAAGTTCAAAAATATTTTTCGAAATCAATTACAAAATGTTTTACTAAACATTCATCCAGCAATGATTTGGTATATAAATTTTAAGTGTAATAAACACTTAATAATTTTACTACATTTAATCAAAAATCTGGAATTCGACGTATCTTTACTCATTCTATGGTTAGGGCCCCCAGATTTTCAAACCAAAAACAGGGATATGCTATGAAAATGTACACTACAAATCAGGATACCTTATGAAAGCTTACAGGTGTAGTTAATGTTGCCCGTGAGATGAGACGAGACAACAAATATAAGGTTTTGTTGTCTCGTCTCGGTGCTCTTCGTCTCATCTAAAAAAAAAAATCGGTTAAACTGAGACGTCTTGAAGCCTTAGCATGTGTCCAAGAGTTAAGTAGGTCAATACGCGTAAAATATTCGAAATATACGCTTAATTAATATTGGCGTCAATGCTGATGTCCAACATGGCTCCATAACCACTTAAATTATATAGAAGAAAGATGACATGATTTTTTTTTTTGTTCCTTTTGAAAATCCCGCTGATTGTGCTACTGGTTTGTCCGTTCTCAAGTTGTTATATAATTTAATAACAATATTTCTGCAAGTACAATAATTGATTTTTTTTTTCTTTTAATAAATGTGTTTGATAATGGTAGGAAAACTCTTCGTCTATTTGACGCCTATTAACTGTTCAACACAATGTTATCACAATAACTACCTCCTTGTTTCGCATCTTTTTCTTCTTTCGAATTGACAATGTATAATTGTGATAAGCTTTCCTTTGAACTAGCAACAAATGCCGCTGTTTTTTTTTCTTTTCTTTGTGATTTGACCATCGATGTGTAACATCAGTGTAAATATGGTAGTTTTCACGTATTTTACAAGTACTTTCTCGAATGATCAGGAAGATATAGATAAAATAAAAATAAAAAAAAAAACATGAGTGTAGTTTGTTAATAATTGGAACACATTTTTGTAAGACGCAATATCATGTTCTTTTGTTTACCTTTATGTGAGAAAATGCAGAAATACTCGGTAATAAACGTAGAAAAATTTTTGTGAGGTTGGAAAGGAGAGAATTTTTCACAGAGGCGGTTCTTGAGGGAAATCACATCAATCAATATTTTATCTTAGAAGCTAAGAGAAGTAAGTTTCATACGGTTTCAGGATCCTTAAGGCGTTCGAAGGCGTGATGGATCAAGGAAAAACGATCGAAATTACGAGGGTCATCCAGAAAATAAAGACCGTTTGGTTATACAAAATTACAACCATTATATTTATTGGCAAAAATAATTATGTTATATATCTGACACTTCCTTCAATTCTCTACTTATAATCACCATCTTCATTCAAACATTTATCGTATTTGTTTACGAGCTTCACAATTCCCATGTTATACTCTGCTGCAGCCAGTTGGTCACTGCCATTACATTCTTTACACGATATCAAACACATGGAGATACCTTTCTTGATCGGATTGTGACTGGTGATGATACCTGGGTGCCTTATATCACACCAGAGAGCAAGCCGATCATCCATCATCAAAAACAAAAAGTGGCATCATCCAAAAAAAAAAGAGAAAATTCAAACAGACTTTCTCAACACGAAAGGTCATGGCAACCGTCTTTTGAGATCGTAAAGATGTTCTTTTGGTGGCTTTCATGCCAAAAGGTACGATCAGTGCAAATCGTTATTGTGAGGCTAAGAAAACTACGGCGAGCTATCCAACGTAGTAGGCAAGAAATGCTTTCTGGAGGAATTGTACTTCTTCACGACAATACCCGCTCTCATTCTGCTGCTGCAACTTAAGAATTGATGGATCAATTCGAATGGGAAATTTTTGATCATCCATCCTATTGTCCGGACTTTGCTTCTAGCGATGTCCACGTTTTCCCTAACCTGAAAGAGTTTCTGAGCAGTAAACGTTTTGGAAGTGATGAAGAATTGGAGAATGCAGTGACTGTCTGGCTTAATAAACTGGCAACCAAGGGCGTCGATTCTGGGGGGCCGGGGCCCCCAAAGCTCATGTGGGTCTACCTATTGTATTTTTGAATATACAGTATTTGGCATAATTTCAATGCAATTTGTCTCAAAATTCTCATATATAGAACTGCATCTGAATGCCCCCCTCCCCCCCCAAAAAAATTACAAAGAAATCGGCGCCCTTGCTGGCAACAGAAGAGTACAAGATGGGAATTTTGTAGCTTATGAACAGATACGACAAATATTTAAATGAAGATGGTTATTATGTAGAGAAGTGAAGGAAGCTTCACATATGTAACAGAATTGTTTTTCTCCAGTAAATGTTTTTCGTTTCGTATAACTAAACGGTCTTTACTTCCTGGATGACCCTCGTACAATGCTGTGTCCGAGTATGAATAACCATTGAAGTACATACAAATAGTAAATGTGATGTTAGGAGTGTTTAGGTGTAAAAATAAAAGTTACACATGGTAAAAATAGGAGAGCGGGGAGGAGGAAAACAGAAGAAGCAGGAATGTAAGACAATACATAAAAACAAATGAACTCGGGAAAGAATACTATCACAAATACATTGAAGTCTAACCACCCGTATTCGACCTTACAAACTACTTTGATAAGTGGAAACATATTTTGATGAGCTGCTAAGAAGTTATGATGAAAGTTAGGACAAGAGTATCGAAGGACAGTAAGGGCACAACTTATAACTATGGAACCATCCTCTACAGATGCTACAGATGTTGCATCTGCCTTTTGGATTATTAAAAGAAGTAATACCCCTATGATTGACGGTACCGGTAGTTTTGCAAAAAAAAAAAAAAAAGTTTTCGGTAGATTTTGCTAAAATTGAAACTGTTTGATGTGTATAAAATATTAAAAAAAAGAAAAATACATTAAAAATGCAAGACAAATCTAATAAACAAATATATACATAAATAAATTGATTTAATATCGAGATTTCCTCTATAACACATTTTGCATCAATATATGTATATTCGATACATACGTATGTGAAGCAAATAAGGTACCTACAGTGCGGAATTGGTAGGTGTATCTACATTTGTGAATCTATATGTGTATGTGAGTGTGTGGTTGGGGAGGAGCTGATGTTGAAGAGGTGGGGGTGGTGGAAGCAGAGCACTGCACAGGTTCAGGAGAGAGAGAGAGAGGGTAAAAGAGAACAAGTGAGCTGTAGAGGCTTGAATACGAGATTGATTGTCTCTCGACCAAAGCGTACACAGATTGATTAGTTACCCACCATACTACCCAGCCCTGGCATCACCATCCCAACCCACGCCACTCTACTCGTTTCGTCTACTCGACTCGTCAAACAGTTTTCTTCTATTTTCCAATCACGAGAATGGACGGCAGGACCAAAGAGGGAGAATACAGATGGATTTTTCTAGATATATACCGGTATATACTTTTTTTTTTTTTTTTTTTTTTTTTTTTACAATTTGTTCTGGTTCGAAGAAGGGGAAGGGATCTGTGAGTGGTAGAAAGAGTTTGTATCAGAGGCGTGAAAAAAATTAGGGTTTAGGGGAAAGGGTGAATGGAAATCTCCCCAACCCCTCTGTCCCAGCACTGTGTGAACGAATGGCTGTTCTAACAAATTAGCTTTTCATTGGTCCAAACTCGCTGAGCTACCTAGCGTCACATTTATCGAGACACACATGCATATATATATATATGAGTATATACACACACACTCAGGATGCAAGTCAACGGTCGTGCACCGTCACCATGACAGTTTTCTCGTGATTTTTATTTTAGTTTTTCTAAATCTACAGATTTCTCTCTACAAAAGTTCAACATCTATATTTCTTACTTACGATTGTGTGATCTGAAACAGTAAACTGAAAAATTGATTATATATGTATTCATTATTTCTATTCTCCTTTAGTAAGTGGAGTTGTCAGGAAGAATAAAAACAAAAATTTTAACGTAGTTCGTACTTACTATCATCTCTAATTTGTTAGCATTTCCGTGAATTTGTATCGATTTATTGGGTTTAACGATCTTAAACTGACATCCTGAGAGGCATTGATAATACGAAACCTTATTGTGGAACAAATAAGTTTCACAATGTGAAACTACAGTAGACATTCAAACTATAGGTGTCGAATATTCTACATAGAAGTGATAGATGTATCAGTTCCGGCTTCAATAAAGGGAACTACTCGTACGATAGACTTCACAAATATAGCGTACTAATATCCTAACCAGAAGTGATAGATGTATCAATTCGGCTTCAATAGATGAAACCCTGGTAGACTTCCAAGCTATAGGGTTCGAATGTTCTACATAGAAGTGGTAGGTGGTCGAATATTCTAACCAAAAGTGTAAGATTTATCAGTTCCAGTTTCAAAAGATTATATTACAGAAACTTAACTTTCCAAACTATTTTGGTGTAATTTTTTAACCAGAACTGATATATTTATGAGTTCCAGTTTCAAATAAAAATGAAATGAAATACTTCAGTTTACCGTATCATAATTATGCCCTTTTTGCTAAGAGAGAGAGCTGATTTTAAGAGATTCGGTTTCTATGGTTCAACTATACATTGACTCTAAAGAACTTAACTATTGTGTCTTAGCTGTACACTGATTTTTAGAGATTCAGTTTCTTTAGTTTAACTATACACTTAAGGATACATTGACTTTGAATTATACTTAAATCTTAGACTAACACTAGTTCTCTTGTCCTCTTCTTCCAGGTATGGAATGGACCTCAACGGTGCTCGAAGAAAAAACGCCACACGCGAAACTACAAGTACACTGAAAGCATGGCTCAATGAACATAAGAAGAACCCGTACCCGACGAAAGGGGAGAAGATAATGTTAGCGATTATCACCAAGATGACCCTAACGCAGGTGTCTACGTGGTTTGCCAACGCCCGGCGGAGACTCAAAAAGGAGAATAAGATGACGTGGGAACCAAGAAACAGGGTAGAAGACGAAGACAATAATAACGATGACGTCAGTAGTCGGAAAAGCGAAAACGGGAAGGAGTTAGGGAAGGATCATCCGTCACAAGGTGAGAGAGAAACTGTTGCAAAATAATAATAATAATAATAATAATAATAATAATAATAATAATAATAATAATAATAATAATAATAATAATAATAATAATAATAATAATAATAATTCATTAATTATATCTTAATTATACTAAATTTTATAGCTATTCGATTCACTGATTTTTTAAAGATTCACGTCTAAACCATAAACTGACTTTCAACAACTTACGTATTGTTTTGTTTTGACTTTATTATACATTCATTTAAATTGTGCCTTTGCTGTGGCTTAATTTAGGTTTAATTTTAAATAATCCTTTTATTGTGACTTACTAAAACTGCAAACTAATTTGAAAGAATTCATTACTTTAATTGTTCGGTCATCTTCGATTGAAATTTAACTATACATTATTTGTAAACAATTAACTTATCGTGACTTAACTATGCACTAATTTTAAATAATTCAGTTTATTTTGGTTTAACTATACACTAATGTTAAAACAATACTTCTACTGTGGCCCAACTATACACTGATTTTAAATAATTCAGTGTACTTTGGCTTAATTATATATTAATGTTAAACAGCATTTGTATTATGGCTTAAATATACACTGATTTTAAATAATTCAGTTTACTTTGGCTTAACTATACACTAGTGTTAAACAACACTTGTATTGTGGCTTAACTATACACTGATTTTGAACAACTCACTTATTGTATTTTAACCATATACTGCTTTTAAACAAAATTAACTTCTTGTAGTTTAACTATACACTGATTTTGAATAACACTGCCATCACTGATTTTAAGAAATTTGTTTGTTGAAATTTAGCTATACGTCGATTTTAAAGTATTTACTTGGTATGGCTTAACTTATACGCTGGTTTTAAGCGATCCACTTAGGTAATAGTGAATGCTTAAGATGTGTTAGTTTTGAATAACCTCTTTTTATTATGCATTGATTTTAAAATGGTTTAATTTGTACACGGTTTTTAACTATTTGCTGATGTGAATTAATACCTGGGCCTTCGCATTGTTTGTTGGTTCAACGTAATAGTTTTGAGGTTCTGTTTGAATAGACAGATGGTAATCATAGAATTCTGTTTTTATTAACCCCCTTTGACTAAAAGTAAAAAGATCTTAGTTTTATTTCTGGGTCTACGTATTAGTTTTGAGGTTCTGTTTATTATATTTTAATACACAGATGGCAATCATAAAATTCTGTTTTTATTGTCCACTTTGCCTAACAGTAAGATGATTTAGTTATACTACTGATTCTACAAAATAGTTTTCAGGTTCTGCTTATTATATCTGAATAGACAGATGCGTTTGTGTACTATTAGTAGGATTTGCTGTGTTTAATTTAATCAATTTGATTAATATAGACGTAAAGTGTTCTCTTTTAATGTCCATCTTATTTATGTCAGAAGGCCTTGTTATATTGACAAGTGTAACCAAAAGTCTGAAGTTACACGTTATGAGGAAAATTAAAGATAGCAAATAGAACATCACAAGTTGAATGGTACTCACTAGGTTCATGCTGATTTTGCATAGACTATTTGATAGAAGATGAAATGAGGACAATAGAAAGAAATTTAGGGTTTTTATTAAACAACTGCAAGGACATGAGTTTACAAGAAAATGTAAGAGACAACGAAATATTCGGAAATTCGTTGTGGTGGTAATACTGCAAATTATGAATAACATGTTAAATGCTTTCGACGAACTGAACAGTTTCAGATATCTAGGATCAACATTAACAAACAAAAACTATCTACAAGAAATTAAATGTCGACTGAAAACAGGAACTTAGTGTTATTTGGTCCAAAAACTCCGTCTTCGCGAATTCTTCCGCAGAATTTGAAAATTAAATATGTAAAACAAAAATTATGCCTGTTGTACTGTATGGTTGCGAAATATGGTCGCTTACTCTGAGAAGGGAAGTATTTGGAAATAAAGTCTTGAGGCGAATATACGGACCAGGGGGGACGAAATGGAAAATATCGAAAATTTAATAACAAGAAACTGTATAATTTAAGTATAGTGTTTACCTAACACTATTAGGGTCAATGTAAGTGTAGGAGACTCAAGTGGCCAGGCTGGTCATGTAGCCGGAATGGTAAAAAATAAGAACACTTTCAAAATTTTAAGTGCAAACTCTATCGAAAAAGATCATTAGCTGCATATGGGAGGACAATTTAAGATGGTTTTCGTACAAATAAAAAATCAAAGTAGATTCAAATAGTGGATACAAACTGGGGGAAGGATCGAAGTCAATGAAGAGCCTCCGTGCAGCTTTTTAACTTCAAGGTTCCAAAGGCAATAGAATGAGTTAGTAAATCTGAAGTTATTTTTGTTGCATTTGGATAGATAGATGCAATTATGTATTAAGAAGGTTTGTTCCATTTGGTTTAGCCAATTTCATTGAGTCAATTAAAGATACAGTATTAATTAACTACCGAGGTATCTATCTCTCTCGACACAAATAAACGCTTCATTGAATACAGCGAATCTCTACTTTTTTAAGAATAAATAAATAAATGTTTGCCACATATGCAAGCGTTTATACAAATGTATCTATATACATTTACGCAGTCAAACGAAAGAAAAAAAGGGAGATTATCAGTTCAAACAGAAGCTGACTAGGTGATGCTTGTTACTGAAAGACAGTTCAATCGACCGAAGATACACAAAAGTTGATGTCGGCGCCTGTTTGATCTCGTCAACAAGCTGTCAATCTAATCACACTAAACTTAGATATTGATAAGAAGAAGAAATGTGCCGACACATGCAATCAGAGCGAAGAACTCATGTATTTTTTCTTTCTTTTTTTTTTAAATCTTACTTTTTAAACTCATATCTTTTTCACATGTATGTAATGTCTTTTAAAAGAAAGAAGAAAAGAACATACTGTGAACTACTGTACAGATATATATATATATATATATTGTATAAACGGTAAATCAGAGTATGTGTACTCTACAGTATATAAAACTGTGATAACAGAAAAGGATAAAACACTCAATCCCTTTATGACTGACAAATTGTGAGTAAAAAAAAAAAAAAAAAAAAAAAAAAAAAAAAAAAACGGAATGAAGCCAGAAAAGTTCATGACAGCAGGATCTCAAGGAGTAAGGGAAAAGTTGGGGTGGGGGAAGTACAAAGACACTGCTACACAAAGATAGATACAACTTTTAAAAAAAAATAATAAGCGGATATCTTCATTAGGAAAAAAAATAGCAAAGATGTTTGAAATGCCGCATCCTTTTTAGCTTTTTCCTGTTATCAAGAAAAACCATACTCTCTCTCTCTCTCTGTATATATATATCTGTGTGTGTGAAACTACTAGTGTTGTTCGTTTATCATTTTTTTATCAATCTTAAGAAGAAACAAAAAAGAAAGAGAGAGAAGGATCCTCTTACACACTATCAGAAGTTCTATAAGAAGTTAACATTAATTTTCATGTGATTAAATATTGTTCTTTTATAAATAGTATTATGTATGAGTTACTTAACACCTTTGGTGCGAATTGCATCAAGACACGACTTTGCACTTAAATAACAGACACGATGATTGGACTTTATTTAATATTAAAAATGATAAGAAAAGAAAAAGAAAGGAAAGTTCTATCTTGATTTTTTTAAAACTGATTGATTAAAGAAAGAAAGAAAAAAAAAACAGGAAAGTTCCAAAACATTAGGATACAAATAAAACTTATTTCTTGTTTTAATCTACGACTTGGCGTCAGTTGTTTTTCTTTTAATATATATTTAATACATTAAGGAAAAGTGACAAAGACTATGAAATGAAAATAAATACAGAAAATATTAAAATGGCTTAGAAAAGCTAGAAACTATGGCAATTATGGGAGCACAAGGAATAAAAGTAGGTTACATGAGGATTTTTTTTTATTATTATTCGTATAGTATTTCTGAAGTGTAATTCATAGTTAAGTTTCAATCAATGACTGAACAATTAAAAAATAAACCCTTTATTAATTTCACTTCACAATTTTAAGTCATAATACATGTATATACAGTAAAACTACTGTTTAAAATTAGAATATTGTTAAGTCACGATAAAAGCATAATTTAAGTCAGCATGTTAGTGAAGTTCATAACAATTCAACGTTCAAAATAAGTTTATAAATAAGTTGCGATCATTAAAATAATTCTTTAAAGTGGTAAACTTATATTTATTATACAATTAGGTCTTCTTACTGTTAGTAAAAATGGATAATAAAAACAGAATTTTGTGACTGATATCTATCTATTTAAATATAATAAACAGAATCTCAAAACTATTACATGGAACCAGCAATACATGGGCGGCGATTAGGGGGGGCAAAGGGGGGCAGTTGCCCCCCCACTTTTCTGAAATGGCCTATTAATGAATATAGTTTCAACCAGGGAAATTTGTATATTAACATTGATATACACATATTCAGATCTACAAATATGAAATAACAGATATAAAAATATGAAAATAATAATTGTTGTAAACTAGTGCGGGTTGAATAGCGTCTCTCTGCAAGAACCCTTCTAGAAATAAGGGAATATTGACTTTTTGACGCGTCTAGGTGCAGTGTTGGTGCTAGTGATGATCGACAAGTGAGAGATGTGAAATCCGTATTAAATTCGGTCCAGTGGTTAAGTAGTTCTTTGAAATCATATTCTCAAGCATTAATTCAGTTGACTACAACAATGAAACGGGCAGTATAATTCGTTAATATTTGAATCAAATCAGCTTGTTTTAATCTATTTTAAATTAAATTGATGTAATAAGCACAATTATGTCCAATAATGACAGAAAGAAAGGTTACCAATAAAACAGAAGTGGGAGAGGAGGTTCAATATGCAACGAACATTCAGGATGCGGATGCCGCTTGTCAGAAGGAGGATCCAGGTCCTAATTTGGACACATCTAGCAAGCCAAATGAAGCGCAATGTTCATATTGCCATAAGTGTTTTCTAAGCCAACGAGGTCTAGCCATACATACTAGTAGATGCCACCGCGAATCACTCAAGAAAAATCTATCTTCTTCCAATGCGAAAAGTGCCATTACCTATATTTCAAATATATTAACGCACGAAGCGATTGAGGAAAATTCAACGGACTCAACAGCTAAAATAGGCGAACTGTTAATATTTTTAAAGTCCCATATTCCTACACTCCAACGAGTTCCCCGAGGCGCCAGACCAGCTATGGCTCACTCCTTAAGTGAAGTTCTACAAAAGGTCACGAATACTAATAGTATTGATGCTTGGCTAGATCTTTTAATCTTCCCTTATGTGGTTCTCTGTATTCCTCCCTGTATGCCGAAAAAGTTACCAACCTCACCACATGGGTGAAGCAAAGAATACGAAACCGGTCGGATAATCATCGAGAAGCTTTGTCAGCCGAATTAATTAAATTATACAAAGTTCATGATTTGTCAAAATCCACATCATTCCACAGCAAGAACATTGAAAATAAACTATCGGACGGTGATGTTAGAGGAGCAGTAAGACTATTAACATCCGAAGACTCGATAGCAACTCCAGATAATTCATTGTTAGAAGCACTCAGAGCAAAACATCCAGCTCACTCACATTTATTAGCCATCCCTGAACCTCCAGAGGCATCAGAATCAGCAACTAGAGTATCATCAGCTGAATTATTGAAAGCAATTAAATCTTTTCCTTCTGGGTCCGCCGGTGGAATGGATAGCCTCAGAGCTTCAATTCTAAAAGATTTAGTTCTATCACACGATTATGAATCTAGAGACTAGCTTATCAATGTTATCAAAGAACTGTTACACCTCATTATATCGGGAAATGTACCTACAACATTGAGACCGATATTCTTCGGTGCGTCGTTACTTGCCCTTAAGAAAAAAAGCGGAGGAATTCGGCCAATAGCCGTGGGCAATATTTGGAGACGATTGTCGGCCAAAATAATCTGCTACAAGATGCGCGAATCACTTATCGACATACTATATCCACACCAACTAGGAGTCTGTGTCCCATTTGGGGCGGAAGCAGCAGTACATACAGCTCGCACATATTATTCTACTACGCACACCCAAGTGAAAGCATTTTTAAAAATCGATTTCAGAAATGCCTTCAATGAATTAAATCGAGATTCCATGTTGCTATCTGTTAAAAAGAATTTTCCAGCATATTTTTCGTACATCTCTCAATGCTATTCTCAACCAAGCAACCTATATATAGGAGATAACACTATTCTATCACAGCGAGGTGTTCAACAAGGTGATCCGTTAGGTCCAGCACTGTTTGCTATGACTCTCCAACCAATTGTTAATAACATAAACGCAGAGCTGAATGTCTGGTATTTGGATGATGGGACAATAGCTGTAAATACAGACGTAATACTACAAACATTAGACAACATTCGTACACACGCATCATCAATTGGCTTATCGCTAAATTGCTCCAAATGCGAAGTAGGATTCCTCGGTGCTACAGAAGAACAAATTAAGAACCTCTATGATATCTTTAATAAATCAGCACCTGGTATTCAGCTCCTTACACCAAGTAATGCAGAGCTCTTAGGTTCAGCTATCTCAACAGAGGCACGGAGCAAAATGTTACTAGACAAAACCTCCAAACTAGAATTTTTTATGTCACGACTTTCCAAGCTTTCAGCCCATTCTGCTTTTTATCTGTTAAGGGCTTCATTTGGAATGCCGAGATTATTTTATTTCCTCCGATGCTCTCCATCTTGGAAGGAAGATGCCCTATTGGAAAAGTATGACGATACTCTTAAAACTGGTCTGGAATCCATCCTCAATTGTTCTCTTAATAACAACTCGTGGATACAAGCTTCTTTACCAGTCAAAAATGGAGGCCTTGGAATCCGTCGCGCCACAGATATGGCTATTCCGTCTTTTTTAGCGTCTTTCTATGGTGCAAGTCAAATAGTTAGTTCACTTCTTCAATGGGATAACGACGAAATCACCAATCCAGATGTGATGTACTGCATAGCTAAATGGACAAATTTAGTTGGGTTAGACCCTCCGGCTCTCGAAAAACGTAACAATCAGTCGTCTTGGGACGAGCCCATCGTTAATTGCCATGCAGCTTCTTTATTGCAGACTACAAATAACATCGAAGATAAAGCCAGACTTTTAGCGGTCATGTCCCCAGAAAACGGAGCATGGCTTCAAGCTCTACCATCACCATCTCTGGGCCTACACCTATCCAATGAGAGCTTCCGAGTATCAGTTGCACTACGGTTGGGAGCAGATATATGTGAACCACACCACTGCCCCATTTGTAACGCCTTTGTAGATAAAAAAGGATTACACGGTTTGTCGTGCAAAAGCAGCGCAGGCAGACACCCACGTCATTCAAGTGTAAATGATATAATATTAAGAGCATTAATATCAGCAGGGATCCCAGCAGTGAGGGAACCGATTGGATGCAGCCGATCTGACGGAAAAAGACCCGATGGTATGACATTAGTACCTTGGAAGAAAGGAAAGGCATTGATTTGGGACTTCACATGTTCAGACACCTATGCCCCCTCCAACCTACAATATGCCTCAGTACAAGCTGGACTCGTAGCTGCTCGAAGAGCGAAATAAAAAAGGAATAAATATAGCAATCTACTCGATAACTATTGCTTTGTCGCAATAGCAATTGAGTCTAGCGGTTCTTGGGAAGAAGGAGGCCTCAAATTTATAAAAGAAATCGGCCACCGTCTATCAATTAAATCAGGAGATAATCGAGCAAAAAGTTTCCTGATTCAACGCATAAGCATAGCCATTCAACGTGTCGGCTATAATGGGAACGTTACCCACTAGTAAAGAGCTAGAAGAAGTCTTTCTTCTGTAATTGCGGAGAAGGGAGGTTAGGAGAAAAAACAAACATCATTGGTGCATCAATTTATGTAGCAACCGAGCAAGGAGTATGAAGAGACAGCTCACAGTCCATAAGTTTATATATATATATATATATATATATAACAGCATGAATGCTGTACCGTACGTCAAGACAGTGACATAACATGACAGGTTGGAGCCTTTGAAGGCAGAAGATTTAGTAGTACCTGCCGAACATCATGGGAACAAAGTACCGAAGAATAGATATTTACTGCTTCATTTGAAATTTTCATTATAACAGTTTCTTTAATAATCATTGTTATTTTACAATTCTTATGTAATTACTTATGGTTGTATCTAATTGCTTTCAAATCTCGATTATTGGACTAACTTATTTACATGAATGTAAACAGATGCTTTCAAATGCCGATATTGTAAATGAAACAATTGAAATTATACAACAATTTTAATCAATTGTTGTAAATTACATTATGATATTATGTCTTTTGGAAGCATCTACATGATGAGACGTAATATTCAGATCTTGTCTTGCCCCCCCACTTTTAACGCCCAATCGCCGCCACTGCAGCAATATAACTAGGTCTTTTACTGTTAGTCAAAGTGAATAATAAAAACAGAATTTTATGATTGCAATCTATCTATTCACATATAATAAACAGAACCTCAAAATTATTACGCAGAACCAGCAATATAACTAGATATTTTTACTGTTAGTCAAAGTGGATAATGAAAGCAGAATTTTATGATTGTCATCTGTCTATTGAAATATAATAAACAGAACCTCAAAACTACTACATAGAACTAGCAATATAACTAGATCTTTTTGCTGTTAGTCAAAATGGATAATAAAAGCAGAATTTTATGATTGTCATTTGTCTATTCAAATATAATAAACAGAACCTCAAAACTATTACATAGAACCAGCAATATAACTAGATCTTTTTACTGTTAGTCAAGGTGGATAACAAAACAGAATTGTATGATCGCTAGTCAAATTGATAAAAAAATAAATAAATAAATAAAATAAACAGAACAAGTATCAATACACAAAAGCGTATGTTTATTCAATGCTAATAAATCCAGTCTATTAGAATTGGCAATCATAATAGACCTTCTTGCTGTTAGTCAAGACGGGTAATAAAACCTGAACTTGATTGTCAGTTAAATTGATTAATGGAACGAATGTGCACTAAGGCATCTTGTCTTCAAATACAGCAAATAGAGCTACAGATTATTAACTTGAATCGGCAATATAACCAGACATTCTTACTATTTGTCAGTGTGGACAATATAAACACAACTATCCCGCGTATACGATGGTTTATATATATGCTCATATGGTAGATAATTATCATAACTGTTGCAATAGACAATGACAATAGAACTTGACATTTTACTCGATACAAACAGATCAGTTTGATTGAAACAAGAACTAAGCTATAAGCAGAAGTAACACATTTTATTCTCAGCCGAAAATGGTTAATAAGAAACAAGACGTTTGACTGTTTAGATTATGCGACTGAAATAAAACTTGGCTATCAACAGAACCAACTTCGGATTCACCTCGGGTCAAAATATACATTATTTTTGATTATTAATCACAATGATCAACTTACTTAACGTCTAACTATTAATTAGCAATGAGAACTGATCTTTTGACTTGTAACATTGATCTTGTGTCATAACATCATCTTTGATAGGAAACCAAATTACGTAGTATTAAGCTATATAATTTTAAGGTCTCAAAAATCATTAATTACTTGATTTCGAAGTACACTAGCTGAAATGCCTGTTTATTGCCGAGAACTATAGATTTAAATAAATATTTAAAAGCTATATTTGAACTCTCTTCTCCCCCTTCCCCGGTTAGAATGCGTATTTGCAATCGAAATGTAATGGTAATAACGCAAAATTGATTCAAGTGCTATCAGGGGTAAAAGTAAGGAGGGAACGCGGAGGGACGACGTTCCCTCACTTTCAGAAGAATTTCCTTGGTGTCCCCTCACTTTCTAAAAAAATTACAATAGGCAAATGTAGGCACGGGAGACGATGTGACATCATGCGTTCCTCTACCTTTTCAGATCCACTTTCACCCCTGAGTGCTATGTAAAAAAATAATTTTGAACGGTTCAAACATTTCCTTATTTTATTTTTATTACTATTGCATATAAAATAGAAAAAAATATTATCGAAATTGCTTTTCGAAAATATTCGAACAGGTGTTCAATTATTTTAAATAAGGAGTGTTTATTCCAAACTTTAGTTTTCTAATATGAGAGTTTTTATAAGATATACTATTTCTGGCATTAAAAGAAAGTGGATTTCCCTCCTTTAATACTCATTTTAATAAAAGCAACATAATACAATTCTAGCTCTAGGACAGAGGTAACTTAAGCTAATAATAATAATAATAATAATAATAATAATAATAATAATAATAATAATAATAATTTTTAAAAGGCGTAGCCTTTTTCTCATGAAGATGACAAAGACAACGTTGACTTACGGGTTGCGAAAAAAATATTGAAATTTGCCCCTTCCCCCTCTAATAAGCGGAAGTTAAGAAAAAAAATCTGTTCTCTTATTTTTAATGAGTGGTTTGTGCACCGAGTTTCATCTTCCTGACTTGAGGAACTCATGAGATACTTTACTTTTGGAAGAAATTTTGGATCTTTCTGTTAGGGCACGCATTTTAAATCAAAGGGGCATAATAAAATTTAGTTCGACAGTATCATCATCATCATGATCGTAGGTATTTTGCCATTATTGGCAGGTCACTTGCTGCAACTAAGAAGCTTTCACGGTCTTCTGCTAACATCTTTGTCTTCAGGTACGATTTTTCTGTTTTGATATTGCCCATCAGTAGTAACGTCCTTTGCTCCCTTCCTCTCTTTTTCACTGTCTCTTTTAGATAGATATTAAAGAATGTTGGCGAGAGACAGCATTCCTGTAGAACTCCCTTTCCAATTACACTCTCCTTTGTCATTTCCTTCCCTGTTCTAACACTTATTTGTTGGTTCATTGAGTCTTCCCGATCTTTCCATTCCAATCCAACCTTCTTTAGAACTTCGAAAACAATCCTCAGTTGACATGGCAAAAAGCCTTTTGTAAATCAATAAATACAACACACATCTCGTTCCCTTTTTCCATAAACCTTTCACTGATTACAGTTAATAATCGAATTGCATCTCTTGTGCCCTTACCTCTCCTGAACTCGAACTGTTTCTCCTCACCTTTTTCATTTGTTCTTGCATACAACCTTGTGTTGGGTATTTGAAGCGAATTTTGCTTCAGGCGATATGAGACTAACAGTTATACAATTTTTACTTCTCTCTGGGTTCGATTTCTTAGCTATCACTAGTAGGGGATAACTATATTCTGAAAAATTATCTCAAACGGTACAACCGTTTTCTCGTGGTGCGAACCCATACAAGATATTATTATTATTATTATTATTATTATTATTATTATTATTATTATTATTATTATTATTATTATTATTATTATTATTATTATTATTATATTTGATATGTAGAACCGAAATTACACATTGCCTTTTGTTTTTTTTTTTTATTTGAAAAAAAATAGAAAACAAGTTGAATTGACTGTCGCCTCTTCTTCGTAAGAGATGGTTTTTAATAATTGACATAATTCGTGAGTAACTTAATGAGCATTTAGGAGTACTTGCAAGAGAGTGGGAGTATTTTTGGACAAAAAATTACAGGAAATTTCGCTTTTTTTTTAAAAAAAAGTATCCCGATAACATTTGTTACCTTCTCACGACTAGACAAACTATGCAGGAGAAAATGCCAAAAAAAGGGAAAAAATAACTTAAAAAATACGATCCTTGCAATGGCTTAAAAAAAAATATATTCCAACAGGAAACAGAGAGGAAAAGGTACGCGGTGTAAGGGGGAGGAACTGTTATAAACTGCTATCACATGGGACCACACCAGCGATATGCCTATGTCCACACGCCATTTGTCTTACTGTGCCGCTTTATCCACGTTTTTAATGTTTCTATTTCTATCTCTCTTTTCTTCTTTTTTTTTTAAAAAAAAGTTAAAAGTTAAAAACCGGAAATGGGAGAAGAGTGTTTCCGTGGACCCAAATACAGGCTTGTATGTATGTACTGACATATTTCGTACTTCTTGTCCGTTCTCGTTTTTTTCTCTTTTTTTCGTGAAATGAAAACAAGTTTTAAGGGAAAGATAAGGACAAGTTAATGAGAGAAGAGGGAAACTTGTGTGCTATAATTATCACAAAGAAAAAGCTAGAAAAAATAATGAATTTGTTACCATTTTCTGTTTTAGAAAAAGACAAGCTGTTGAACGAATACTTTCTTTTCTTTTAAATTAATTAAATAAAACGAAGAAATTAAATGAATATAGCTTTTTTTTATTGTTGTATTTCGTATTCTTTTGTATTGTTTCGTACAAATGTATTTGAAACAAACGTGAATAATAACTTTAAAATAGCTACTTCACTACGAATTAGAAGTGTCGAAAACCAAGGCTTAGTTAACCTCATAAGATGGGATTCAACCAACCTTGACCTCTCGCAATCAAGGCCACTTGGTGAAGTTAGTGGAACAAATGCTTCTGAGGTTGAAGAAAATGAGGTTGATATGTCTAATGGAAATAGATGCAGTTACAGAGACGTGCGGTTGTTACAGAGGACAGATATTTTGGTTGGGTATCCTTGTGTAATCTTATTGGCTTAAGCAAATCAAATGTTCATTGCCGCCGTTACTTGCCATTTCATCTTACCGTGCTCCAAGTTCCGAGTTATTGTTAGTACTTGGATTGGGATTGTCATTACCAGTTTCCCGAATTCTTGAATTGGGATTGTTTTTACAAATTTCCCATATTCTTGGATTAGGATTGTTATTACTAATTTCCTATATTTTGGGATTGAGATTGTCATTACCAATTTCCCAAATTCTTGGATTGGGATTGATATTACCAATTCCTCGAATTCTTCGATTGAGATTGATATTATCAATTTCCCAAATTCTTCGATTGGGATTTTTTATTAGGAATTTCCCAAATTTTTGGATTGAGATTGTTTTATTACCATTTTCACAAATGTTTGGATTGGAATTGTTATTACTAGAGACCGGATGTTTAGGCATTAAAAACCTGGAAAATAGGCAAGCAAATAGGCATTTAAAATTTTAAAAATAGGCAGTAAAATGTAACTCGAAATAATGAAGATAAATACTCAATACAATTAAAAAATAAATTCAAATCATAGATAATGTTCAAAGAATGTAGAAACATACCTGTTTGTTAATATCTTCTTTTACTGTATATATAAAAGCGAAGTTTAACTTGTGTTCCATACACATTTGGTAAATACATTCTCTACAACACTTTATTAGTACACATAACAGCCCAAATTTTGTACACTTTATCAGTACACATGCCAGTCGAAAGTTTTACAGCACATTGTCAGTACACATAGCAATCCAAAATTTTACATCTTATCACTATAAATAGCACTTATACAGGGTGTTTCAAAACAATACCGACAACGTTTGGGAGGTGATTCCTGACACCAAGATAAGACAAAAAGTGTAGACAACCTGAATGCACAACTGCTTCTTTCGGAGTTATAGGCTGGTAAAAACATTTAAAAAAATGAAATTTAAAGATCCTTAGTTCTAATATTATGTGACCTACCGTAATCTGGTCAAGACTTTACTTTGGAACTAGTAAGTGCCCTATCCATGTTTCAAAATCCTGCGGTACTTCCGCAAAGATTCTTATAGAGGTAGTTGGCAATTACTCCAATTTATATGCCGTAGCCAAACTCCTTCTATAAAAATTGTTGCGTGAGTATTTTAGGATTCTGAAACATGTACTTTTGGATAGCGCACATACTCGTTTCTAAGTGAAATCTTGACCCGATTACGGTAGGTCCCATAATATTAGAACTATGGATCTTTAATTTTTTTTCATGTTTTTACCAGCCTATAACTCCGAAAGGAAGCATTTGTGCATCCAGGTTGTCTATACTTTTTGTCTTATCTTGGTGTCAGGAATCACCTCCCAAACGTTATCGGTATTGTTTTGAAGCACCCTGTATAAGTGCTGTTTGTAGTGATAAGATCAAGTGTTAACATCACAATGTTGAAAATGGCGTGCGTGCATTGAACGAATATATAACGAATGTGACAGAGCAGCATTGGACAATGGAAAACAGTGTGAGTGTCCCCGTCTCCCAAGCTACCCAGCGTGGAAGCGTTGCCAACCAATCCGAAGATTCAGGATTTTCGCATGAAGTCTACAACATTGATGGACATAATTAGACTGTGGCCTATACTAGGTTTGTAGTATGTTAGTATGAATCCAAAAGCACAGATGTCAGTTGTGTTCGCCAATACGGTAGACTCCATGCGAAAATATTGAATGTTCGCATTGGTTGGCAACACTGTGACTTTGGGTTGCTTGGCAGACCGGGACACTCACACTATGTTTTCCATTGTCCAATGCTGCTCTGTCACATTCGTTATATATTCGTTCAATGGCACGCACGCCATTTTCAACATTGTGACGTTAACACTTGTTGGCAACACTGACAATCTAGAATGGTTGGGAGATAGTCACACTCAACGTCTTTTCACTATAGTGTCGTGTGCTATTTCTGCCAAGCTTGGTGTACAAACGTTTCATCGTACGGAAGCTGTTTTACAATTCCTCATCTTTATACTTGGTTGGCAACACTGATAAACTGGGGTCCTTGGGAGAGGAATACGTCCACAATATATATTTGCTCTAGTGGCGAATGATGTTTATGCCACGTTTCATTGATATACATCCGGTAGTACAGAAACCATCTGCCACATTGTATTTACAATTCGTTGGCAACACTGACCAAATGAGTACGTCTGGGTGCAAGGTGATATTATGGAACTCTTGCCCGAATTACGTTCTAGCAATGAGCCAGAAAGGAACATGATGAGCTCAGATGCCTACGCATGATATATCGTTACAGTCATTTTTACTTTTGTTGAATATGCCATACATAGAGTCACAAACACCAGAAACTGACCCCTTATAGGGTCAGGTGGCGGATTTGTCTGTGATTTGAAAACGGTTCTCATGGCAAGAGCTTTCAGACGGTATATAGGTTTTCCCCAGGTACTTGGCCCCGGTATGGAATCATCCCTAGTGAATGAGCTTTGGAGAAAATATTTCTTTATCTAGAGTGAGTTATCTTCATCGGAGACCAATATTCCGTTTTCATCTGTGTTCAAATGTGCATTATTAACTGTGAATGTGTTAACAGTACTAGGAATATTTTAAGTTAGTATGTTAACCCGAAGGCAATATCTAACCAATTTACCTAAAGTAATTAGACCGAGCCATTCAGCCCTTATAACAGGAGTAGAATACTACAATGTCTTTTCGCTGTATGTGGCAAATTGGAAGTGAAGGAGCTAAGTGCAGGAAAAATTTTAAATTAGTATTTATTTGGCATAACATGAATACAAAACAGAAATTATGGATTCACTATATAGATATTTTCGTAGACACGATAGTATACATTCATTCCGACATGGCACGCTTTCACATCTTGTGTCTTGACGTATCAGTAATTAATAATGTGCAAGACAACAAAAACGACATGGCACGCTTTGGCATCTTGTGTCTTCACGTATCAGTAATCAATGTGGAAGACAACCAAACCGACATGGCACGCTTTGACATCTTGTGTCTTGACGTATCAGTAATCAATGTGCAAGACAACAAAAGCGACATGGCACGTTTTGATATCTTGTGTCTTGATGTACCAGTAATCAATGTGCAAGATACCAGAAGTGGTAATGTCTGTAAACATTGTACCTTGTACATAAGGAAGGATAATTTGTCATTAACACTTTAGTGGCGGTACCTTGCTTGATCCATTGTCTTCCAAAAATGTTGTCTTCCCTTCTTCCTTGCGTACTCTAATCCTTAGGACAATCGCTACTGGTCAAATAGGCTAGCGCGTGCACTTGGTTCCGAGTTCAATTCTCGGTGGGAGGGCTTTGAAATTTGGAACGCATTATACGGTGGTTCAGATTCCACCTCACATTCTAGATCCATACCTCATATAGCATCGGAACTGAAAGAAGCGATGTTCAGGCGTTTGTGATTGCTAATTCTTGTATCTTCAGAATCAATATTATTTTCTAAGATGACCATTCCCAGTAAGGCTGATTTTATGTCCTTGAAAGGAGTCTATTCACATATTCTTTGTTAAGTCACTTAACTATCCCACACATCCATATAAAGAATGTCAATATATGATTTGCGTTTACAAATACTAAACATTCATTCGTATCCAATTTTACACTAGTATCTGGAAGTACCTTACTTCGATTACTATGAAAAAAAAAAGTAGTATATAGTCTATGTTGGGTGATTTTTTCCTCAATCTTGCTTAAACATGATTGTGTACATGAAGTAATGCTTTATCATAAAGGAATGTTTTTCAGAATCGTGATTTTTAATAATAAAGATGTCGTTCTTTTTTATTTCAGATTCCAAAGACTCAGGTACAGGTTCCAGCGAAGATGGAGACCGTGGTTTGGATAGAGATAGACTAGACGTCTTAGATCGTACGGGTGGTGTTGATACTGGAAGTGATTGTGGAGGGGAGTGGAGTGAATCAAGGCCGGATAGTGGACCCGATTCTCCCGAATGTTTATTTGAGAAACCACCAGGTCTTCACCACCACCTTGGTGGAGTACCTCACCATCCTCACCATCCACATCACCAGAAACCATCCGCCTCCCCAACGGCTGCATCCTCGGTGGACTCCTCATTGTCGACGGCCACAAGCACAACGTCGACAAAACCGAGGATATGGTCGTTAGCAGACATGGCCAGTAAAGAAAGTGAAGTGAGTGCTGGTGGTATACCGTCGGCGTTTTACTCGACGTCGGGCGCGGGAAAATTGGTGTCACCTCTAGCAGCGAGAGGAGGGGTGCACCATCATCACCCGGGAACGGTTGCTGGGAATCCATATGCGCGACCACATGACTTTTATCGAAGTATTTACGGCGGAGTGGCTGCTGCAGCGGCAGCAGGCGGCTCTTTAGCGGCACCGGCTCATCTTGGAGGTGATGTGAGCTTGTTGGAGCAATATTCACGGACTTTTGGCCTCAACGGAGGCATTGGAAGTATTGCATCTACTAATAACCCCGGGACAGGATCAGGGGGTAGCAGTGCGGGCAGTACAATAACCCCGTTAAGTTCTGTGCTCAGTAAAGCGGCTGCGGCCGCAACGTCTAGTGCGTTTTCTTTTAATGGTGGTTTAGGATTAACGCCGTTATCGTCATTAACAGCTGCGTCAGGAGCGTCATCAGCGTCGTCAACATCGTCGTCCATCGAGCAACAATTAGCGTCAGCGGGATTGCATACTGCGGTTACAAAATTACCATCATCCGGGAACTCGCCGGCCACCGAAACTAGTACTAGTAATAGTAAGGTACAATCACACGAACAATCAAAAGCTTGACCACAAAGACTTGTGGTGTGTGACGGTAATCACAACTTACTATAAATTGTGTTATTTTGAAACATTTAAAGAAAGAAATCAACATGAATCACAAAACTCAATTTTAAAGAAAATAGCTGAAACGTTTTCCGTGTGAGTGTCTTGTTCAGTGTTTCTCTTACCATCAACCTCTCCCACCCCAATTTAATCTGTAGAAGAAGTTGTATTTATGTGTGATAAAAGGTGACATGATTGGAGTACCACATCCATCAATAACTCAGAATTCACGTGTATTCACACTTGCGTGGTAGCTTTACAAAAAAAATAACTGAAGGTACACAAAAGTCAGAGAGTAATTATATAACATATGTGTATGTTTCAAACCATGTTTTGTGCATCGAAATGCACACAGTGTGTATGTATATATATATATGTATGTGTGTGAGTGTGTGTATATATGAAAGGTTTCAAAAGTGGATCAATAAGAAACAAAAAAAAAAAAGCTTGTGATTACGCTAAAAAAATCTATTTAATTGTGTAGTTTAAATATACCAAAAAAGAAAACACTATGCACTATGAATTTAGTGATCTTGTGATTTAGTCCTGCATCCGTTCTAAAGTATTTCCTGTGTAATTCTTTCCCCTGTCCCCGTCTCCGAGCACAAAGTTGTGTAGGTGTTTTAAGAAAGTAAAAGAAATTGTTCACTATTGCTTCGTTTTATACCACATTTTCGCAGTTGGTTTGCTTCTTCCCATATAGTTCGTTTTTTAATCTTCTAAAACAACGCATTCCATTTATTCTTCAATTTATATTAAAAAAGACTTTTATTCCATAATTTGAACATTTTGACTGTTGTTGTTATCGTTTCTTAAAGAATGAAAAAAAATGGATCCATTGTATTGTATGTACATGGTGGTTACTCAAGGAATGCGAAGCACAAACAAAAAGTGTTGCAGTTGATGATAAAACGAAAAAGTTTCATTTTACAGAAAGAAAACTTTATTTCATTTTTATTTGTTTGTTTCTCTAAATTTATATTTTATCCATGTTGTCACTTGAATTAAAAATAAAGAAACATAACCCCGTCATCGAGATAAAACGAAACATGTGTCTTTCCGTGTGACTATGTCAAATGATGCAATAATTTTAGGGCAAGAATAATGGCATAAAGAATTATATATCAAACTTTAATGATAATGATAATAATCGGAAAATAATAATAAATTAAAAGTATGTATGAAAAGTTTAATATATTAAAGAAGATGTCCCAAATTGTCGATATTTAATTGATTACAATTTCTAGATTGAGTATATTGTATGAAAAAAACTCAAAAATTGATTTCTTTAAATATAAATAGAAAATTGTTATGTTCTGTGGTCTATATGTATGTAAAGTAGATGTAGAAAAATATTGTTCAATATATAGATATAGGATATTCTCGACGGATGATATACAGTATGTATCTTCGAAATAGATTATTATTATTATTATTATTATTATTATTATTATTATTATTATTATTATTATTATTATTATTATTATTATTATTATTATTATTATTATGAAAAGCAAAATCTGCATACGAGTGTTTTTATGCTGTTTGGAAAATGAGAACATCAACATTGTTCGTCTTTCAAAATTCGGTAATGAAGTACTGAGTTCGCTTCCAGTGGCGTAGCGTGAAATCAAACTTTATGGCGGTATGGAATGACGAGAGCCTGGCAGAATGTAGCACATCTTGAATCACAGAGGAAAATGTTTTAACTTATTATATTTTCAATATCTTATCTAGACATTGCGCTAGGTACTTGGCGGGTCGACCAGACGGTGATAGAAATATTTAGTTTTGCTTTGAGGTCTGTTGCAAGAGTGACATTGCTACTAACTTACTGCGTAAGTATGGTTCATGATTTTTTTAAGCATAAAAAAATAGCAATATAATTGTAAAACTAGCGGAAATCTTATTATTAGTCCGGATTTCTGTTTAATATTAAACTTCAAATCTATAGTGTTATTCAAAGGAATCTATCCATCCCGTTTCTTTGAAAGTCTTGTATTCATATACATACATGATAGATAATATTAAATCGTATATTTGCTAATTGAGATATTTATTGGTGATTTTGTGGCTCAATAAATTTTGAAGGCACAATCTACTATTAGATGTATTTTTAAAATGATCAAATCAAAAAATTCCTCGGATAGGAAAAGTAAAAAAAAAAAAAAAAAGTTTTATGCTGTAAATGGCTTTTCTTCATCACAAAAAATGTAATATTCGATTTCTGTTTTAGGCCATTCCAGACAATGATGCCAACTCAAAAGTAGACAACACTGTGTCCTTGAGTTTTCTCCGCGTTCTATTTTCTCCCACATTCTCATCCAACCAAATTCTTTTATAACAATTTGTTTGTTTTAATCATGTATCTTCTTTAGCTAAAGTTGCATAATGGTTCCGGACATTAACTTAAAGATTTTTTTCTCTCTAGATCATGTTTGCTTCTTGTAAACAACATCGTTTATTGACAGTTAGGTAAAATAATAATCATTAACTTAGTAACACTCCGTTGTACCTTGAAAAAAATAAAGTATAAAATCAAACTTTTTTCTTTATTTCAAACTAGTAAGTTTTAAACAATACCACAACAGTTAAACACTGAAGAAGTCAAGTAAATAAAAAAAATAAGGCATTTACGAGAGAGGAGTGTTCGAAAATAAGTTTCTCCAGGCGACTGTAGACAAAGATGGGGTAAGACCAAAAATAGCATGTGGCATTAAAGATCAGACATACCTTTATTTTTCCATACAAGTACCACGTAAATTGAGACATTTCTTATACCGGTCTATAAGCTTCAAAAATCCTTCCAGGAAAAATTTAGGGCTCCGCATACGGAAGAAGCATCGAACAGCTTTTGTGACTTCAACATTGCTTCCAAATCGCCTGCCGCCGACAGTCTTCTTCAAAGCCGGAAACAGATGGAAGTCACTGGGTGCGATATCAGGACTATACAGTGGATGGGCAAGGTGCTCCCACTCAAAGTTGGAATATGGTTTTGCATTGCCGTCGCTGAGTGTGGTTTCGCGTTATCATCCAACAGGTATAAGAAGTGGTTATGGATTTCCGATCCCGTTGCGCCACGTGCCCATTTTCATACCGAACAACCACTCACACTTTCTCCTTTGATCACGACGTGAAAACGCGCTTTCTCTCAAAAGCTACCAGGCTCAAACTGAGAGACTTGTCTCCGCTTTGCACAGGAGTTATCTGCAGGATCGCGGCGAACGAAACCCACTTGTGTTTGAATGTGTTGCTCGTGTGACCGTTGTCTTATTTACCCCATTGTTGTAGGAAAACGAGAGAGGAAACTTATTTTCGGATTCCCCGTCGTATAAAGAATTCACAGCAACCTTCGTTCCGTTTTGAATGAAATGATTTAAGAGTCTTCATCCCGGCGAAATTAAAATACCGCTAATTTTACAGTAATTGTGTGATATCTTCAAATAGATAAAAGATAATTCTAATATTCAACAAGAGCGCCTTAGACAATATTATTTTGCATGAGGTACCGTTATCACAAGTCACTTAGTGGCTTTATGTTTTCAGCCGTTTAGAAACGCGAAAATAAATGCCGATTTTCTAAATGGCTGGAAATCGAAAGCCGATAAGTGAGTCGTGATAACGTTTTCTCATGTAAAATAATATTGTCTAGGGCGCTCTTGTTCCACATTTCGATTATCTTTTATCTATTTGAAGATATCACATAATTACTGTAAAATTTATTGGTATTTTAATTTCGCCGGGATGAAGACTCTTAAGAAAACGATCTGACTGGCTCTAAGAAAGCACGTGACTCTCCGCATCTTTGTCGACTCGCCAAGTTGTATTGCGTCAATAAGAGAAACAATTGTCTCATCAGGATCCTTTTAGTGAAAAAAGAAAAACATCAAGATTATCCTATATCTATTGTTCCATAACTAAGAATTTTTTTTTCTTATTTGTTCTCTGGTAATAATATATTTTGGGGGTATATTTTCTGTCAAAAAAAAAAAATAAAATAAAATAAAATGTTTTTGTAACATTAAGAAACATACAGAGTAATAAACTATGTTCCTTTGTTTAAATTTCACAGTTGAAAAGCATCATAAGAGAAACACTTAGAACATCCTGTATGTATTTTCTGTAAACTATATATATATATACATATACATAGATAAATTTTTAATTTCTTGTTTTTTTTTCCACGAATAGTATTATGTAAATTTGCAAAAAAAGAAAGAAAAAACTAATGTATAAATTACATATAAATATATATATATAAAATATCTATATACATGAATATAGGTATATCTATTATTACATTTGTGATTAAATACCTTTCAAATTCCTTACTTCCATATGCATTCCTTCAATCTTCCTCGTCGGTAAAAATCCTTATATGAAAATAATTGTAATTTATGAAAATCTACTTGTAATTTATGAAAATGTAGACTATATACAGAGTATTTCGAAATTTACGAATGAAATTATTTTTGCATTTGGTACTCAAGGGCGCCGATCCTGCTTGGGGGGCCTGCCCACAAAGCTCATATGGGCTCCACATTGTATATTTATGAATGTACAATATTTGGCATAATTTCAATGCAATTTTTTCAAAATCCTCATATATCCCTTCTGCATCTGGATGCCCATCCCCCCGAATTTACAGAGAAATAATTGCCCTTGGTGCTAGTATCGATAATTCGGAGTTTTCTAAAAATTAAAAAAAAAAAAAAAAAAAAAACTGTAACTGTCAAGATCTGACAATTCCACCGTAATATTCTAACCAACAGCCGAGAAGACGTTTCCTCAACTTACTGTGCAAATAATAAGCAAAAATCAGGTCCAAAGAAATATAAGCATTGTGAAGGCTATCTGAAAACGCAAACCTATCTATATATAAATGGAATTGACTATGGTTGTAACCAGGGGCGGATCCAGAGGGGGGGGCAGAAGAGGAAACTTTCTTATTTTATATAGATAAATAAAACCCATCCCAAAGTTTGGAGCCCTTAAAAGTAGCAGTATGACAAACCACCGCCCCCCCCAGAAGTCGGTCCTAAATCCGCCCCTGGTTGTAAATTCATACCTCTTGAACCACGCGACCGACCTCGGATCAAATTTTCAATATAGATGAGGCTCAGGCCTGGGATGCTTTTTATCATTTCACTTTGACGGTGCAACTTACGCGAGGGATATATACTGTATATAAAATGATCGAAAATGACCCATATTAGTGTTGAAACCATAGTTTTCGGAGTCGTTGAGAGACGAACAGTCAATGGTGATGCTTCCGATGCCGTTTATTTTCAAATTCACTCCTTTATGCCTAAAATGAAACATATTCTCCCCGTGCGAAGAAGAGATATTCTGCTAGTTATTACTACATTTGTCTAATTAATTTCTGCCTGGACCGATAAAGTTGTCCTATAATCCAGCTCTCTTTTTGGAGGCGAGATAGTTTGGTGGGGAATGACACTATCAGAATTAATCTTGCATGATGGTCTGTGCACCTCCCAGTTGCACCGGATTTAAGTCTTGTTGTAGTTTACAACCCACGTAGATAATTGAACCTCATTGTTTCCTAAAAGAAGGCAAAACACAAAACCATTTAATTTCTGTATATTGTACGTATTACTTCTATTTTTGTGTTAGTTACCTCAAATTCTGAACCTTTAATCTAAAGCAGACGATACTAAATAAATGACAATCATGAAATTCTGAACCTTTAATCTAAAGCAGACGATACTAAATAAATGACAATCATGAAATTCTGAACCTTTAATCTAAAGCAGACGATACTAAATAAATGACAATCATGAAATTCTGAACCTTTAATCTAAAGCAGACGATACTAAATAAATGACAATCATGAAATTCTGAACCTTTAATCTAAAGCAGACGATACTAAATAAATGACAATCATGAAATTCTGAACCTTTAATCTAAAGCAGACGATACTAAATAAATGACAATCATGAAATTCTGAACCTTTAATCTAAAGCAGACGATACTAAATAAATGACAATCATGAAATTCTGAACCTTTAATCTAAAGCAGACGATACTAAATAAATGACAATCATGAAATTCTGAACCTTTAATCTAAAGCAGACGATACTAAATAAGTGATAATCATGAAAATGCATTGAGATTGGAACAATGCGTAAGGAATACCTAGGGTACATGGTCTAAGCGGGATTCGAACCAAACACAGACACATCACCCGACCGCGAGCCTAATGACTTCAGACCATTTTATCATGCTCTCTTGAGCTATCGCTAAATTTTCTAATAAATCTTTTTCCAACTTTTTTTCTTTTAAATTCAGAATAAATTGATACTACCAATCAAGTCGACCTCTTTTCTTCTCTTCTTATCTGTAATATTCCCTACTTGGCCTGACATGTCATTTATACAAGAACTGTATTCCTAAAGAAATTTTCAAAACAACGGGAAAAATTCTTCAAAGTGTGTACAGGATGGCCCAAAAGTAGGTTTATAGGCCAGCATAGATCAAGTATGACATTTTAATTTATTAAGATAATGAATTTTTTTGCTTCGGTTTGTTTCGAGCTTAAGGTATAAGTGAAAGTAAATTAAGAACAAATAAGGAATAAACTAAATCAATATCTGTATGGACAACAATAAGTAAATTATATAAAATGTCATAAGCCGATCAGTACGCCCTGTATACCTACTTTTGGACCACCCTGTAAATGTGTTACTAACGCCCTTACTAGGGGTGTAGCCAAGGGGGGGCCCATCGGGGCCGGCCCCCCCAAATGACCAACTTTTAAAACATCATAGTAAAATTATCTCGCTTCATTCATTTAAAAGTAACAAAGTTTATTGACAATTAATAATTTATGGTAAAATAGTACCTATGGAGAAATATTGTTTTTCCATACAGATCGAAAAATAGTATAGTATCTCTTCCTTATACCGATCGAAAAATAGGATACTTTTTGTGACAGCAGATTACACAATTTACTGCGATTTATATTTGACAGTTTGACGACAAACGTTTTAATAAGGTACTACAAATACAGCCATAAAACAAAGTACTAAACTGATTTGTAAGTACAGTGTATTTTTATATGCTTTAACAAGTATTTTAAAAGACATAGAGGATGGAAAATTTGGTGAGAAACAATGCTTTTATTCAATTTGGGTTTCATTCGCTCTCTCTTTTATTTCTACACACGAGGAAACGGTCTTAAATGTAAACAACCGATTTGGCTGGGGTCGGGATATGTGTTACGGGAGACCAAAGTAGGAGACACGCATTTTGGCGTTTGGGCCCATACGCAGAAATTTCCGAAATACGGGGCCCCAAAGTGGCCCTACATGCTATAACTAGGAAGCGAATGACGTAATTTGTACTCAACCGATTTGGCTGGGGTCCGGATATGTGTTACGGAAGACCAAAGTAGGAGACACGTATTTTGGCGTTTGGGCCCATACGCAGAAATTTCCGAAATACGGGGCCCCAAAGTGGCCCTACATGCTATAACTAGGAAGCGAATGACGTTACTTGTACACAACCGATTTGGCTGGGGTCCGGATGTGTGTTACGGGAGACCAAGGTAGGAGACACGTAATTTGGCGTTTGGGCGCATACGCAGAAATTTCCAAAATACGGGGCCTCAAAGTGGCCCTACATTCCATAACTAGGAAGCGAATGACGTTACTGGTACAGAATGTTGGCTTGGGTTGGAATTTGTTATAATATATCCAAAAGTACGGGATTTGTGTTTGTTGTTAGGTCCCACAAAAAGGAATGTCGAATGTACAGGGTCCGATATTGCTAGGTTTTCAATAAGGCCATGAAGTTAGAAATACAAGCGAAAAACGCAAACATTCTTTCGCTCCGTTGACACCCTCGTGGTCAGCAGATCCCCCTCGACGGCTCGTGCCAGCTGAACATCTGTTCAGAATTGCATGGGTACCACATACGCCAACTTCATGGCGTTATTGAAAATCTAGCAATATCGGACCCTGTACATTCGACATTTCTTTTTGTGGGACCTAACAACAAACACAAGTCCCATACTTTTGGATATATTATAACATTCCAACCCAAGCCAACATTCTGTACCAGTAACGTCATTCGCTTCCTAGTTATGGCATGTAGGGCCACTTTGGGGCCCCGTATTTCGGAAATTTCTGCATATGGGCCCAAACGCCAAATTACGTGTCTCCTACCTTGGTCTCCCGTAACGCACATCCAGACCCCAGTCAAATCGGTTGTGTACAAGTAACGTCATTCGCTTCCTAGTTATAGCATGTAGGGCTACTTTGGGGTCACGTATTTCGGAAATTTCTGCGTATGGGCCGAAAAGCCAAAATACGTGTCTCCTACTTGTGTCTTCCGTAACACATATCCGGACCCCAGCCAAATCGGTTGTGTACAAGTAACGTCATTCGCTTCCTAGTTATAGCATGTAGGGCCACTTTGGGGCCCCGTATTTCAGAAATTTCTGCGTATGGGCCCAAACGCCAAAATACGTGCCTCCTACCTTGGTCTCCTGTAATACATATCCGGACCCCAGCCAAATCGGTTGTGTACAAGTAACGTCATTCGCTTCCTAGTTATAGCATGTAGGGCCATTTTGGGGTCCCGAAGAAACGTGTTGTTGCTTTTTCACACACCACCTTCGAACATCGATATGTCACCTAACCTGGAAGATCAAAAATAGTCCCCATCAGCATCGAAGACCTTCTGAAAACGTTCTGGAAGGCCATGGAATTCATCGCGGTAGAACGTGGTGGGCCGTGAAACGAAGAAAGTATCAGGTGCATTTTGGACTTTTACTAGGGATTTGAAATGGCGTCTTCTAATGTGATTGTCCAAAGAATGGAACAGGTGATAATCGGACGGTGCAATACGCTGGGAATATAGTGGTTGCAATATTGTTTCCCATCCAAGGCGAAAAATGGTGTCCTGAGTCATCCTAGCCACGAGGGACTTAGCGTTGTCCCGTAAACGAGGACACATTTGCAATTCAGAAGTGATGGCTCCAGAGTTTTGAGTTTTTGTTGAGCACAGCTCAACTGCTGACATTACACAGTTGCATTGATACTCTGACCAGCTGGTAGCAGTTCCGGATGCACGATGTACCAAACACACAGAAGGACCTTCTTCTGGTACAGTGCTGGTTTCGGTTGTTTTGAAATCGGTTCATGGGACACTAACCAATGATGACGACGCCGTGGAGCTTCGTATAGGACACACTTTTTATCACATGTTAACGCCCTGTCCAGAAATGGCTCCGAAACAGTAAATAAACACAGGCGACTGCCGCGTTGCCTTCTGACCCGGAGTCAAAATATGAGAGACCCATCGACCCAACTTGTAGTGCTCCACAAGTTGATGGATGTGCTGCTTAATGGTTTCTCCACACACTGAATTGTAGCCCCAGTTCCTCTTTGTACATGTGTTGGTCTTCTGGCACGTGGTGTTTTCGGGTGTTTCGTCATCGTCCTTAAACTTGTTAAACCATCGCTGCAATGTCTGCGTCATCACGACACCCTCACCAAAGGCCTGGCATATCTTCTGTCCCGCTACAGCGGCGTTTGACCTCCATTTGAACTCGTTCAGCATACATGCTCCTATGACGCTCTGTGGAAGTCCCATGTTCCCTCTGTCTTTATGCAAGTTCACGGTGTGTCTGAATTGCCACAACCAGGTAGTATGTTGGATATACCTACAACAACAACTGACTTTCGCCTTATCTCCACTCGCATTCAACTCACGATGTGAGGTCCAATTGAACACAGACCTCCACGAAAAGGGACAGAACTTTCTTGGTTACCTTTATAGTTATGCACAAAAGTATAGCGTTTGGTCCCGGGCAGTAGTTCTGGATTAAGCATAATAAAAACTATCTTGAATATAATTTATGGATAATAATAATAATAATAATAATAATAATAATAATAATAATAATAATAATAATAATAATAATAATAATAATAATAAGCTAAAATAGTGTTTTTAGTTTTGCAGACTAGCAGCAATACATTTTTCTTTTGGCTTTGTTCATTGTAGCTGGCCCCCCCTTAAAAACGACGGGCCCCCCTACACAAACCTGCTGGCTACACCCCTGGCCCTTACGTACTGTGAAGATATGTTCTTATTGCATAAAATACGAGGATATTTCTAAGGGTTTCCGGCCTGATATAAAGATATCGCGCCACTGGTTATAAGTCGTTCATGGCACATAGTCGTTCATCTGTGGAGAAAATAATGTATCAGTTTCTAACGTCTAGCTACGTCAGTTCGTTAGACGTAGTCACTTGAATCAGTAATTCCGCGTTGCGCTCGAATATTGCATGATAATGTTCTAGTCCGCACGGCTGCTGTGTGCTAAATTTGGGCTGTAGATTAGGTGTTTAATCTCCTGGAAGTCACAGTCTTTCACTGCAGCTTTGGCACCTGTGGACTGGAGCATGTCGTGCAGTATACGAACTCAACTCACAGTGATTAATTCAATTGACTGCCTCTAACAAACCGACTTAACTTTGTTTCTAAGGGTACAGTGCTAAATCCAGGTGGGTACTGCTTTGTTTCTAAGGGTACAGTGCTAAATCCGGGTGGGTGTTGAATCTCCTCGAAGACAGTCTTTCACTGGAACTTTAACAACAACAGCCTTATGGACTGGAGCATTGTCATGCAGTATACGAGCTCAACGCACAGTGAATAATTCAAATGACTGCCTCCAACGTACTGATGCAGCTAGACAGTCGAAACTGATACATTATTTCTTCCACAGATGTCACTGTATGCAATGTACGACTTATTACGAAGGGCACGATATTTCAATGTCAGAGCGGAAACTTTTGGAAACACCCTCGTATAAGTCGTCATCGATGTGTTTACCTATATATGTGTTATAGGATACAAATTCAACTTTGTTTTTAAAAAAGTAATAACTAACTAAAAGTAATAAGTAACTAGACTACAGAGCACTTATATCTTTTTCCTTTTGGACCGACAAATTTTAATGAAATTTTGCATATAACAAATTTTTTCGGGGGCTTGAGCCCGATAGCCATCCCCTTAGATACGCCACTGACAGTGGTTAGTGAGACATAAGCTTAAATTAGGATTAACTCTTTTAAATTTTGATTTTTTCTTTTATTCAGATTTATGTAGAGATGAGAGGCGCAGGGTATACAATCTGGTGACATCAAGCGAAATCACAATACAATGATAAACAAAGGTTGGTGTAACATGAATGTGTGCATACGGTCAAAAGTTGCCTCATTGTCAAATGCGACAGTACTTTCGGCAAGTTGCGACTTTTGATAGCGGGTGAATAGTAGCGTATTGCGAGTGTGGTATATCCTTCCGCGACATTGGTGCCCGTATTGGACGAAGTGCTGCCACATTACAACACATATGGACTTGATGACTCCACCAAGACAGTATGCAGCGACACGCTACATCCCAATGACCACGCCATACCATGGATCACGAGGACAGGCTTGCGCGTATGGCTATATACTAGATAGGAGACCCACAATCCGCATTTGGCGCAAGCACTAAAGACCGTTGCACAGCTCCGAATATCCACACGAAAAGTTCTACATTGTCTGACAGAGCAGGTCATTGGGACGACGCTAATTGCTGAACCCACAGCATAAATATGGAAGACTACAATGGGGTCGCGCATGGAGAGACGACTTGCAGGACATCTTTTTATCGGACGAATCTCGCTTCTATCTACAACATCGTGATGGTCGCATCCTTATCTGGCGCTACGGTAGAATTTAGGTTAGGCAACGCCTAAATTTTACAGCGCTGCGTCGATCCCGCATCGAGTGCCATTGAATTCCGTGCTTGTTCTTGCCTTCTACGGATTGACGGCTATTTGACCAGCAAGCGATACTCTGACGAAGTGTTACTCTATTGTGGTCCCTTTAGTGCAAGTCTTGCCAACAACTACATTCCAGCGGGATAAGGTGCACCCTCATCTTGCAGTAGACTACTGTCCTACACTTCCTGGATTGGAACAATGTTCTTCTGGCGCCTTGGCCAGTGTTCCTCGACGTGATCTCTCACCGATTGATCACATTCTTATTGATCGCACAATGTCCCTACAGCCTGCTAACTCCGCCAGATACATTTGATGCAGGCCTGTATTCACGGGGAGCTAGGGTTGCCCCCCTAAATTTTCATTGCCCCTTAAAATTTTCACAGTAGGCTTGCAAATGAACTATATATAATATAGTGATGAACTATAACATGATTGGGTCGGGCCCCCCTACATTTTTGGGCTGGCTACCGGCCTGATCTACATCGTGTGGAAGACATATCTCGCCACACCCCAAAGGGACATCCAAAGGCTCACCTTCTCGATATCTTGCCGTGCTGCAGCTCTTTTAGGCAGGTGAGCCCATAGGCTAATGACCATCGCTTGTTTCGCTGCGCTGTTGCCATGTTGTCATGTATCGCACATATCAGTAAGTATGATCATGTGTGTACTTGTACTATCAGATCTCTGCCTGCTAGGAATGCGCGCGAGTCGAGACATATCTCGAGTCGACACACATTTTGTAAAATTCGAGACGAGTCGAGACAAAAGTAATTCTCGACTCGAATTTTCGAGTCGAGTCGAGACTGCTCGTAAAAATCTCGACTCGACTCGAATGTCTCCAAAATCTTTCTATAATTTTAAATATTATTTTGAAGAAAGTATTCACTCAGAAACAACCTTGAAACCAATTCCAGCATTTATTACTTTAGAAAGGTACAGAATGCATAAACTTCATAGTTAATCTTTCGAGATCAAGTGATGTGCTGGCCCCCCAACTTGCCGGATCTGAACCCAATCGAACACATCTGGGATGTTATTGAACGTGACGTCAGAGCGCATCGCCCCCTCCCCGGAATTTACGTTAATTAGATGACCTGTATGTGAACATGTGGTGCCAACTCTCTCCAGCGACCTACCAAGAATCATTGCTTTCATGCCAAGACGCGTCGCCGTTGTTATCCGTGCCAAAGGTGGACATACTGACAATTAGGTAGGTAGTCATAATGTTCTGACTAATGTGTGCGTATATTTTAACTCTTATATTTTGTCTCGACTCGAATTCGTGTCGAGTCGAGACAGGCTTAAATCTCGACTCGACTTGACTCATGCGCATCCCTACTGCCTGCCAACCTTGCTGTTTATTTTGTATCATTTTCTGGTGTTGCATTTTTAATGAGAAGTAGTGTATACTAGATTCAGGTCATAAGTACTAAATATGAAATTAATTCAAGATAGAACTTCTGCCTGCACTTGTTTGTACATCAACTAAGCAGAGATGCCGTAAGCTGTGAAATTTATTGCGTAAATTTGGTACATTCAACTAATGCCGTTCCAAGTTCGAGTACCATAAATGAGGTAGGTAAAAGATATTATTATTATTATTATTATTATTATTATTATTATTATTATTATTATTATTATTATCAGTGGCGTATTTACGATTTTGTTTCGGGAGGGGCTTTGCTAACTTTCGGGGGGGCTTTGCCTGAAAATGTGAAACTTCTGCAAGATATTTCATATACTTTACTATAGTAAGTAAGATTTCGGGGGGGGCTTAAGCCCGGAAGCCACCCCCCTAAATACGCCAGTGATTATTATTAATAATAATAATAATAATAATAATAATAATAATAATAATAATAATAATAATAAAGAAACTCACACTAGTACTTACATAATATGCTTTAAACATGACATTTTCTTTTTATCACCCTTCTAACTTTTACGCAATTTCTAACTGTGCTTCTTAAAAATGTCTTACGTTTATGGAGCTGTCGATTAGCGGAGAGAACAAAAGTGCCTCATAACTGCTTTGAGAATTTTGCTCACTTGAAAAAAAAAAAATAAAAAACTTTTAACTTAACGATTTTTACGTTTGACAATTTAATGGTACTACAACCTTAAAATAAGTGGCCATATTACAGTCACATAATGGTTACTCTTCCTAAGTTACGAAAGAAACAAAAGAACAGGTAGATGAAACTGTTTCTTTATAAGAAAATCTGAGGTTATTGAGTTATAAAGCATGATGTACGGTATTGACGTATAAAGTGGTGCGTGTTATATGGTAGTCGTATTACACCAGTTTGATAGCTTGTGGGTAAAATTTTGCGCATAAGTGATAAATCTGATGGCCAATTTTTTTTTTTTTTTTTTTTTTTTTTTTTTTTTTTTTTTTTTTTTTTTGCTCGATACCCTTTTTCTCCCTGATATTAATCGGCAAACCTAAGTGCTTTTACCAGTACATCAGAGTAATCAGGCATCAATTGCTTTACGAATGAATTCCAATCTTCATGTCGACATTACTTAAAGCACCTTAATATCTTGAGTTCTCAAAATGGCGCCCACGGACCACAGAGCACTATTGCTACAGGTCAAAATTAAGCGAAAATGTTATATGATGGAATGCCCTCCGGGGCCTCCTTCATTCTCTATGGAGAATCAAAATTTCACAATGTGGCAACGTCGCAGATTAACTTGGAGCCATTAGCGTTACTCTACGAATACAACAACCATTTAAAGCGATTGCTATACTAATAAATGGTGCTGGTGTCATTCAATATCGACTTTTGCTGCCATCTGGAAAGAATCGATATAACTATTTGATAGATTGGTAGATCTATTCTATGGTATCTAATATATATATATATATATATATATATATATATATATATATATATATATATAGGGTGATTCAAAAGTTGTCAAATATCTAGCACTCGCACCGCTGATACATTTCTGGTGACGATTCCTGCTGTAAGAGCTTTGAAATTTGAACGTGTTATGTAGTATCAGGGTCACACCCACGGGGGGGGGGAAGGTCCACCGGGTAGGTCCCCCAATAATTCCTAACTCAACGCTTTCTCAATGAAACTATACTTACTTAACAGGAAAATTATTGATATAACATGGAAAATTGATCTTACACTTCATCTGTAGGCTACTCTTTCTTGTATAAAAATAATCCTTTTTTTTTTTTTTTTTTTTTTTTTTTTTTTTTTTTTTTTTGAAAATATAGGTAGAAGTATTTTACAATTACTTATTGTCTTTTCGGGTGCAGAATAATACCCATTCGATACTACATAGATGTAGTGGCTTATAGTATTGGACCCACCCATCCCTAAAGCTTTGATCCCTCCTAACAAACATTTCTAGGTGTGCGTCTGTGTAGTACTCACATTAGGACCAGTGGCGTATTTAGGGGGGCTTCCGGGCTTAAGCTCCCCTGAAATCTTACTTCCTATAGTAAAGTATATGAAATATCTTGCAGAATTTTCACATTTTAAGGCAAAGCCCCCCCCCCGAAAGTTAGCAAAGTCCCCCCGAAACAACACGCCACTGTTCAGGACTCATATAGACTCGCTACTGAAAGGTACACTAAACTCCAATGTTGTTAACCAACATTCTCTCCGGAGGTGATAAAAGTTATGGCAGATCTGATGTTAGCTTTTGAAATCGAATTAGGAAGTCACTATTGTAAGCTACTTTCGGATCATAGGAGCCGTCAATGATGATTTCAAGGGATATCCAAGGGGAGGAAATTGCTCCTGGAGGTATGAAATTCCGTCCGGGATACTTCTCCGTTCATGTTCAACCTACGGGTTACCAGTATTTGCGCAGTACTAATTTCACCGCCATCTATTCAAAGTTTGCCTCCCCTCACCGGGAGAAACCTTCTGGAACCATCACTAATGCCCATCGTCTTGTAATCCGCTATATTGGTCCGACGTCATATTTTGTAAATGTCGAGGTTATGTGTAGCATCAAACATCCGCTTTCCTATTTTTTTTTAACTATAAATAACAGTTTAACCGTTGGAAGTTACCAATAATAATAATAATAATAATAATAATAATAATAATAATAATAATAATAATAATAATAATAATAATTATTATTATTATTATTATTATTATTATTATTATTATTATTATTATTATTATTATTATATATTATTATTATTATATATTATTATTATTTTTATTTTTAAAGTTTTCAATTTATGTAGGAGTTATGCTGTTGTTTGATACCCCACAGCATCTTACCATTTGCAAAATCATGATCAACGTATATGGCAAATTTCAAGATGGCGGCTATGATCTGGAAATAACCTAAATACACTTTTACGAAGGTAAAGTCTGATCTACCATAACCTTGTTTCGGAGACAAAAAGGCTGGCTTGTAACTTTTTTTTTTTTTTTTGGATCACCGGTACTTTTACACCACAGATTTTATTTTACGAAAGGGCTATAGCAATTTCTATCCTATAACGTAAAACTCTCTAGCATTTCAGCTAAGAGGTATGGCCGGCCAAACGGCTTTAGCTGAGTGATGCATGGTCAACACATTGCCTGTTAATAGCTGTAACTTTGTTATTTTCTGGACAGATTATTTTCCGTTCACTTCACATAAAGTTCACAGACACTACACAGCAATAATCAAAATCATTGAAACTAATTATACACTAAAGTTTGTGTCTTTTATCCACACCTAAAACCATCAGGTCGTCATGAAACTCTACTATCGAGAGCAGTAATGGGCAACTTCTTTAAACTAAGGTGCCGCATCATAGTAATTTCTATGTGGCTAGGGCCACCAACTTCATACGGTACTTTATATTTAAAGTGGACACTCATGACACCCTAGCCCAGAAATCGTTGAATTTACGATCTATTAAAACATCAACAATCAAAACACCAACATTCAAAATGGTGACAACGAAACACCAACACCGCGTCTTAAAAAACCCTGTTGCTCCTTACACTCTCAAGGTCGGGTAAAAATATCTTGGATAATTTCTCATACATTAAAACATATGTAAAAAATAAAAAAAATGATTTTAAATCGCAAATAAAAACATATACCTGCCCTCAACGGTATTGACGTTTAAGAATATTCACAACCACTCATTTTTCACGCTAACCGAAATGGTACGCTTAAATTTTTAGGTAGCTAACGCACGCAAATAAACGAAATAAAACACTACCTTAACTAATATTAACCTTAAAAATTTTGGTTTCTGCGCCTAAAGCACAATACATCAACTTTCTATATTAGTACAGGTCATTATATTTGAACTATTTTTCAAATTTTTATGTGCCCATTAAAGTATATAAAATATGTTAGCACTTATCTTTTCAAGGGCCACACGAGAGCACCTCGCATGCGGCCCGGGGCCAGTAGTCGGCCATCCCTGATCAAAAGTATAGTAAAGATTTTGGTTATGTTTAGGTTATTAAAACCTCTCGCAACGAACCACAAATAAGATTTCATAAATAAACTTTTAAAAACATAACCAGATGAAGAAGAAAGATACTGATTAAACAATGATTTGGAAGTTTTGAGAGTGTAATGTTTTGTTGTCGATTCTTTAATTTTTTCAGTCTAAAACAGCGTATTTTAAGTTCAAGCATAGTAATTTTTTTTTTTTAAAAGAATGGACATTAAAGATATTACCAGTAACTATAATTATCTGGGAAGATACTTCTAACAAATCACTGGTTTTGAAGCAAATGATGAAGCTTTATGTTGAGTAGTGTAAATTTTCTGTAATGGTCTTTCTATGATCTGTAATGATCTTACAGCATATCCACATGATAAACAAATTCACAAAACTGGCACGAATTTTTAGGAGGAAAGGGTCCTTATATTGGCAATTCTATTCTTAATCTTCACGAAATAAGCTATTCATGGAGAGAATATTTCCAGTGATGTTACATAAACGTGTTTGGTAGCTCAATTTGCCATTTCATATGTGATACCAGATTCATAATATAATAATAGTAATAAATAAAACGAAAAGAATATTGGAGTTGGATACATTGACTCAAAGAAGACATAAAAGGTCTAAATTAGGACGTGTTTTATGAGACCAGAGGTGGTTTAAGATTATAGGTTATATATAATATTTGCGGTAAGAATTTGCAACCAATGGTTGACTAATAGCCAGGAATTTTAGTTCCCTTGTCTTCGTTGTGGGTGGGGAGAACAAAAACAAGAACAACAAACATACTTATTTTCCTTTGTGTTTGTGTATGTGTGTGTGTGAAGTAATAAAGAAAAATTCAACAAAGGCGGCAAATGAGACCTAAAGAGGGAGGGTGCAAAGTATTTTCGTAACCATTCCAACGGCAGCCTCTGTTATAACGAGACGGTTATAAGACCTAAAAGGAAACTCAAATAAAATACTCTGCCCTCGCCATTTTTTTTTTTATAGTGAGAAAGAAATCTTTTTCGCCTTAACCAATAAACCACCTTAAGTGTTTCGTTATACCTTATATCATTCTTATGTTTTTTTTTTTTTTTTTTTAATCTCGAAAATCTATTAGCAATTGTCTGCTTCTTTTGACCGATGGCGACACTTCAACACGTTTTAACATGTTGCTTTAAAAAAAAATCACACGTCAGCTTCCTCCAATATTTGCTAAGTCACTTAAAAGTTGTTTGGCCAGCAATTCCTTAAAAATTCTAATATCTTGTTAATTTAAAGGAAAGGATTAATTCTTTTCAATTTAGTGATAACGAATGAAGAGTTGAGTACGAAATTCTTGTGGAGGAGATCAGGCCGGTAGCCAGTCCACAAATATAGGGGAGGGGGGCGGTAGAAGTTAGGGGGGACCCGATCCAAATATATTATAGTTCATCACCATATTATAGTTCATTTGCAAGTCTACCGTGAAAATTTTAGAGGGGGCAGTAAAAATTTAGGGGAGTCCCGGCCTCCCTAGATCCCCTGGATTCGGACCTGGAGGAGATGGAGAGGGAATTCTCTCCACTAATATTTTTTGAGACAGTAAAGTTTGAAATGTGGTAGTTCATTTTTACAACATATTCCAGCATATTCTTCCACTTATAAATTACTGGGGTGTCAATGAAGTGATACTACTCTCAGAACTTGGCAAATTGATTACAGTAATTCATATATACGTACTTAACAAGTATCTTATATATAATTAGTGGATGAACTAATGGTTGACGCAATAACCTTACATAAATTGAAAATTTTGGATGTTCAAGTATATGAGCCAACATGTCGAAACAAGAGATGCAAATGAAGTGCCCTCTTTCGGAAGAGTTTTTTTTTTTTTTTTTTTTAAATAAAAAGCTGTCTTTTTTGGCGGAGCGGAACGGAAATTTTAGCTTTTTTGACTCTTTAAAAAAATTCAAGTACCGCTTTTGTTTCCCTGTAGTGGGTTCTACAGTTAAGGAAGTGCGTTAAAAACATCCAGTACTTGTAATTCCTATGTCCAGTCCAGGGCTCTCTTGACTGGTTTTCAAACTGACATTGCAGTTGATGTTCCAACAAGTGCACGTTATGCAATCACTATATCCTAAATGTAGTTTTGGTTGCCTAAACATCTTATCAACTATCTAGAAGTAATACAGCTAATAGTTAGTGTTGACCATTTCTGGCCGCTTCTTTTGAATTATTATGTTCACTCATGCTAATTGTCAATAGCAAGGATAAAAGTGAGAGAGAACACGGGAGGACGTGGTACCCTAACTTACATAAAATATGTATGGCGTCCCACCACTTCCCAAAAATTACAATGGGCAAATATAGGCACGGGGGACAGCGTGACGTCATTCGTTCTCCTACCTTTTCAGATGCATTTTTACTCCTGATCGACAGTACATGTTCTAGTCTATCGTTCTGTCTGGGGGCAGCAGATCGTTATAGGCCCGTATCCAGGGGGGTCTAGGGGGCCTGGCCCCCTAAAATTTTCTTGCTTCCCCTAAAATTTTCACGGTAGGCATGTAAATGAACTCTAATAGGGTTGGATCGCCCCCCCTAACTTCAGCCGGGCCCTCCCTACATTTTTGGGCTGGCTACCGGCCTGGATCGTGATGCACGATACCCATCCAATCAGCCAGCATAACCTTCCTAGGCGCTATTTTAGGTTTTCCCACAAACTGTAGAGTTTATCCAAGCTTCGAACATATCTTTTTCACATATTGCTGTCGTACGATATCCACTTCCCATCACTTCAACCGCTTCAGAACGCGTTACGTTTCAGTAGAGATTCACAAAGAGAAATTTGATTTGAGTAAATGTTTTTGAGTCTGATCAGGTGACACCCAAACGCCAAGCCTGTTTTTCTAGACAGCTTTCTTCAAATGATTTACTACTGTTTAATGATGGATGATTAGATCGTTGGCGATTTCATGACTATTTACATGCTAGTCTTGTTTGACTTTTGGTAAAGTACCGTCCATTTATGCTGTAATTGGTCGCCTATTGCGAAGCAGATCTAGGACACCGAAATTTCTTAGAACTAAACCTACTGAACAGACTTTTGCTAGTGGGCTGTAGTGTTCGTAGGTCTTTTTAAGAAAATTTCGCTCGACAGACAAAATATTCCCATTTCTTATCAAATTTTCCCTAGGTTGTTGAATTTTCAATTCTTATGATAAAAGTAATGTGTTAAGTTCAATTGAACTAAATAAAAGAGTGCCAACTACATTTGATTTATTCGTTTGCTTTTTGCTTCTATTTTTTTCTTTTTTTTTTAACGTTTTCCTTTACTTTTTCTAGGGATTAGGATTTAGGGTTTAGATTTCTGGGCTTTTAGCATCTATGGCCATGTTAGTTCGTCATGTATGAGTGATGATGTCACTCGGCGATCACACTATCCGATGAAAGTGGAAGGAAGAAAGGATTGGGAAAGGAAGGAAACGCCCTAAGACCTGGATATTAGGTACCATCCCAGAGTTTGTCTGGTATAAATAAGGAAAACCCAGGAAAATCTCACTCAGGATGGCTGGTCTGAAAAAGGTTTTACGCTTTTTCGACCGAGTGTCCCCACCGGGAATCGAGAACGGGACGGCTCGCAACAAAGGCGAGAGTGTTAGCGGCTATGCTACTCTACTTTTTAAAAGAAAAAAATATACACAAATACACTCAGCTAACAATGGGTGCAAATATGCTATTTTGAACACACACACATAAACTATTATTTTATTGGTCTATTTGTGAAGAACAAAAAAAAAAAAAAAAAAGCATTTTCATTGGTCAATAAGTAAACCCAAGGATTTTCCTGGATGTTCATTGTTTATCGAAAAAAAAAATCCTTTTTTGCTAAATTTCCCTAGATTACGGAAATTTCCCTCAAACTACAAGCACTGGTGGGCTCCATTTCATTGCCGCGATAGTTCGAGTGCGACAATAGATAATAGATCATGTATCACGATAACCGCAACAGCAATAATCGAGGTATTCCTATGGGGGGCGCGGTGGCTCAGTGGTAGAGCGTTCACCTCTGGTGCTTGGGGGCCCGGGTTCGATCCCAGCCCCGCCAAGTGAACTTTGTGGTGGACAAACACCGTGCTCGTGGGTTTTCTCGGGGTTCTCCCGTTTCCTCCCACTTTCTTCATTCCACCATTTCACTCATCTCTCATCATCACCGTCTCCTTTAGCCTAAGCGGCATAACCGCGGGACGTAAAACTTAAAGATTTCATTTCATTTCATTTCGAGGTATTCCTGTAGTGTTAATCCCGTTAAATCTCGTAATTCTATTGGTGACTTTTTACTTTCTGTGAAACTAAGTATCATTGAACTAGGGGATTTATTCCGCAGTCCACCAAAAAATGCAGAAGCTTGAGGTAATGAAGGCAGGCGAGAAAACAAATTTGTATCACTGTGCCAAAGGCACAAGGTGGACGCAGAAAACGCATTGGACAAAGAAAGCGTATAGATTCGTTACCACTGACAGTAAAGTACACTCAAAATATCCTAGGTTACAAGTAAACTGTGTGTAGAGCCAAATGTTGTTGGTTTTTAAGTCATCATTACAATATACGGTACTATTTTTCTGTTTCTGTTTCTTTTTCTTTTTTCTTTTCTTTCTTTCTTTTTTTTTTTACTGAATACAGGAAACACACATTAGTCTGCGAAGTAAAATGTAATGAGAACATTATGTATGTTTATATTGGCTGCAACATTAAGATACACTCATATGTAGATACAGATGTGAGCGTAAAGTCTGTGATCTTCCATCGTTTACTGACAACCGCAAAAGGTAAGTGTAACAGAACAGTCTTGAAGACAGACAAAATGTCCGTCGCAGACTAGGAACGAAAACTCCCTGAATCTCTAATATTAGGTTTTCTTTCCTCTCATCCGGCAGAGTATGTATCTCTCTTTTGCCAGAAGAACTCTTTTGATGTCACAGTGCTATAAATCCGACATTTCTTACAGATTCTTCTTCTTCTTCTTGTCTGAACTAAAGGAAAAAGAAAAGCCAGTTAGCCTAACTCCTTGGACTAGATATGTCCTACTGCTCCATCACTAATGCTCCATGTGCGTTCTGTTGATCTTGGAGTGCTTTGAGGTATATTACTTCTTCACAAATACATATACCGTTGTCCTAATCTAACTAATCAACATTTTATAAATATCTATGGTCGATTGAAATAAAAATAAGTTGTGCTATCATGTGCATAAGTTCTTTCCTATCAGGGAAGGCGTAAAAGAAGGACTAGGCAACAGTGGAGACTATAGATATTATTTACCAGGGGGAGAGGAGATTTTTCTTATAAATGGATATTTTCTTGCTTTAATTTGTATTCAGTTATTTCTTGAGATTATACTTAATTAACTGTGGGGGTTGGGAACGGGGAGGGGGGAGGATTTCTTTTGTTTGTGATAAATGTTACATGGAATACACAATTTACTTAATCTATTCTGTCAAACGCATTTAGGGGAGAAATATTAAGATTTTTTGTATTTTCTGATTTTTTAAAAAAATTTAGTTTAACATATGTTCCACGATTATGCTCTATAAGGTAAAAGATACAGTGATTGCAAAGGAATTGTTAAAATATTGGAGGAAAAAGGATAAAGCAAAGAAAATCGGCGGATACGATAATGTCTACCACAAACTCACCTCGCCTGAGATCAAACTAGGGACGGCATGCATCAGAGGTGAGCTATCTACCATTGAACGACCACCATGCCCTCATATTTTGTTACTCTAAACTATGTAAGTAGTATGAATGACATTTGTTAGGAATATGTATGTTATCGTTGGAACCCACTTCTTTTCCTTCTCTTAATAGATGATCTCCCGTCTTATCTTAAGTTATCTGACACCAAAATTCTTCTCTTTGCTGACGACTGCAAATTATTTCGGGAAATTAGGACAGCTCAAGATGTGATTGAACTGAAAAAAAAAAAAAAACCTCTCAGATCTTCTGGACTGGTGTAGCATGTGGAATCTAAAAGTAAATCCCTTAAAATCTTCAACTATTACATTTTCATTAAAGAAAAACAAAATCTCTTCTACCTACTTCATTGGAGATGATCCTATTGCTAAGATCTCATCTCAGAAGGATCTCGGGCAGTGGCGGCGTTTGGACGTTAAAAGTGGGGGGGCAAGATATGATCTGAATATGTGTATATCAATGTTACTGTTCCTGGTTGTTTCTAACACTTTGTTTGACGAAAGGTTGTATAACTAATAGGATACTATCTTTTTCAGTTAAAATACCGTATATCGTGTTTCATATTTAATTAGGTAAATTGACAAGAGCAACGCACATAGGTACTAACCGTTGATTCCTTGCTCATGAACATCTTAAAATTCTGTCAGGAAAATTGTGTGATAAAATTATTTAATAACATATTTGTAAAACAAATAAATAGAAAGGATATTATTAATCATAGTAATGAATAATAATGCTTGTTTTGTAGAAGTTATATTGAAACTGGGGATTAATGAACAACTTGCATTTTTAATTCCACACTTGCCATTAAATGTATGTTATTACTCTTAGAAAGTGAAAGAGTAAATACTACAAGCATATGCTACGACGCAATTGTAATATTAATTCCTTTGAATTGCAATTAAACGCAATTCCTGTAGCTGTCTTAACTCCACGGGAAGACAAAAACCAATACACACTTACGCAACGACAAATATTATGTAGTACCATTTTTTTTAATAAACCAGTAATATATGCAAAAACTTTACATTTCCAAATGAAACTATATACATTAACCTTTTAAAATATGTTTTTTTAAAGGTAAATTATTGAATTTCAGTCAATCAGCTACAGCATCATCCCTATTTATCCTAGGATCATGGTTAGTACCTCATTTTCTTCACAATAGAACAACTTTCAAACGTTTCCATTTACGTTTTCCTATCGTGTCCCTAAGAAGGGGAAATTTTGAGGGAAATTTGGATTTTTTCAAACTTTGATCCCATCTGCACCCTCTTTGTTAACCCACATATCTCAAAATCAACTGAAAAATACTAAGGGGTGCAAGGGCGCCCATGTTATGGTTTCCAAGGGGGGCAAGTGTAAGCGACGTTTCAAAAATAGATCCAAATTTTGCTGTAAGTAATGTAAAATTTCTATTGGATTTTCGATATTCTGAAGGACAATTTCCTCTAAGTGGGAGCGAGCGCCCCACCTTATCCCCCTGATGGGCGCCCTTGAAGGGGTGTACTAAATGTGTATAAAAAATTCAAGCTTCTATCTTGAAGTGTAAGTGCGGGAAAATGTTTACCAATGAGCTAAGAACATTCCCACAATGCCCCAGATGACCCGGATGTAATATAAAATTTTCCAGAAACATCCCTATTTATCCTATGATTATTGTTCGTACATCATTCTCTTTAGAATAAGAAAATACTTTCAAACGGCACCACTCACATGTCTCCATCGTGTACCTGAGGTGGGAAAATCATGAAAAAATGGATTATTTGTTTAAAAAATATTCCTTCTTTGTACCTTTTTACCTCTATGTACCCCCCTGTTTTAACGCAGACATCTGAAAAAAATCTGAAAAATACTAAGGGGTGTACTAAATGTGTGTGCAAAATTTCAATCTCCTAGGTGCAAAAGTAAGCCCGCCAAAAATAATATCTCTACAATACTCCAGATTCCCATATAAAAAAGGATCTCAGGTAAAAAAAAAAAAAAAAAAAAAAACTCCCTGAGACATCCCTATTTATACTAAAATCATGGTTCGTACATCATTCTTTTTAGAACAGAACAGCCTTTCAAACGGTACCATTCACATGTCTCCATCATGTATCTGAGGAGGGAAAATCGCGAAAAAAGGGATCTTAGTTAAAAAGATTTTTTTTTATTATCTTTTTGCTCCTCTGGACCCCCGTGTTTTATCGCAGAAATCTGAAAAGAATCTGAAAAATATTAAGGGGTGCACTAAATGTATGTGCAAAATTTCAATCTTCTAGGTACAAAAGTAAGTCCTGAAAAAAGTAATTAAAAAGTCATAACAAAAATATTTTTAGTTATGACGTCATCACACTCTATGTCTAGACGCAGAAAGGCGTGAAAGCATATGTAACGTGTTCTACAGTTTCTCCAGACTTGAGAAAAAAGAAGTAAAAAGCTTTTTTAGTTCTTTTTTAAATCGAATAATGAAGATTCTAGCCTATCACCGAAAAATAGATTATATAATTTAAAAGAGTTAATTGGTCACTTCAAAAAAGTGGGGGGGCAACTGCCCCCTCTTGCCCCCCCTAATCGCCGCCCATGATCTCGGGGTTGTGTTCGACGAAAGACTTTTGTTTACTGATCACATTGCTGCCATGAGCAAGAGTGCTATGAGATTATTAGGTCTCCTGTACAGGTTTACAGAGATTAGGGATATTACAGCCTTAACGTTTATTTCAACCAAAATAGAGTACTGTTTCACCATTTGGAGTATGGCTAGTGTATCAAATCTCTCTCGCATTGACTCAGTTCTAAATTTCTTTCTTGCCATTGTCAGGAAAAGAATACCTTCAGTACGCTGTTTAAGTAAACCTGAATTGTTGGCTGTTCTTGGCATCCGTACACCTTCATCTCGTCGAATGCTACTTGATAGGATGTTTCTTCATAGAATTCTAAATGGGAAACTTAGAACTGAAGAACTAATCTCTAAATTTAATATTCAGGTATAACACAACCAGCGAACGAGTGCGGGCGGCCGGTTTTGTAACTAAAATGCAAGCAGCAGTGTTTCTAACCGGACTACTTGTAATCAATCTATCACAGTTCTTTCTGTCTTGTTCGTAATAAACCACTTCACGCATATGCTCAAGTCAGGGGCGGAGCGATCGGGGTCTTGAGTAAGAAAATTCTTTTGCATTGATATCATATTCGGATGTACTTCAAAAATTAGAAGAGAGAGAGAACTGATAATCTTTCACCGCCACCTTCCTAACCGTCTCCCCAGGGGTCCTGGGTCCACCCCCTGATTGAGATGGTGAATAAAGATAATTTTGGCTAATTTCTGTCATTATTTAGCATGGTTTAGTAATTTAAAAAAAAAAGATATTTCGGCCACATTTTGAAAACTTTCAAATAAAGTTTTCAAAATGTGGCAGAAATATCGTTTTTTTTTTTTTAATACTAAACCATGCTAAATAATGACAGGGATTAGATAAAGTTATTTTTATGTACCATCTCAATCAGGGGTGAACCCAGGACCCGTGGGGAGACGGTTAGAAGTGTTGCATTGACGGCGGAGGGGGAGCGATTAAAATGGGGTGCCTGATAATTGAAGGTTCCTTATAACTTCAGTAAAATTCAGACAAAATCTCTGAATTACGTAAAAAAGAAAACATACAAAATACATTTTCAGGGTAACTCTTACAGCCATTACGTTATTCTAAGATTATGATTCTTACAGCCATACGGTATTCATAATGTTACTTCTGAAATTGATTAGAGCGAATATGTATTTGAATAACAAAACCACTTTCATAAGTTTTTCAAAGTATCAAGTTTGAAAAGAACGAAGTTTGTCTTCCATTGTTATCTCATTGCTCAAAGATACCGGTGATGAAGTAATTGGCTGGAAATCAATCGGCCGTTTCTTACATCAATTTATAAAGAAGATGAGTGCCAATGTTAGATATGTCAGTTCAGTATTAAAAAAAAAAAAAAAAAAAAAAAAAAAACCTCTTGCAACCATGCGTAGCGCATATTAATACTTACACTTGAAATAAAAATACAACTGAATAAAGACGATTGACTTTGCCTTTGAATTTCATTGTGAATAACAATATAGGACTTTTCAGATAGAGGACTGGGAGGAGCAGGTTTTATTAAACAAGACCGTACATCTGATATGTTTGAACTATAGGCAACTTGTGTTTACGGGCTAAACTCAGTCCTCTGAAGTCAATCGACAAATACCTTTAAGATGTTCAACAGAATAATGTATCAGAATTATTATATACTACAGACACTAATATAACACTAGGCTCCCAAGTTTCAAAATTATATTGTGTGTGAAAACAGTTAGTAGATTTAATTCTTTGTGACCTGATAGCTAAAACCTGAGAGACATTCAGAGTTAGTCCAGAGGTAATTTCTTTCCTCATAAATAAAATTTATTGTGTGCTGAAGCAATGATACTTACTCTTACACTACCCATACGCTGATGTTTTATCAATACTTTTATTCGAACTCTACCAAAGGGCTAGTTTTCTATAATGATCCTAAAAGAAGGGTGCACTGAACCAAATTGTACAAATCAATCCCTAAAGGGAAACTATCCAATCCCATAATTCTTTAAAAAATGAAGGAAAAATTTCTTCACCTCCTTTTCCCCCAAAGGGTTCACATTTCTGGAACAAAAAATGAAATTTCTTTATTTTAACGTCCCATGATTATGTTGTTTATGCTAGAGGAGACAGATGATTAATGAAAGTGAAGGATTGAAAAATTAAATTTTATTCTCTCAATGGGAATCAAACCCAGAACCACATACAATAAAAGCACATGCGCTGGCCAATACACCAGCGGAAAGGACTTTCACAGTTCTCGAGAGGAAACGTTTCGAGATTCCTCCTTGGCTAAAACTCGAAAAAATAATTTATTTGTCAATCGATAAACATACACTTAAACAGCAGCATCATGAGCCTTAACCTTAACTTGATTTAAACTTACAGTTACAAGATATTGCGCAAAACTCTAAGCTATCAACCCAAAATTAATCTTTTAGTCACTGACATTGTCATTCCTGTGTTTTACAGGCTGCTACTGTTTTATAATGAAATCGAATAAAACGTAATCAATTTTTATACAATCTGCTTAATACACGGTAGAAGCTCACTGAATTGTCAACTGTGCTATGTTGTTCTTAAATTGGTAATTTCCATTCATAAATCACTATTCACAATATGTCTGCATTACTTCAGGGATGGTCCACTACAATACATACATAAGTTACGGCGTTTTCTATTAAGGGTAAAGAGATTAGACTATGCACAACATCTAAACTGCAACTTTAAAAAACCGTTGGATACACTGCAAAGTGAAACTCTCCGCTCCCCTGTCCCACCGCGCTTGCCAAGAAACTGAAGTAAACACAACAGCAGCGCCATCCTTCCAAAACCGCACAGCTATCCTGGTCAGGTAATACCTGCAAGAAGAACTAGAAATAGTGAACTACTTCATTGCAACACGCCTCGATTATCAATTATTCAGCGTTCTTTGTTCTATAGACTGGCTTCTGAATTGCTCCATTGCTTCTGACGTGGATATTTTTAAATCTGAGAATGCATTCCGACGGGAAATTATTGCTACACTTATGGAACCTTAGTTTTATTTCAATTTGTTATTGCTACACTTATGGACCTTTATATAGCTTTTTGTTTATACTCGTTATTGTTAATTTTATATTCTATGCTATATAGTTTCAGTGTAAAATGGCTGCCTTGCTGTATCTGGAACTTTGGCAAATAAATAAATAAATAAATAAATAAATAAATAAATAATAAATATGTGTTTATAGTAGTATGATGTCACTGTTGGGAGAATGTGTGTCACTGTGAGGAGCATCCGTGTCACTATTAGGAATATGTGTGTCACTGATAGGAGTATCAGTGTCACTATTAGGAATATGTGTGTCACTGTTAGGAGTATATGTCAGTGTTTGGAGCATACGTGTCACTGCTAAAAGTATTTTTGTCACTGTTAGAAGCATCTGTGTCACTATTAGGGGTATTTATGTCACTGTTAGTAGTATTTGTGTCCTGTTAGGAGCATTCGTGCCTCTGTTAGGAGTATTTGTGCCCTGTTAGGATCATCTGTGTCACTGTTAGGCGTATGTGTGTCACTGTTAGAAGTTTGTGTGTCACTGTTAGGATTAGATGCGTCACTGTTAGAGAACACAATTATCAATACATGAAATATGCTAATTGTATCAACAAATAAGGAAAAACAGATACAATATTTTGTTTTTATATATGGAACGAAGGGGTCTGTGTCAAATATAAAAGTAGGAGGGGAGAAAATAGAACAAGTGAATAGTTTTCGATACCTGGGTAGTGTTCTTAGTAATGACATGAAATGCGAACGTGAAATAAAAGCAAGGATAGGAATGGCGAAAGAAGCCTTTAAAAGAAAGAAAAGTCTGTTCTGTGGGACCTTGAACAAAGAGTTGAGAAAAAGACTCATAAAATGCTTCGTGTGGAGTGTTGTGCTGTATGGGGCGGAAACGTGGACATTGCGTAAGGGTGACGAAAATCGACTGGAAGCCTTCGAAATGTGGGTGTGGAGAAGAATGGAAAGAGTTAGTTGGGTCGAGCTGAAAACGAATGAGAGAGTGTTAGAAATGGTGGGTGAGAAAAGAACACTTTTAGATATTATTAGGAAGAGGAAGAGAAACTGGTTGGGACATTGCCTAAGAAGAGATTATATCATGAGGGACGTCCTAGAGGGTATGGTGGCGGGAAAGAGAGGGAGGGGGCGAAGGAGACTACAATTAATGGATGATATTAAAACAGAAAGATCATACACGAAGACGAAAAGGTTAGCGGAGGATCGTGGAGCATGGAAGCTTCTCAGCTGCGGCAAGTGACCTGCCAATAAAGGCAGAATACCTATGATGATGATGATATATACAGTTAATAAATATACCTACAATCTTCCAGCAGAATTCCAATAGCCAATTTAGCAGCGAGCCACATATTTTAAATTTAAAAAAGCTGGCATTTTTGGGACGGAGTGTTTTTCCCATAAAAAGCCGGCTTTTTTGAAAATATTTTCCTATAGTGGGTTCTACAATTAAACAAGAGCACTTAAAGCATCCAATGCTTTCGAGTTCTATGTTCAGTCCGTATCTGGCAAGTCTTGATTGTTTTACAAAACTGATTTTGCAGTTGTTACCAGCAACTGATATTTATGCAACCCACATATCCTAAGTGTCACTTTGGTTATCTAAACATTTTATCATGTACCTGGAAGTTATACATCTTGATCTGAGAATCAAGTCTATGAGGCTCAAGATGGGCAGGTGATGTAGCCAGAATGAAAGAAAGTAGAAACGCTTTCAAAGTTCCAACCGGAAAACGATCATTAGGAAGACCTAGGTGCAGATGGGAGGATAACATCCAACCGGAAATCCATTCGGAAAACGATCATTACGTAGACCTAGGTGCAGATAGGAGGATAATATTAAGATGATCTCGCAGAAATAGGATTACAAAAGTAGAAACTGGATCCAGTTGGCTAAGGACAAAAGTCAATGGAGAGCTTTTGTGAACGCAACATTGAACCTGTGTCCCGTAGGCTATAGAATTAGTTACTAAGTATAGGGACTTTTCCTTATTCACATCATTTGGTTTAGTTTGATATTGTCTATTGATGTATAGAGACTATGTACACAGCAAAAATTAATGTTGAATAGTTAAAAGGTAATTTTGGACCACATATACTTAACCATATTATGCTTTGTTGACTTGCTGGTGTCGTGATAAAAAGTTTGATGAGGGTATATTTTCAGTATTAGTTTCAAAATAATACGTAGATGTCGCGGTTATCGTGCAGCATTATTCATAGTGTCAAAAGAGGGCAGATTCTTGAGAGAGGCTTTAAGAAAAAAAGGATATACGGAAAGCCAGGAACTAGGGAACTGGAATGGAGGGTACAGTTTAGTAATAAGGTTTAGGGATAGTACGTATAGAAAAGCCCATCTTACGAATATATGGTAGTTATGGCCTTGTTACACACACACACACACACACACACACACACACACACATATATATATATATATATATATATATATATATATATATATATATATATATATTCATTTGCACATCAATAAATATTCTCTAATAAGATTTCATGATGTAGTCATGAACCCAGATTCTTATTAGACTATTATTAAAGGCACTATCACAAAAATGAACTATTTTCTTCTGTTAACTTTGCGTAATATTTTACATTTCTTACATAGGTATACGAGCGTTTCTTTGTTCACTTGTGGAATAGCATTGTATGTACCTGGTATCTTGAGGTATGGAATAGGGAATCTGAGCAGCGACCTGTACGGTTATTTTGGTCTCTATGTGTAAAGTAACAAGTTTCTACAAAAATGCGGCCAAACTGTGTACAAAAGAAACCTAACAAGCTCCATTGCCCCTCTTGTTCATTTAGTCCAACATTATTTATTCTAGAACATTTAAAGACAACCACCGAACAAACACATCGAATGATATAGAGTATGTTATTTGGAGTTATTTCTGTCCATGGTGTAACACTTGTTTTTCCACGATGTCAACTAAAGTTTTACAGGGTAATTTTTAGTATCTTTTATACATGTCGTAGTGGGTGTCACATAATATACTCACATAGCGCGATACAAATCTGTCAACAAAGTGTATGCGAGTGTTTGGTGTGTGTCTGCACATGTGGTAACCTAACAGAGGGAGACTTACCATGTCACATAAAGGTTGTTAAGAGTTGGCACAAATAGAGGTTCTATTACATTGTTTTCCCCTTCTCTCTCTTGGCATATGTATTAAGGTCTTCCGTCTTTCGGAATTTATCTCTTTACTGTGCAGACTTAATATGTGGGATGTATTGGACAAAGTACAGAACTTTGTGGAACTCCATAATATGTATAAATTAGCTGAAGTGCCATTGTTCGCACGAGAAGAATAAGGATGATGAATAAAAAGCGGAAATTTGAATGCTATGTAAAAGTGTCCCCATTTTCCCCTCTTTAGAAATGGAATTTTATACAGCACTGCAACACATACACTTTTTTTTTTTTTTTTTTAAATATCAGTTTATATAGATCCTACCGAATTTCATACTTGCAGTTTAAGAGTCTTCATCCCGGCGAAATTAAAATACCGCCTAATTTTACAGTAATTATGTGATATCTTCCAATAGATAAAAGATAATTGAAATATGGAACAAGAGCGCTCTAGATAATATTATTTTACGTGAGATACCGTTATCACAAGTCACCTAGTGGCTTTCCGTTTTCAGCTGTTTAGAAACGCGAAAATAAATGCCGATTTTTAAAATGGCTCGAAATCAAAAGCAGATAAGTGAGTTGTGATAACGGTTTCTTATGTAAAATAATATTGTCTAGAGCGCTCTTGTTCCACATTTCGATTATATTTTATCTATTTGAAGATATCACATAATTACTGTAAAATTAGCGGTATTTTAATTTCGCCGGGATGAAGACTCTTAAGCGAATTCTCAGCTTGGGCCTATGAACACACTGAGGATAATCCGTTATCCGGACAGCGGTATATTGTACAAATATACATACGGAATCCATATGATTACTACGGAAATATGTACAGAACATACGTTATCCATATGCTACATACGTACTGCCTTTCTCCTGTTTAGATGTTACGTAATTCCGCTTCAGGATGTCTGACATAACAGTCTTTCGTATATTATATACGTCAGCTATACGTTATATACTTCCATTTGTATGTGAGATCCTTACCTTCTATCTTTTTTTCATATGGAAAGTACATATTGATAAATCACTTATATAAAAAGAATTATAAAACATATGTTCTCATTTACACGTTTGCTACAGGATGTTATATACAGTCGTCGTACGTTAAATTTTAAAAAACTACAGGATTTACGCATGTAACCTATTTTTACGTACGCAACTACGTTTTTTTCTCTGTGTAAAGAATCAAAAATTAGAATTTTATAGAAACTGCTTTAAGATTGGAATTTTCGAAAACGTTGAAACACGTGTCCAGGGTCATCTCTCTAACTTAAGGGATTCGTGAGATGATCTAACTCTACTTCTCCCCCCCCCCCTCCAAAAAAAAAGAAATAAAGAATCTCCTTTCATTTCCCCGTTAGAGTTTTTAGAACAAGTGAGCTCCGTTTCACAGTGTGAAACTACGATACTCTTCTAAATTAGGCAAATTCAATACTCAAACTTAAAATAATACATCTACAACTACTTGTTGCAATAGATTAATAAGAGCAAAGATAGAACCTGTTCCTCAGACGCTGTATTGATATCAAAAAGCCATTACTCGCCATGCCCTACCATTTTTGTTTTATGGCGATAAACGTTGAAACCGGAAATGGTTCATTTTAACCACTTTTTTGGATTTAATAGAGAATTACGGCAGGAGATAAAAACTACTTTTGAGAAGCTGAATCGATTGCCCCCCAAAAAGAAATCGATATCTGTTACAGTTTTTGTTCTGTGGAAATCAGTATTGAAACCGGAAGTAGTAGTAAATTTCAATCATTTCCGGTTTGGGTAGAGTGTTGCGAGTTGTGATGTGATGGTATGTAACCTTGAAACTCTGAATCGATTGCAGAAAACAACATAAACAACATGTTGCTATCGAATGCCATTTTGTTCTATGGTAATAAATGTTGAAACCGGAAATGGTTTATTTTTAACCTCATCGGGTTTGAATACAGGGTTAACGGAGGAGATGGAACCTATTTTTGGAACATTGAATTCATTGCGAAAAACCGCATCTCCATATCTCTTTATCATTTTCGCTCTATGAAAATCAGTATTAAAACCTAAAGTAGTAGTAAAATTTCGACCACTTCCGGTTTTGGTAGAATATTGGGAAATCGTGACGATATGATCTCTTGTGAGACAATGATTCGATTGCAGAATACCGCTTCTGGCTACCGGTTGCCAATTTTGTTCTACGGCAATATACGTTGAAACCGGAAATGGCTAATTTTGAACCACTTTCCGTTTGAATAGAGAGTTAATGGAGAAGAAGAAACCTAATCTTGGGACGCTGAATAGACTGCAAAGAATTAACAGTATCTCCGATATACGTAATAACAGTTAATACTTAAATAAAATAATAGTTAATAATAATAATAATAATAACGGTAAATGATCTATTTTAATATCATCCGTTTTATTCTTGTTATGCATTAATGTAATTTAATAACTTAGTTTTACAAAAAAAAAAAAAATCTTTACGAAAAAAACGCCTGCATGAAAACATTTTAAATAAACGTAAGGGAATTAAGTTTAGAACTTTTTTGTTCGAGAAAGAAGAAGAAAAGCACAATAATTAGTGTAGAAACTACGAAGAAGACACTAAAGAAATCTTCAGAAGAGTAAAAGAGAGAAAGATGAAGAAGGAGGGGTGGATGATGATGAAAGATCAAGATGCATATATACATACATATAAATGTATACAACTACTGAAAGAAGATTCACGATGTTTGCTTAAGCACTTCATTCTGTTGTCAAGCACTCCGCACATTTAATGTTTTATGGTGGCCTTTTGAAATAAGTTAAGCACTTGTAGTGACAGAATTACAGCTGGGTCAAAAAAAAAAAAAAAAAAAAAGTGCGGCATTGATGATACGTTTCGAGCATCTTTCTAGTAGTTGTGTTCTGATTCTGAAGGTTTTTTAGCTCTTGTTTACGACCAGTAAATTCTTAATAGAAAATTACTTACCAGAGGCCAAGTAAGTTTTATACTTTTCTGTTTAAGATTTCCAAACTATGCTTTGCATAAATATAAGAAGTCCTATAAACGGCTATGCTACTTCGTCTGTCCGTTTGTTTATGTGTCTATCGACATATGTCAGAGCAAAAACGATAAGAGACCATGAGAAGCGATTTTTTTTTCCGAATCGTTTCAGCGTCTCGAAAATAGATTCAATCTGCACCTTGACCTCTTTATTCGAACAGTAAGTGGTAGAAATCCATTACCACTTTCGGAATAGGTCAAACAGTAAGTGGTAGAAATGTATTACCACTTCCGGAATAGATCAAACAGTAAGTGACAGAAATCTATTACTACTTCCCGGAATAAGTCAAACAGTAAGTGACAGAAATCTATTAACTACTTTCCGGAATAGAACAAACAGTAAGTGACAGAGATCCATTACTATTTTCCGGAATAGATCAAACAGTAAGTGGTAGAAATCTATTATCTCTTCCGGAAAAGATCAAACAGTAAGTGGTAGAAATCCATTATCACTTTCGGAATAGGTCAAACAGTAAGTGGTAGAAATGTATTACCACTTCCGAAATAGATTAAACAGAAAGTGGTAGAAATCCAAGTAAGTTTGTGATAGACTTCATTTCCTCTTACATTTTCATTCCACCAATTCTTCCATCATCTATTTACTTGCCTTAATCAGCCGTCTCTTTTAGCGTAAAGGGCGTAATCCTGAGACGTTAAACTGAAGGATTTCACTTTTTCATTTCAAAGAAAGATTTTCATTTCAAAGAAAAGAAATAGCTATTCTATAATACTTTTCAGTGTGGAAGTCTTAAAGTAGAATATATTGTTTTATAGATGGGAAGATAGGGGTCTGACTCGGAAAGGTATCGTGGAAAACTTCCCCTCCCTTTAAAAAAAAAGTGTCTACCGCAAGCTTACATAATCGGGTATCGAACTTTTGCTCTTCCACACCAGAAATAAGCACTCTATCACAGAATCACACGCAGGAGACTCTTTATAACTGTATCCTTATGATAACGAGCAGTGGCGGCGATTGGACGTTAAAAGTGGGGGGGCAAGACATGATCTGAATATTTGTATATCATTGTTAGTTTCCCTGATTATTTCTAACATTTGTTTGACGAAAGGTTGTATAACTAGTAGGATACTATCTTTTTCGGTTAAAATACCGTATATCGCATTTCATATTCAGTAAATAGACAAGAGCAACGCAAGTAGGTACTATCCCTTTGTATTCTTAAACAACGAAGGTGTAAGAAGAGATTTGATTCCATGCTCATGAGCATATTAAAATTTTGTCTGGAAAATTGTATAATCAGATTATTTAATAACAAATTTACAAAACAAATAAATAGAAAGAATAATATTAAACATAGTAATGAATAACGAGTCTTGTTTTGTAGAAGTTATATTGAAACTGGGGATTAATGAACAACTTAATTTTTAATTCCACACATGCTATTAAGTGTATGTTATTACTCTTAGAAAATGAAAGACAGTAAAATACTACAAGCATATGCTACGACATTTAAAGCAACATTTGCTTTTGAAACTTCCCGAAACATGTTCGTTGTCATTAGGTGCAGTTTTCACTTTCTTGGAGCACATCAAAACACAACAATACTTAGAATCACTCCACACTCCATCACTCCACTAGAAAATAATCCTAAAACCTAGATTGTGTTGAATTCACTAAATTTCATTGTATATACACTCGTGCACCCCTAAACACACCACTCACTCGTATATTACGCTGCAAAACAATGAAAAAGGTAGAAGTTGTTTCTTATTACGCTCTTTTTAATCAATATTCCTTACTTTACGAAGAAGAGAAGACATTTTAGGAACTGTCAGTTTATGTGCAACTAAAGAATGCCTTGTGAAATATTTTTTTTTTTTTTTTTTTTTTTTTAGAAACTTTCTCTCAGTTAGTTTCAAAGAGGCTGACTAACATATCGAGTCCTTGTAAGAAAGGGGTATAGAAGCAAACCCTGCTAAATCCAATTTCGAATTTTATCTGGGAACGAAGAAAAAGTGACGCCCTCATGTTTTCAGAATTGTTGAACTTTTTTTTTTTTTTTTTTTTTTTTTTTTTTTTTTTAGTGCTTGATTTCACTCATTTGCATTAAGTAGTGACCACTAAACAAAAAAAGAAAAAAGTTCAACAATTCTGAAACAAAAAGGCGTTACTTCTTCGTTTCCTGAGAAAATTGAAAAATGGATTTAACAAGTTTTGCTTCTATATCCTGAATGCTGGAATCGTTGTGCTCCAATAGGTCAATTTTTTGTTTATTTTCCATGGAAATTAAAACACAATTCTTGTAGCTTTCTTAACTTCACAGGAAGAAAACCAATACGTACTCACAAAACGGCAAATATTACATGGCACCATTTTTTTCTATGAAACAGTAATACATACGAAAACTTTAATTTCCAAATGAAATTATATACATTAATGGGTTACTTCAAAAAAGTGGGGGGGCAACTGCCCCCCTTTGCCCCCCCTAATCGCCGCCCATGATAACGAGACAGATAGGCAAAGTAATTCATTGAAATATATTGCAAAGAATTTCACATTTGGATTTAATTGTGGTCGTCTAAACAAGAGGAAATATATGTCAACATATGTTTTTGTCAAATAACACAGATCTATAATCACATTTTTTCCTAATATTTATTATTAGTGTTATTACTAAAACAGCTACTAAATTATATATATAGTATTATATATGTGTATGTTGTAAATATGTATGCTGACTTCTAAATAAACCGTATGTGTTACAACACTGAAAGACGCCAAGATATGAGAAACAAATGTAAACAGTTAAGCACACACCAACGAAAAAAAAAAAAAAGAATATATATAGCCTCATAACTAGCAACAAGAAAAAGTTAAACATTTCTTAGTATGAATGAGGATATATAAAAAAAAAAACTGTTCATAAAAATCTTGACGAAAAATTTTAGTGATATATGAACATATTTAAATACTGAAGCTTCATTTCCTTCCCTTGTTGTTAGTTTACGGGTTTACACAGCAGAAACTAATCACACTGGGCCTAACATAGAACTGTGTGGTACACCATGATTGATATATGGGAATATGTTTTTATTTTATTTTATTTTTTTTTTTATTTCTCGCTTTCATATGGAATGCTGTAGTATTTTATCGTTAATTTGAAGACTTCAGTTATATCTTCTGACAATTATTTTTCAGCCGTGTAAACTACGTCACTAATTAGGATATGAGAAATGATATACTTCGGTCAAAGATGAAAGCTTGAGCGCTCTCAGTAAGAAGCAGCAATTATTTAAAATCACAAGTCAAATAAATAAAAAAAGAAAGAAAAAAGGAGGGAGAGAGGTTTGAATGATAGGCAGAAACACAGTTGATTTCTTTATTTATTTCCCCTCTCATTCAATATACGTATATATATATATATATATATATATATATATATATATATATATATATATATATATATATATATACTAAGTATATGGAGTGAAATAAATATACGTTAGCAACAGCTGTATTTTCAACGAACTTAAAAAGTTTGTTACTGATTTCTCTACGTCTGTGTGTCTGTCTGTCTGATATTTGTAATTTTTTGCAATTTTGAGCTCTCTATTCGATAGAGCATCTAAAAGAAGTGATGGAAATATTTTTCGCGTCACTCTTACCGTTCCCGAGATATTGATCAAAAAAGTTCCGATTTCGGGAGATTTAAGGAACCAATCTCGGGAACCATAAGCCATAGAGAGATGGTATTGGTGTTGATCAATACCGAAGAGGATGGTGAACACTTTGTTACCGAATAGTAACCAGCGGCTGCTGGCCAACTGGCCACCGCTCCCCAAATATTGGCCAAAAAAGTTCGGATTTCGGGAGATTTAATGAGTCATATCTCGGGAACCGTAACTCATAATGAGATGATATTTGGGAATTTTTCAATTTTGCGCCCTCCATTTCGAGCATGTGTCTTCGTAAAACAAATGGTAGAACGTTTGAACAGAAAACACGTGGATAAAAATTAGTACTCAAGGAAATTAAAAATGGATAGGCATATTACAAGAACAGTTTAATGAGAATAATAATAAAGTACATAGAGCAATTGGTATAAAGCCTGTAGAAGTTAATAAGAAAATAATAATTCTTTTTAAGTTCATTCTGGCAACGCACTTGGAGCATTCTCAACTGATTTGTTCCTGTTTTCGTTTACTTCGAATCTAAACTCTTAGACGTTACTGTTTAGGATGGGCTATGACCGGCCAGACCGTGCAAGTGCAACTGAATCGTAATTAGTGGTCAGTGCATTGGATTGCAAACGTCAAATATTCCTGGAATTCTCGAACAGAGTTCTGTATCTGTTATTCAAGATGCTCCGAAATGGCTTCTTGATTGCTGAGTCTTAAGAGGCCTCATCCCGGCGAAATTAAAATACCGCTAATTTTTTACAGTAATTATGTGATATCTTCAAATAGATAAAAGATAATTGAAATGTGGAACAAGAGCGTCCTAGACAATATTATTTTGCGTCAGGTACCGTTATCACAAGTCACCTAGTGGCTTTCCGTTTTCAGCCGTCTAGAAACACGAAAATAAATGCCGAGTTTCAAAATGGCTCGAAATCAAAAGTAGATAAGTGAGTTCTGATAAAATGACATTGTCTAGGGCGCTCTTGTTCCACATTTCGATTATCTTTTATCTATTTGAAGATGTCACGTAATTACTGTAAAATTATCGGTATTTTAATTTTGCCGGAATGAGGCCTCTTAACCAACACCGAAAATTCTGCTTTTCCACAGGAAATCACGCAATCCAAATCTAACAAAAATCAGATTCTCCTATTCCCTGCTTAGACATATATCTCTCAGACCTTTGAAAAATATTTTCAATATGCAGTACGAGAGACAATATCGTTAATTGAAACTTCATTTTTAAATCTTTCCAGCTCTTTGCAAGTGTGAGTTAAATCACCAGTAAACGGTCTATGTGATAATACGTAAGTTCACATTTCAGCGGTTCTTCAAACTCTTTTAATCCAGAGAAAAATATGTTTTCTTCTTTGTTAGGGTTCTCTTACAGTATCATATGTAAGAAATGAACCTATAACTATGTAGATTATTTTCTTATGTTAGAATCCGGATCAGTCACTGCAATTGTTTTACACATTATCGGACATAAATCGCAACCCAGATTTTTAGAGCATAAACCTTAGATGTAATTTTTCGGAGAGGAACTAATCCCAGATTTTCATAACGTACAATTCAGATCTCATTAGGCTGTATCAAATTATATCGCCTAAAAAACAATCAATTCTAGATGTTCACAACGTACATTTCAGATCTCATTTCATTAGATTAACTCAAATTATGTCGCCTGAAAAACAATCAATTCCAGATTTTCACAACGTACATTTCAGATCTCATTAGATTATCTCAAATTATATCGCCTGAAAAAGAATCAATTCTAGATTTTCACAACGTATATTTCAGACCTCAATTTTTACTCTCCTGAAGATGAGACAATCTCGTATTATCGCCTGGAGACAAGCCAGGGTACAAACTTTCACAGAGTACATCTCTAATTACATTTTTCTGCTCTGGAGATTACTCAATCTCGGATTTACACAGAGCAGATTGCAGATTTCATTTCAATGTCTAGTGGATGAACAAATTTCAGTTTCACATCGTACATTCGAAGTTTCGAGCCAATTCCTGATGTCCATTTTTACTCCTCAGATATTTTTAAATATGTATTTTAGTTTCACTGTTACTAGCTGAACCTGTACTCTCTACACAGTGCATCATTCATATATGAGTATGAATTTCCCTGTCATTCCTCACAACATCTGTACATGTCCCTTTACAGACACAAGTGAAAGACGTCATGATAAAAATCGGCAAACGGTACTCCTATTTCCGGTTGGAGTTCATTCATGTATGATCAGTGTTTTCTTTCTTCTTGCATGCAGTATATAATAAATAAATACATAACATACACAATTAATTACAATGTCAATGATATATGGTTCATTGGGGAAAAAACTTCAAACAATAAAGATTCCTCTTACACTGAAGAAGTGGTAATCCTTAGTTTATCATTATCATTTGGCTATGATAAAACGCCTGAAAGATATGCAACCCATACATACGAACATGTTATGTTGAAATGTATAACTCATAGGATATGATGCTTTTTTTTAAAAAATGTCAACACTTCCAGTGTACTCCTAAAAAATATGATAAAGAAATAACGGCCAGTTTTATAAATATTTAGTTAAAACTTGACAATCTACACAAAATTTGGAATCGACCAGCGAAAACGGCACGTCTCTAGCACTTGTGGTTTTTGAGTTATCATTGTCGAAAGGATTGGAGACAAACATATAAACTTTTCTTTGAAGACAAACATATAAACCTAGCATTTTAATATATAGATGCTAAAGGAGACGGATGATTAACAGATCTGTACAAGTTTTTACAGTTGGTACTACATAGGAATCAATATGAAACGAGAAACTACAAGTTTTTTACAGTTAGTACTACATAGGAACCAATATTCAAATGGGAAAATGTACAAGTTTTTACAGTTAATCCAGTGGTCGAAATAAGACGGTATGCGGTGGTATGCCATACCGCCTCTGGTTTTTCAGTAATGAGGACATGCCGTCTCTGGTTTTTCAGTGATCAAGACAATATTTAAATAGCCGGTACGTTGAATCAAAATCGTAATAAAACATACCGCCTCTGCTTTTTTTCCACTTTGAACATTGGTTAATACTACATAGGGACCAATATTGAAATGGAAAACTGTACAAGTTTTTACAGTTAGTACTACATAGGAACCAATATTGAAATGAGAAACTGTACAAGTTTTTACAGTTAATCCAGTGCTCGAAGTGAGACGGTATGCGGTGGTATGCCATACCGCTTCTGGTTTTTCAGTAATGAGGATATACCGTCTCTGGTTTTTCAGTGATCAAGACAATATTTAAATAGCCGGTACGTTGAATCAAAATCATAATAAAACATAACGCATCTGCTTTTTTCCCACTTCGAACACTGGTTAATACTACATAGGGACCAATATTGAAATGGAAAACTGTACAAGTTTTTACAGTTAGTACTACATAGGAACCAATATTGAAATGGGACACTGTACAACTTTTTACTGTTAATACTATCTAGAAACCAATATTGAAATGGGAAATTGTACAAGTTTTTACAGTTAATAGTACATAGGAACCAATATTGAAACGGGAAATAGTACATATTTTTACAGTTAATACTACATAGGAACCAAATTATTAAAAAGGGAAACTGTACAAGTTTTTATAGTTAATACTACATAGGAATGAATATTGAAACGGGAAGCTATACAAGTTTTTACTATTTTCGGTTTAGTAAAAGAATAAAGGAGTGAGATGTTGAATTTATATTTTTTAAAAAGTATACGTCTTCTATTGCCGTTTTCGCTTTATGGAATTTAAATATTGGAACCGGAATTAAAATAAAAGAATTAAATTGAAGATGTTACCTAAACAATTTGTATTGAATCCACATAATAAAAAGTTCTTCTCGCTATCTCGGCAAGTTCTGAAACCGGAAATCGTAATTTTCTATCACTTCCGGCTTGAATAGAGGGATCAGTGTCGGAATCAAACTTATTCTTGGGACTCTAGAATCCACATCAGAAAGCCATTTTTTGCGATCTCTTATCGTTTCCGCTCTCTGTTGTGGATTTATAAACGTTCGAGTAGAGGGTTCAAAGAGGAAATGGAACCTATTCTAGAGACGCTGAATCGATTGAAAAAATTCTTCTCTTCTTTCTTATATCGTCTTTGCTCCACGGAAATCAGAATTGAAATAGGAAATAATAGTAATTTGAACCACTTCTAGTTTCGGAAGTGTGTTGTGGGAGTCGTGACACGTTGTTTTAAGACGATGAATCGTTTGAAAAAAAAAACTCGTTATATATTACCGTGTTTGTTGTGTGACGATAAACGTTGAAATCTGAAATCGCTAATTTTAACCTCTTCGAGATTGAATAGAGCTTGAACGGAGGAAATGAAACCTATAAAAAATACTCTCAAGAAATAGAAAACATCCAAACGAAATTCTTGAAAATGCTTACATACAAAAAAAAACTAATTATTATCCCAAATATTTTTCCTACAATGATCTAGTAAACAACTTTAATTTTCAAACTCTAGAAAAAAGAAGATGGATGTTGGACTTGTTATTCTTATACAAGTTATTAAACAATAAGATTGACTGTATGGAGTTGGTCTCGAAAATATCATTACGGATTCCCACTTGCAAAACCAGAGTAGAAAATACAGGGACATTTTATTGTGCAAAAGCCAGGAGCAATATATTATATAAATCCCCTATGTGGAGGCTGTGTAAATTATACAATGATATTGTAAATAAGCTTGATAAAGTGAATGTATTTAGTCTTTCAGAAAACAGGTTCAGATCATATGTGAAACAAGAAATTTTCTGTAGTAGTATTTAAGAAATTTATATATGTAACGTTTGCTGTATGTACACAACACTGTAATTGGGTATTAAGCCTGTTGTGTTGTATATTAAATAAATAAATAAATAAATCTATATATATAAAAGAGAACGTACAAAATTTTGTCCGCTCATCACGCTAATACGGCTGAACCAATTTCTTTCATTTTTGGGGGGTTATTAGGATTTGGACCCTAGATGGTTTTTATCATATCACTTTAATTTTTAATTACCAGTGTCTTGAGATAATTGACCATTCAAGTGTCCATAACGTACAAATCCTTTGTTATTAGTTCATCATAGGTAAAAATAAACGTATTTATATGCAACCCGCATGACCGTGTCACTCAGCGGGTTAACATAAATGACAGGCGATATACAGCGGAAAATAGCTTGAATCTTCTGTTTAAAATTTTTTAATTGATTTGCTTATTTTTACAGACACTTTTACAATATGCCAGCACCGGGATGACAACAGCGAAGCGGGGCGGGTTAAGATAAATGACAGGCGATATAATGTTAAGATTTACTGCAATCTTCTATGGTTTTTATCATATCACTTGAAAGCGAAAAAGTAAAAATTATCTAAGTAACAAAGTTTATTGCGTTCCGGGGTGACCGCAGCGAAGCGGGGTGAACGCTGCTAGTAAATAAATATCTTGATATCATTTATCGTTTTTGCTCTACGAAAATCAGAATTGAAACCAGAAGTAATAGTCAACTTGAATCACTTTCGGTTTCGGTAGATTGTTGTGGATAATCACGATGTGTTGTCTTGAGGCGTGGAATCGTTTACAAAAAACAGTGTCTTGCTATCTGTTAGTTTTTATTCTATGATGGTAAACGTTAAAACCTGTATTGAAGCCGGAAGTAATAGTAAATTTCAACCAGTTCCGGTTTTGGTAGAGTGTTGTGGATCTCATATGATATTGTTTTGAGATGCTGAATCGATTGCTAAAAGCCACTTTTCGCTGACTTTTTTTTTGTTTGTTTGTTTGTTTGTTTGTTTGTTTTATGACAATAAATGTTGAAACCAGTATTGGTTTATTTCTACCACTTCTGTTTTGAATATAGGGATAATAGAGGAGATAAAAACGTTTTCTTGGGAACCTAAATCCATTTCCGAAAACCACATCTCGATATCTCTTACCATTTTTTTTTTTCTGATACCTATCGACAAATATTTCCCACACAGTATTTTCCCATAATTTACAAGTAGGCTATAATAATAATCTACTGTACCTAAGTATTTCAAATCTTCTGAAAAACTTGAAAATATGTCAAGGATAGTTGGGTTGAGAAAATGCACTTCAAGAACCTTTTTTTTTGTATAGTTTGTTGTTAGTTTCTCCTTTAAGTTTATAAGACTTGTTTACTTGTTATATTTGCTAACAGAAGTGAGATCATTGTAGCTAACGTCTCGAAGGATCTTGAGTGTTATATTACACTTAGTTTTAACCAAACGACAAACAGACTTTTCGCAGCTCGTAAATTACAAAGTTCTTTCCCCCCTCCCCTTCATTCTAACTAGGCAATAATACCAAAAAGTCTAAACAAAAAAGATGTATATACTGCCAGGGAAACTTTTTCGTTTCTATTTTTTTTAAAGTAAAAAGATCATATTTTACGAAAGGAACCAAATGTTAGACAACTGACGCTCTTTAGTATATATTTTTTTCCATACACCATTAATAATAAAAAGAAAATATCAGAATACATTTATTATTTATGTATTACTTTATCCTTTACACTCCTTAGTTTTAAACTTTATACCATGTTTCTGCTCTCTTCATTTTCCCTAAAAATCAACTTAAGTTCTCTTTGGTTGGCGAAATCCTTCTTGGCATCTGCACGAAAATAAAGTATTTGTTTAACGCTGTTGGAGTGAAATATCGGGTCAGATGTCATCCATTCGTTATTCTGCCGTCGCAGAAGAACCCCTCTCTTGATATTTTATGGCTTTCTGCGTTTCGACGGAATTCTTCTTCGTCTTCCCGCGCTTATTTCTTTTTGTAGACTTTTCTTCTGCTTTTTGAATTCATTTCTTCTACTTACTCCTTTTTATATCTTTCTTTCTTATTCTCATTTCTAATATTACACTATTACGACTGAAATGATATTTTCAGCAGCCGAGCTATGTGGTGTCGGGTTCGATCCACGATATCAGTATATTAAAAGAAGTGACACTTGGAGCAAGGAGTGTAGATAAGGAAGGATGATGAGGGTTTCGTAGATCTGATGAATATCGATGACTAATAAAAAAGTATTATCCCTATTAGTTGAATATAGATGACTAATAAAAGAATAGATTATTCCTAACTTGAATATCGATGACTAATAAAGAGTAGTTTACCCCTATTAGTTGAATATCGATGACTATTAAAACAGTAGATCATTCCTCACTTGAATATCGATGACTAACAGAAGAGTAGGTTATTCCTATCAGTTGAATATCGATGACTAATAAAATAGTAGATTATTCCTATCAGTTGAATACTGGTAACTAGTAAAAGAGTAGATAATTCTTATTAGTTGAATATTGATAGCTAGTAGAAGAGTAGATTATTAGTATTAGTTGAATATTGATAATAAAATAGTAGATTATTCCTAACAGTTGAATGTAACTGACTAATAAAAGAGTAGATTATTCCTATTAGTTGGGTGTCGATGACTAATAAAAAAGTAGATTATTCCTATCAGTTAAATATCAATGACTAATAAAAGAGTAGATTATTCTTATCAGTTGAATATCGATGACTAATAAAAGAGTAGATTATTCTTATCAGTTGAATATCGATGACTAATAAAAGAGATTATTCCTATCATCTGAATTTTGATGACTAACAAAAGCGGTATTTTTGTGTTACACGAATGATATTATCTGATGTTTTGGAGAAAAAAACGGGGAACTTAAAGAATTTTGAACAATTTCTTTTTTTTTAGGAGGCATAGATAATGTAGATCCAGGGGTGGGCTCGGATAGTATCGGCTAAACCAAAACGTCTAGAAGCGCTAAATAAGCTCCAAAATTACTACTATCCTTAAATCTTTATTTTTGGTTTAATTTATAATATTGCGGAAACATAAGACATGTACGGTATCAATCGACAAAGTGCATTGAATTAAACAGAATTAGATGCTTTGAGAATAAATTCTAGTGGTTAGTTTTTTGAGAAAATCAAGAGGAAAAAGGAATATTTATGAAGCTGTTGAAAAAAAGTATGTCTTTTCTCCCGATAATAATTGATAGGTTTCATTATGTTTTCGAACAAATATATTATTTATTATTTGTCTGCATACGAGTATGTAAAGAAGAACTGGTAACTGGCAGACGTGTCTATGTGATTCGTTTATTCCAAACGATGACACACATGTACCTATCAGTGCCACTGTGGCGAACAATATAGATTAGTTATAACAATTAAAAGTTTCTAAAATAATAGAATCCTTTCAACACGAATTAGCTTTAAATTGATGTACCTAACAAAATTTTAGTTTCAATAAGCTATACTTAGGTTATAATAAGTCATATCCCAGAAAAAAAAAACAGAAATCATACGGCATATTCAAAAACACATTTTTTAAAAAATAAACACTATCTTTATCCGATTATATGTCTATCTAACATGACAGATGACATGTACTAGAATGTTTTATGAGTTTCCATTGCATTTCCCACGTACACACGCGAATCCCGCCCATATACATACATGATATGTCCTCATGGTTAGTAGCATACTAAATATGGCACGTATACCACGTGTTAAACACGCAGGGACGACGTAACAAAGGAGACAGATATAGCGTTTGCACGCACGTCCAATCATATAGTATGTAGCAAAACGTATACAATCAATGCATGTAATATATATTGTTCTGAAGTTTCCAAATGGAACCTGTATGTAGTACAACTATGTTGAAACATTTTCTCTCTTTTTCCATCGCTATTATACTTTTTACTACGGATATCATTCTAGAAAAAAGGAGGAAAAAGAATTTTTATTACCCATTGAGTGGCCTTAGGTATCGTAAATTTTATGCATTCAATATCAACCAAATTTTTCCTTGAAATATATTCACAATTTGACTTATATTAAACATGTAAATAAATTGATATCTGTTGTCTTCCTTCAACATATGTACACATGGTAGAGTTAGTATTTGCTCCACAACACTGCCCTGGATGACAATTCTTGGAACTAACTATTTTACACGTGGATAGACAAAATTGAAATGAACAGTTGAAGGTCAACTTCTCTCCCTCCCTTATTTTATATGTAAGTTATATCATTTTATGATATTTTCATATTGTAAAACTATTGGATACAATGCGACACATGCTTTCCGTGGTTTCACGCAAAATGTGTGTTATGAAATCTAATAGGGTTCAAGGTTACTTCTAATGAAATTAAAACGTATGTAGAGTTGCACAATAAGTATGCTTGTACTATATGTAACAGGAGTGACGCAGAGAGCTCAATAGTAAAGCAAAATTTTTGTTAGTAACGAAATAAAATAATACTTAATTTAATATTCACCCAGAATAAAGTCTTACCCGCCCCTGGTAAATAGTAGATCTCTCTAGAACTTGTTGGATGAGGTGGTGATAAGAGTCTCATAATTTCAGAAAGGATATTAGGTTCACGTATATAAGCCTTTTTTAAAGCGGTGTCCCATCGTAACTTGCTACACAAAAGCATAAAAATGTGAGATAAACGAAAAAAAAAAATATGATAGCAAAATGCGATGGATATATGATCATCTTTTATTATTAATGTGAGCTACTTTCGCAACATAATGAAAAATAGTTTATTTATTTTATTTTATTTATTTATTTAGTCTTATTTAACATGGCGAAGTTTTGTCTCCCACTTGACCATGCAATACAATAGCATCACGATTAGTAACACAATAATAATAATAAAATATGTATAAAATATATAAAACACTCCCAATAATACGTGCACACACAAGTTTAGTATTAGACAGATAGACCTTCATGATAGAACTTTTTTTAAAAGAAAAAAGATAGTTATTGTGTTAATTGATAAACGTCACTTTAAAAATTCGACTTTAGGTGTCTTTTAGTTTTTTTTTCTTAATAACACAAACCAATCCAATACGGATCACATATTATTACTGAAAAGTGTCCGTAGAATTGACAAGAAGTGCATGTGCACTATTAATATTATTACAGCTTGAAACAAAGCATATCAATGACTTTCGAGATGCAAGACGCCAGCGTATTTTTCGGAAAATAATATATCAGTAGCAAAAACACGGGATTTTAGCAGTAGCCCCCCGTTTTTTCTCTACATTTACGCAGTTGAAGCTCTGGTGAGGGATCATAAATGGCGCATATAAATTTTGTTGTTATAAACTGGTACATAGGGGAGATCGTTGTACCTTGAGCCACTTTTCAAAATAATTGAAATGACGTCGTTCCTAATATCATATATGCAAGTTTTTCGAGGTCAATTAAATCTCCAATCTTTCTTGAATCTATTTACTTTAGAAGTAATCGCAAATCACACCTTACAAAATTTTCATAGCAAAATATAAATTACTCTGCATAATGGATCATGGTACAATATGCTCATGTACCTTGGGACAGCCGTCCTGTACCTTGGGCCACACTAAAAAGAAGGTTAAATGAAGAGAAAATAATGCATTTAACACAATAAATTATTTATTATATTTTTCAAATAAAGTTTTCTTTGAACATAATTACCTTAGTTTGATGTACAAAAGTCACAAACAGTCTTTATAACCTTGCTGTTGAGAAACGACGTAGATACAGATCAAAAGTCACAAACGTAAGTTTCCCACTCACGACCTGTATTTAACGAACTTATATTTAACACATTAATTTATTTATTATATTTTCCAAACGAAGTTTTTTCTTCGAACATTAAACAAAACAAAGTTTACCTTAGTTTGATGTACAAAAGTCACAAACATAAGTTTGACCACTCACGACATGTATTTAATGAACTTATAGTTAACACATTAATTTATTTATTATATTTTTGAAATGAAGTTTTTCTTGGAACATTAAAAAAACAAAGTTTACCTTAGTTTGATGTACAAAAGTCACAAACGTAAGTTTTCCACTCATGACCTGCTACCCCAGTACATAAATAGTGAGTCCACCGTCCACACTTAATGCACCTACACCACTTTTCTCCACTATAATCAGCCTCTTTCGAACTGCAACAATATAGGCATTCTTCCTCTGCACTATCTTCATCATCTGTAGGCACAAGAGAAAATGTAGATTCATCTTCACTCTCAGATGATGTTGATGATGACGATGATGATGATTGTGTCTCCATTGCTTTTCTTCTCTTCATCGTTCCTTCCGCGCTATGGTGTGTCTTATGACTAGAGCCCTTCTTGCTAAGTTTGTCTTGAAAATATCCCCTAAATTTCTGGCCACTTTGATAGAGTTTTTTTTTATTTTTTGCATATTTTGCTCTTTTCTTCACACGATTCTTCTCTTTTTGCTCCTTTATAGCCTGTTTCTCGGGTGTGTCGGTCGCTATCATAGTTTTTCTTCTCTTCCTTGTAACATTGGCTTTTCTTTCTGGAGCCTTTGGAAACGGCTGGATTTCTTCTGGAGTGACAGTTTTTCTAAGTTCTTTTGTCTTGTTGGCCTCAGGTGTGCCCAATTCAATATTGTAGTCTTGTGCATTTGATGTCCCAGCAGTTGATTCATCCAAATGTTTCGAACTGAAAGCTTTGTGCACAATTTTCTCATTCTCATTCTCCAGACCAACTGTAACCTCTTCTGATGGCTGCGTTTCTGTGACTTGATCTGTAACGTACGAACTCAGGAAATCGTCGTCGCTGAAAACACCTGTGTCTAGTGGATATATCCCTGACTTACGAAAACCGGATAATATGTTGATTGGTGTAAATGCCCTAGGAAATGCTATTCCCAGCGCCTCTGCAACTGTATATATATCGAATGTGTTCCCTTTATTGTTATACATCCACTCCTCAACAGCCTGATTATAAAATGTCTTCAGTGGCCCATAAACAGAAATATCTAAAGGTTGTAACATATCAGAAATGTGTGGTGGGAATGTTACCATCACTACACCAGCAGCTGAAGCCTTATCTAAACATTCTGGAGAAAGATGAGTTTCATGATTGTCTAAACTTAACAAAATCCTGTTTTCCTTTGAACAGTTGAAGGTAAGAAAATGATCAAAAAACTTCAGAAAGGTTTCTTCATTGGACCATCCTGATACACTGGCGGCTCCAATACTTCCTGGGGGACTGCCAAATAACATTCTGTCCTTGAAGTGTACTCGGGGGAAAATTAACATAGGTGGAATTGAATTTCCAACTGCGTTGACGGCCGTGATCATAGTGACCAGGTTACCTCTTTCTCCTGATGTTGCACAACCGACCTGCTTGACACCTTTAGGGGCAACTATTTTGGACTGTCCCTGGACAGTGCTGAGCCCAGTTTCATCCAAGTTCCAGATCTTCTCGGGAGGAATGGGACCAAATCTATTGTGAACGTCTTTGATGTTGGTAAAAAAGCATTGAACATTATGGCGATTAAAGCTGGTAGCCCGGCTTAGGCTAGTTGCTTCGGGTTTCCTTATCGAAAGTTGTGTGGAATGTCTTTCAAGAAACGCACGCGTCCATTCTTCTCCGGCTATTTGATTTTCTTCCCATGTTGCTGGATACTTCTTCTCATTCGCTTTAGCGAATTTATATGCAAGTACTCTAACACGTTTCATAGTTAGCCCGTCTTGCATTTTCGCAATAGTTTGAATATAATTTACAAGACTTTCTTCTTCGGCTTCTGTAAAAACTTTCTTCACTGCATAATTCACTTTATATTTGAATTCTTTCTCTTTACTGTTTTTAAATTTATGTAAATGTCGGGTAAGAGTAGAGCGGCTTACATTAAACACTTTCGATGCTTCTCTATAGGATATCTTCTTATTTGGATCATTGGAATGGATAGCTTCAAGCGCATTTCGCAAGGCAGTTGGATCCACAGGATCTCTCTTCTTTCCAGATTTGCTACGGGGCATCTTTGTTGTAACAAGTCTTCCTGAAATTAAAAAAAGAAAGTATCTTGTAACCTCTTGTACCATGAACCACTATCAATTTGGTCCGTGGTACACGATGTAGCTTTGGCCCAAGGTACATGAGCATCTACATTTCAACAAAGATGGCTACCTAAATGCTACAATACAGCTAACACTCAGAACTTCACCAATATTTTACTTACCAATGGACGAGACATCCGATGACAATATTCAAATTAATCCTAGTCTATTAATTCACAGTCGACACTCATTCAACTTAACACTGAAAATTTTACTTTGACCGTAGAAAATTGTTTTTCTCTCCTCACATAAACAACACTTTCTGAAACACATCCAGACTCGCACTGGTGGACAATTGCACATCGAAGAAGACTGTACTTCAGTGTTGGACACCAGAAAGCAGCACCTTCCGAGATATTGGGAATGGCTCAAGGTACACTATGCTCTTGGTACAACGATCTCCCCTAAATATACTTTTCACTATTTGTTCTTTTCTTTTCATTGAAATTGTGAGACTTGCTGCATTATACGGAGCAGAATGTTGGACTACGAAGAAAAGAGAGAAAGACAGATTTTGAGCGGAGAGAAGTTAAAGATTTCACGATATACCTTATTTGTGTGCCTGTTCGCGGCACCATTTTTTTTTACGGTTAGCTTTACCGGGGTTTGAGTCCGACTGGAGTCGAACCTCGGTTCAGCTGAAAACGCTACAGATGCGGGGATTCGTCCGCTGGGCCGTCTGAATATGATTTCCCCTCCTACTTCACTCCTAGACCAACCCCTCTCCGAACGGATTCCAGGGCTTTAGAGAAAGGAAAGTCTTAAAAGTGGAATAATAAAAAAATTGTGAGCGCGAAAGAAAATACTTTGCTCCCGATCTTCTTTCATATGACACATGCTGCATGGCTGAAAAAGGAAAATGTTTCTCTAATTTTGAATTCTAGGGAATAGCTGCACTGGTTTTCATTGTGCTGTATAATTTATACAAAAAGGAAAATGGGTAGCCAGAAAAATTATTAGAAATTAATTAACGAAGAATATTGCCAAGTTACTTATAAAAAAAAAATAATGTTTTAAGTGAAAGTCAGTTCAGCTAGATCCCTATGTAGCAATACTCAAAGCTTTGTTATTCTGCCTAAATTGAGATTAGAGGTAATCTGAACTTGATTGAATAGAAAAGATAACACTGAATTTGGATAACATTGATAGAATTTTTAATTTAGATAAGAAAAATAGCAACAGGTAACAACATCTGATGAAAACATTTGCATTAAAAAAAAAATGACCTTCTATTGAACTTTTGCTGTAAAGGTTCTTAATTTTAAAAAAAATGAATTTACTACATGAACATTGAAATAGCTTTCTAAATTTTGAATGTCTGCAAAATTACATAATGCTGATATGTAATATTAATACAAACGGTTTTTAAATTATATTACGATTCTTTAATTAAAATGCAAGTTTGTAACAAGATTTTAAATTACAAGTTAATTATCATATTTCATTTGATAAATTTGAATAGTTTCCCTATCATATACCCATTACTTGCATTGACAATACCAGAATCGAATCTATGTTTGATTAGTTTGATCAGTTACTTAAATGACGGAAAACTTTTAGAAAAGTATAGAAGAATAGCAAGATAGAATATTGCTTAATGAAAATTTAAGATTACAGGGGTCATGACCTTTAATTTTGAGTTACTTGAAAGAAGATTGACAAGGAAAATGAAGTATAGTGAATGATATATTTTTAGAGTATATATAATTCAATTTCATAATTTGCTTTATATTTCTGAGAGCAAACTAATAATACTAGTTAATACTAATACAAAAATACCATAGTTGTATTCACACACTTGACATAGATGATTCACACTTGACATAAACATACATTACTATAAATCAATACACAGGAAATTAAATCACAAATGTACTTCTAGAGATCGATCTTTCTTGGCCAATATTTATACTCTACATTACTTTAGGTCGTCGACGCCTATTTTCTCTAACAACTACCTATAGAAAGAGATTAAAGTTTAAATATGATTTTAAAATTAATCGTAATACTTTATGTTTGCTTACACACATTTCGTCATATGTATTCCATTTTCTATACTTCGTACAATAACCAAAAATTATCTGAGATACTTTCTTTCCAACACAATGGAAGTGTAGTAGTAGTCTATCAATAACAAAACAAATATTTCTTGTTTTAAAGTAAAATCTATTCCTGTCCCTTGAGATACCTTTTATCTTAGGGGCTGAATAACTTAATAATGACCAATTATATTCTGAAGTTATTATTTAAAATAATTTAACGTAAGTTACATTTCGATTTTGTTATAGATTATATTAATTAACAATGACTATGTATAATAACTGATGTTTCCAAAATAGAAAAAAAATAAAAAAAAATAAAGCTGGTTTCCGTAGTGATGAAGATACGATGATTTAACTGCACTTGAAACTTTTCATAATTCATTTCAGGATTCTCTCTAAAACACACACACAAAAAAATGTACTTCAAATAAGTTTATCACTGCATGATCAAACTTTAAATTAAAAAAAAAATGAGTAGCGTTTCTGGGAAGTTGGCCACTAAAAATCCCTCAAACATTTATGTTCTTTTGTCACTTCAATCGCGGGCAAATGACTGTTGAGTCAGTAGTAGTCAACATCTGAATAAATGGGTCAAGAAAAGGAGCAATTAAAAAAAATGATAACAGAAGTCTCATTTCGATGATCTGGACACTTCCAAACTGACCCATATAATACAAATTGTTTGGCGTCCCTTTGGGCGTCTTGAAAGTATTCGTGCCAAGAAAGATTTATATGAAAATGGAAAACGCCTCCCAATAGGAAAGCAAGTATAGATCCTACCTTGTCTTTTAATTTTACACGACACGTAGAATCCTCATGTCCCACTTGGAGTCCGGTGTTAAAGCATCCAGCTGGACCTTGCACTCGCTTTTTGGAGAAGACACAGAGTACCATTTTATACACACACAAACTGTCCATTTCAATACGAGAGAGAGTTCAAGTTGTGCAGGAATTCGGGATATCAGCACCTTCGTTGCTACGACACTAACTATGAGTATTTATTTCCTGAACATATTTGTATAATAACGATAAATAAAAATATACATATGTGTGCAAAGGCGTTGTGAAGAAATCGTTATGTCTTGTGTTCTCGCTGCACGCTTCCTGTAGCAACTGACTTAGTTTTTAAAATCTTGTCTTTCTCTCTCTTCTGTTAATTTTTGAATTTTCTTCTCTCTGTGTGGGTGTGTTTGTGTGTCCGTTAAAATGGCTTGGGTTTCTCCGCCACCCGAGAGCGATAAATTGCCATGGTGACAGCAAGGGTCCTCGGATCTTCAGTGAGATGACCACTGCTCTGTTTTTTAAAGATATTCTTCTCTATCCAGACTCCAAACAGAACACGAGAAAAAAAATACATACAAAATGAAACAAAAATAAAAATACAAATTTTATTTAATAATACATACACAATTGTGAGAGGTGACGACTGTCATAATTACCCCCCTCCTAAGATGAAGCACGAGATGAAGTGGAACGGAAGATCTGCTTCATCTCAACGGAGTCTTTGTAAAGGACAATGAGTCACCGACTACAATTGTTGCAGAAATGTTTTCCACGAAAATCCTGGCTCTAATATTGTTCTCGCTATTCTACAGTTGAGGGTTGGCTGAGAAATTCTTGTTGTCATACCATAACATATTGTAGGGTTCCGAGTCCGATCAAAGTTGGACGAGCCACGAGAGTGCTATTTATGTTCGCTTCAGTTTGCATATTTTTGGCGCCTTTGTATACATATAAATATATCGCAAGAAATTTTTATTTTCTAACGCAACTTTAACATATTTTGAATGCAACGTCATTGGCTCTTTGGTATTTACCCATTGATGTGGTGCTGTATCACATATTGTTTTAGGTTCTTTGGAGATGCGTCCTGGTATGTCCGGAGGGTGCTATTGGAGCTTTTGTTGTTCTCTTTGCGAGGTTAACTTCTTCATTGATATTTTAGCTTATAACTCTTGTCATGCTGTACTAATCTTACATGATCCACTTGGACTTCATCTATACGAACAATTAATAAAATACGAGAACATCTATCTTCTACCATACTGGGTAGGAATAAACTTAAAATATTGGTGGACCCTGAGGAAGTTCGCTGCTGCAAGCGAGTTTGAACTCTAGCTCGGCGCGTTAAGTCCTGCAGGAAGTCTACACCTCAAATACGAAGGAAGGTTGCGTTGAGCTTCTTAACAAGTGCCTCTAACGCAAGTTCTACTTCGGAGCTCATTCGGGACCGTAGTACCACCGAGTGCTCTAACTTTCATTTTTCTCGAGTCAACAAGTGTCATATTCATTGCCAGCCACAATGCGTGGTCATTTACATGTTTAAATTTCTCCTCAAGTTTTGCTCCTCCGTCTTCATTGTCACATCTCTCCGTTTCCAGATTGCTTTCTGCAATTATTCTCAATCTCTGTTTTGAAGCCTGAATTACGTGTTTTCTTCTTTCTCTTCCTTGTGAGAGGAATGTTGCTGTGATATGTGTTTTAACTTTGGGAGGGCGCGCTGTTTCTGTTGCTACAAGAGCGCTGCTCACCTCGACCAGATACTTTTTTTTTTTATATGGTTTCTTCTATTTTTTTAAATCGATCTACACTACTATGAAATTTCTCTTCCTGGCGCAAGTTTCTCATATGACAAGTAGCGGCTTATTCCTTTGGCACTCTATTTGATCGTAAACTCGAACCCTGGAGTCACAGGCATCTAATAATTTACATGGCTTTGGTCGTCGTCGGAGATCCGGCCGTCTTCGCCTCTGTCAGGTGGTGCTTCCTGTCTGGAAATCTCTCTGACATGTACTTGTCTCCCTCTTCGCGTGTACACTGATCCATCGGTGGAAGTTGGTCTAACAACCATGTTGTCCACTTTTTCCAGAAACTTTATGCGTATGTGTTTCTTTCGCACTCTTTTTCTATGGTTCCCTTTTGGTTTCTCACGAGTTCTTTTCCTCTTCTTCAATCGCTGCCTCTTGGTCGCCTTACAATCAAGCTGCTTAGTGTGCATATCTACATTCACCGGAATTGCTGAAGGTGAATTCAACGGCTTAGGTGTTGCTATCAGTTGCTTTAGATCTGCATTATGAAGCACTGTAGCAATATGCTTCTCCTTTTCAATTTGTTGCTCCTTTTCACAAATTTCTTCAGTACATTCTCTGTCTTCCTGTTTTTGGAGACTTTCGCTGGCCACAATAATTTCACTTGGCAGTTCCTGCTCGCACTCAACATCTTGAACATTATTTGATGCATTTCCAGGAGTTTCTTCTCGTTCTTCCCTTACCTTCTCAGACTCTTGTATTTGTTTTTCGTTTGATCTCTGCAAGTTCTGGGCCTGCCTATCCAGCTTCTCTGCCATTTTGGCAGCAATACTTTCCTGCAAAATTTTCATATCTTGCATTTGCTGTTCTTTCTGCTCGTTGAGTTTTCTTTCCAGCCCTTCTTGTAATTTTCTCTGTTGTTCATCCAGCTTCCGGCCAAGACTTTCTCGCAATCTTCTCTGTTCTTCTTTTTGTTCTTCTCGAAATTTTCTCTGGTCTTCCATAAGATTCTGTAGCATAACGATAATATCAAGATTTCTATTAGAAGCATCTGCTTGCTCTGTTCTTGGCGTTTCTTCGGTTGCTGGAGATTGCCTTCCCTCGGCCGATGCCACTGCTGTGTTGACAGAGCTACACGTGACACACTCTGCATTAGGAGAAGATGGGATTACCTCCTGTTCCCCTACATCTCTGCCACAATCAGGGCAAGTTTGTTGCTCTCCACTCAGCATTTTGGTTCTTATTTCCAGAGTCTGAGCACGCAATCTTGGCATCTGAAATTTTAAAAAAATAGAACTGTTGTCCCTTTAGACAAATGTTCACAACAACCACAAAAATCAAATGATGTAATGTATAAACGTATGGTTACACAAACCCATTAAACAAAATTATTTTATGGAGTAGTTAGTGCCGCCTTCACTCCAGTGCCATTTAAATATCCCAAACTCCTCCATCTCTCTCTCTCTCTCTCTCTCTCTCTCTCTCTCTCTGATTCTTTTATAAATATTCACAAATATTAAAGATTTGTTACCTCATATATATATATATCAATAAATCCTAGTAGTAAATATTTGTTCTCTAACGTAGTATAAAACTTATGAATACAAAAACATGAAACTAATAAATTCATAATACGAAGAACAAACGTAAATCTTAATCTAAAATACTACTAAACATATGAATATACAAATGTCACTAATAGATATATACTAATACTGATTTACTTGGCTCAAAGTATGAATACCTATATTAAGATAAATTTGCTTATTGAGTTGACTGTACTTACTTTTTTTTTTACCTGTTTCTTTCCGGTATCCTCTTCATTTTTGTTTCTTTTCCTCTGATACTCAATCCATTCAAGTCCAAGCAAAAGGCAGAAAGAAAACAAACCATTTCTAAGCTGTAGTCAATACTCTTTATTTTACTTTTTTTTTTTTTTTTTTTTTTTTTACGACGTTCAGAGGGTTCACCCCCTGTCGTTTTTAGAAAGGCTAGTGTGTAACCCGTCACTTGTGAAGTCTTCTTTTTGACCTGTGTTTTCCTCCATTCTGTGCTTCAAATACTCAGAGGATGTGAAGCAATTCTTTCTTACTTTTTTTTTTTAAAAGTTGTTCTGGGTTGTTCCGCTGAAACTGTTGTGTCCGCTATAAATAGGAAAATTTCAAACTATCGGAAATGGAAATTCAATGCCATGAGTGTTGCTACACTCCACAATTTCGTAATTAGGAAGGAAAAATATTTTAATTTGATGTGAAATAATCTAATTTAAGTAAAGCGGGTCAATGGTTGCAACGCCATTTTTGTTTCGAAAACACGAATCCCAATTTCGATGTGACATTTTGTTGCAGTAAACATTATTCTGGTCCTTGTCCGATGCGCTGCTTTTCACGCTAAACATTATTCGGGTCCCTGTTCGCGGGGCCATTTTTCACGATATACCTTATTTGTGTGCCTGTTCGCGGCACCATTTTTTTTTTACGGTTAGCTTTACCGGGGTTTGAGTCCGACTGGAGTCGAACCTCGGTTCAGCTGAAAACGCTACAGATGCGGGGATTCGTCCGCTGGGCCGTCTGAATATGATTTCCCCTCCTACTTCACTCCTAGACCAACCCCTCTCCGAACGGATTCCAGGGCTTTAGAGAAAGGAAAGTCTTAAAAGTGGAATAATAAAAAAATTGTGAGCGCGAAAGAAAATACTTTGCTCCCGATCTTCTTTCATATGACACATGCTGCATGGCTGAAAAAGGAAAATGTTTCTCTAATTTTGAATTCTAGGGAATAGCTGCACTGGTTTTCATTGTGCTGTATAATTTATACAAAAAGGAAAATGGGTAGCCAGAAAAATTATTAGAAATTAATTAACGAAAAATATTGCCAAGTTACTTATAAAAAAAAATAATGTTTTAAGTGAAAGTCAGTTCAGCTAGATCCCTATGTAGCAATACTCAAAGCTTTGTTATTCTGCCTAAATTGAGATTAGAGGTAATCTGAACTTGATTGAATAGAAAAGATAACACTGAATTTGGATAACATTGATAGAATTTTTAATTTAGATAAGAAAAATAGCAACAGGTAACAACATCTGATGAAAACATTTGCATTAAAAAAAAATGACCTTCTATTGAACTTTTGCTGTAAAGGTTCTTAATTTTAAAAAAAATGAATTTACTACATGAACATTGAAATAGCTTTCTAAATTTTGAATGTCTGCAAAATTACATAATGCTGATATGTAATATTAATACAAACGGTTTTTAAATTATATTACGATTCTTTAATTAAAATGCAAGTTTGTAACAAGATTTTAAATTACAAGTTAATTATCATATTTCATTTGATAAATTTGAATAGTTTCCCTATCATATACCCATTACTTGCATTGACAATACCAGAATCGAATCTATGTTTGATTAGTTTGATCAGTTACTTAAATGACGGAAAACTTTTAGAAAAGTATAGAAGAATAGCAAGATAGAATATTGCTTAATGAAAATTTAAGATTATAGGGGTCATGACCTTTAATTTTGAGTTACTTAAAAGAAGAAGGACAAGGAAAATGAAGTATAGTGAATGATATATTTTTAGAGTGTATATAATTCAATTTCATAATTTGCTTTATATTTCTGAGAGCAAACTAATAATACTAGTTAATACTAATACAAAAATACCATAGTTGTATTCACACACTTGACATAGATGATTCACACTTGACATAAACATACATTACTATAAATCAATACACAGGAAATTAAATCACAAATGTACTTCTAGAGATCGATCTTTCTTGGCCAATATTTATACTCTACATTACTTTAGGTCGTCGACGCCTATTTTCTCTAACAACTACCTATAGAAAGAGACTAAAGTTTAAATATGATTTTAAAATTAATCGTAATACTTTATGTTTGCTTACACACATTTCGTCATATGTATTCCATTTTCTATACTTCGTACAATAACCAAAAATTATCTGAGATACTTTCTTTCCAACACAATGGAAGTGTAGTAGTAGTCTATCAATAACAAAACAAATATTTCTTGTTTTAAAGTAAAATCTATTCCTGTCCCTTGAGATACCTTTTATCTTAGGGGCTGAATAACTTAATAATGACCAATTATATTCTGAAGTTATTATTTAAAATAATTTAACGTAAGTTACATTTCGATTTTGTTATAGATTATATTAATTAACAATGACTATGTATAATAACTGATGTTTCCAAAATAGAAAAAAAATAAAAAAAAATAAAGCTGGTTTCCGTAGTGATGAAGATACGATGATTTAACTGCACTTGAAACTTTTCATAATTCATTTCAGGATTCTCTCTAAAACACACACACAAAAAAATGTACTTCAAATAAGTTTATCACTGCATGATCAAACTTTAAATTAAAAAAAAAAATGAGTAGCGTTTCTGGGAAGTTGGCCACTAAAAATCCCTCAAACATTTATGTTCTTTTGTCACTTCAATCGCGGGCAAATGACTGTTGAGTCAGTAGTAGTCAACATCTGAATAAATGGGTCAAGAAAAGGAGCAATTAAAAAAAATGATAACAGAAGTCTCATTTCGATGATCTGGACACTTCCAAACTGACCCATATAATACAAATTGTTTGGCGTCCCTTTGGGCGTCTTGAAAGTATTCGTGCCAAGAAAGATTTATATGAAAATGGAAAACGCCTCCCAATAGGAAAGCAAGTATAGATCCTACCTTGTCTTTTAATTTTACACGACACGTAGAATCCTCATGTCCCACTTGGAGTCCGGTGTTAAAGCATCCAGCTGGACCTTGCACTCGCTTTTTGGAGAAGACACAGAGTACCATTTTATACACACACAAACTGTCCATTTCAATACGAGAGAGAGTTCAAGTTGTGCAGGAATTCGGGATATCAGCACCTTCGTTGCTACGACACTAACTATGAGTATTTATTTCCTGAACATATTTGTATAATAACGATAAATAAAAATATACATATGTGTGCAAAGGCGTTGTGAAGAAATCGTTATGTCTTGTGTTCTCGCTGCACGCTTCCTGTAGCAACTGACTTAGTTTTTAAAATCTTGTCTTTCTCTCTCTTCTGTTAATTTTTGAATTTTCTTCTCTCTGTGTGGGTGTGTTTGTGTGTCCGTTAAAATGGCTTGGGTTTCTCCGCCACCCGAGAGCGATAAATTGCCATGGTGACAGCAAGGGTCCTCGGATCTTCAGTGAGATGACCACTGCTCTGTTTTTTAAAGATATTCTTCTCTATCCAGACTCCAAACAGAACACGAGAAAAAAAAATACATACAAAGTGAAACAAAAATAAAAATACAAATTTTATTTAATAATACATACACAATTGTGAGAGGTGACGACTGTCATAAAGATGCAGTGGATGTGTGGAGTGACAAGTTAAAATTAAGAGTCTTCATCCCAGTGAAATTAAAATACCGCTAATTTTACAGTAATTATGTGATATCTTCAAATAGATAAAAGATAATCGAAATGTGGAACAAGAGCGCCCTAAACAATACTATTTTACATGAGAAACCGTTATCACGACTCACTTATCTGCTTTCGATTTCGAGCCATTTATTTTCGCGTTTCTAAACAGCTGAAAACGGAAAGCCACTAGGTGACTTGTGATAACGGTACCTCACGCAAGATAATATTGTCTAGGGCGCTCTTGTTCCATATTTCAATTATCTTTTATCTATTTGAAGATAGCACATAATTACTGTAAAGTTACGGTATTTTAATTTCGCCGGGATGAAGACTCTTAAGTGACAAGGACAAAATTAAGAATAAAGTTATCCGAAGAATAGTAAAAGTGGCACCAGTAGTAGGAAAACTGCAGGAAAATAGGCTTTCATGGTTTAGGCCTGTAAGAAGAAGAAGACCTTTGAAATACGTAGGTCACCGAGGGAATGTTATTACAATGAATGGGAAACGAGTTCAAGGCCGACCAAAAAAGAAGAGGAAAGATTTTTGTGAAGAATAGTAAAGTGCCACAGTAGATATGACAGGAGATACATAACTGGTGGAGAACAGAGATCCAAAAACCGATCCAGTTAACTAGAACCAAAAAAAGATTTAGGAGAAGAGGAGATTTGGAACGTTTTGAAGGTGATAAATAACCAATCATCATATCCATATTCACCCTCACCACTATATATTTTCACATAAAAACAGGCAGCGAACGTGAAGAGCGGTAATTGTTGACTATCAGAAATTATCGTTACTCAGAGACTGGTATGATTTTGTATTGTAAATAAATTATATAAGAGCAAGCTATGCAACCCTTCTTACACTTAAGTTTACTACGGGCTATATCACATATTCTACATATGAAAACATATTCTCTCAAACACACATATATATATATATACACACACACACTCCATTTCTTGCTCTCTCTCTCTCTCTCTCTCTCTCTTTCGCTCTTAAAAAGTAATGTTTTGTACAAAAATTGACATTTTTAGTTCGAAAACTTTTACATCTTCACATCTACTAACCATACATCAGTGAAACTTGGTAAATATAGAACCTAATGCTACGGACTTTTCCAGAATTTATTACTAGTAATTCACTATAATATCATTCGAAATCCTGTTTAATTCTGGAGACAAGGATATAGGTCCATGAACCTAAGTTGTTAAGGTAGGATACTTTCTAAGCTTTCCCTCCCAAATTACTAAACAACATATTTCTCTGTATTTTTTTAAAAAATTATCCCGGATTTCCCAGAATTCGAAAGTAAGATTTATTCTAAATAATGACGTGGATTAGAACCATGAATCTAAGATAATTAAAGTACAAGCAGAAGATTCCTAAAAGATTTTACTACATTCTTCCATTAATTTTCTTTTTCTTTCTTTCTTTCTTTCTTTTTTTTTCAAAATCTCCGTGCCTATTACCCGTATTTCAATACTTTGAAAAGCCTCAAGAGGCAAAGAGTATGTATTATCTTTTGAGATACCTTTTATCGAAGCACCTTCACCTTAGGTCCGGCTAAAGACACCCAAATTGGTTATCGGATTTCCATTTTCTAGAAAATTCCTGTAAAATATCAGAATTTTTCATCTGGGAGGCATGTGTTAGGTACCATTGGAAATTCTAATCCAAACCGAAGACAATGAATGTTAGAAGGAATTATGAATCTACGATAATTAGGATAGGAGCAGCGCTTCCTAAGTGAAATTCTCAAATTCGATTTAAAATTTCCGTGATTTTAGCCGTTAAGTGACGCAGGAGTTAAATCGATGCTTGGTTGTACGGACGCAAAGGCATTTAAAATTTGAACCCTTGACTGAAATTCCCAAATCACCCTGTTTAAGACGAAATAACTCTCAACACACGTTAAATAAGTTCAAAGCTATGGTGTTTCAAACATTGGACTGCGAAAGTAATTACGATTTAGTGATGTTGGAAATATGTGACGAACGAGATGTCACTACTACCTAGGTAGGTAGGAAGCATGTGAAGAAGGGGATGTCATTACCATTTAGGTAAATAGGAAGCATGTGAAGAAGCAGATGTCATTACCATCTAGGTAAGTAGGAAGCATGTGAAGAAGCAGATGCCACTACCACTTAGCTAGGTAGGAAGCATGTGAAGAAGGGGATGTCACTACCACCTAGGTAGGTTGGAAGCATGTGAAGAAGGGGATGTCATTACCATTTAGGTAAATAGGAAGCATGTGAACAAGCAGATGTCATTACCATCTAAGTAAGTAGGAAGCATGTGAAGAAGCAGATGCCACTACCACTTAGCTAGGTAGGAAGCATGTGAAGAAGGGGATGTCACTACCACCTAGGTAGGTTGGAAGCATGTGAAGAAGGGGATGTTATTACCATCTAGGTAAATAGGAAGCATGTGAACAAGCAGATGTCATTACCATCTAGGTAAGTAGGAAGCATGTGAAGAAGCAAGTGTCACTACCACTTAGCTAGGTAGGAAGCATGTGAAGAAGGGAATGTCACTTCCACCTAGGTAGATTAAAAGCATGTGAAGAAGGGAATGTCACTACCACGTAGGTAATCAAAAGCTGGTGAAAGGAATGTCACTACAACGCAAGTAGGTTGAAGGCATGTGAAGAGACACTACCACGTAGGTAAGTCAGAACTATGTAAAGAAGATGTTACTACTACGTAGACAGACAGAAGATATGTTAAGAAGGGGAGGTCACTACGACCTAGATAGGTCAGACGGATGCTACCGAGCGTAGGTAGATTGGAAGTATGTGAAGAAGAGAATATTACTTCCACGTAGGTGAGTCGGCAATGATGGACGTTAAGATTTTTTTTTTTTATTTATTTATTTAATGTTGAACCTGGAAAAGAAAAGAAAAACGTGAAGGTAATAGTAGATTATCTGCCAACGTTAAAAATAGCAAGGAAAAGAAGATAAAAGAAAGGTGCTTATTTTATGTTTATTGTACATAATACAAGTAGGCAGAATTTGTCATTACTTCCTAGACAGCTTTTTTTCTTCTTTCTTTCTTTCTTTCTTTCCTGGTATAACATTAGCAATTAGTTTCAAGGTGCCGAAGCTGCTAAGTGTTTCTTTAATAGTTTGATATCTTTCCGACCGTTTTTATTGTCGTGTTTGTTTTCACCACCATCTTTTACCAGTAAATAAATACTTATCGTTCCGTTGCTGTTGAGTATAGAATTGTACATTTCCGTAATAGTATGTAATAATATGGCGCCATGCGGTTATTACCACTTTGTAACTTTCAGCTGCGAAATTTCACGGCTGTTACCTAATACAACTGTTAAATGGCGCTCGACACATACATTTATTTTTTATTATTATTATTATTTTGTTTCTTCGTACTGTCATTTCGTATCATCACAATGTATTCTTGTTGCACTTCTTGGAAGACGAGTAACTACAGTTGCGAAAAGTACGGATAATTCATAACATCTTTAAAAATACTCTTGTTCACCTTTTTGCTTTTTATTATGTTTTTTTTAAAGAAAAAGAATAATTAACAAAGAAAATTTATATTACCGGTGTACAGTATTAGAACTCAACGCTAATGATGTTGCTAAAATATGTCTAATATACAGGGCCGACTCTACCATATGTGCAACACGTGCATTTGCACGGGGCAGCAAAATCTGTTATAACTATATTATTTAAAATACAGTAAAAATTTCTTGTTGAAAACAGATTTCATGATGATGGTAGTTAAAATTTACTAAGCTGACCTTCTATTTGAATACTTCACTCATAAATCATGTCTAGGTTGTATTAGTTTAAAGTTACATGGACAGTGCTAAAGCAAATGGTTAAACAAATCCCAGCATGAATTGCCTTGATTGTTTTTAAATACAAGAAATCTCGAACACTAGCGAACACTTGTTCCATTTAGTTAGTTATCACAATTTTGATATGAAAGCTAGTCTTATCTTTGTCACAAGGAACTTGCTTGACAACTATGATGAATACAATGCCTCTGTTCAATAGTAATGGAACTAAAAGATGAAAGAGAGGATCTTGAATCTACTTTTAGATATATATAAGAGTAAATTTACTGATTTGCTCATCACTAGATCTCCGAAACTATTGACACACAATCTTAGTCATACGTCTTGCAAAGAAAATCAGAGAAATAAACACACTTGTTTTTATATTAAATAAGTGCAGTCTTGTTCAGCAGTGTGTTTATTTCTCTGAAACTATTAGAAGTAGAATCTTGAAATTTTGCAGAAATGAGTTTCTTGTACCCAGACATCATATAACATGGAAGTTTGTGAGAGTTAACTCCTAAAGGAGGCAGGGGAGGAGTTAGGAGTTAATGATGATAATTGTATCTTGTGTGTGAGGACGTTCGTAAACCCACATATACTACTGGAGACTAACACAGACTGGAGACTAACTTCTCTTCAACAGAAAACGAAGTTGTATCTATTATTTCAAGAATGATTGAGTTGGAGGTGAATTCAGACCACCAACAGTGGAACAATAATAAGAACAACAATGACAATGACAACAATATCAGCCACACCAACATCAACAAATATTAATAACTAATAATAACATTGGTATTACTATTATTGCTAACAAATATAATATGGTATGCTAATAAGAAATTAAGTCATGTATAGAGATATACAGACTTCTTGGACAAAATGTACAATAATAGAATTTGTTTTGACAATGGGCTCAGAGTTCTTGGGATAGATTTGACAAGTCAGTGCAGAATGATGTATGTCTTTATATACTAAAGGGAAAATGCATTTAACACCTTTCTTCAACATTAGAAAGAACCAGATTCAAAGTTTTCCCATTATTTCTAATTGAATTGGTTAATTGTAAACTAAATGATTATTTTTTTAAAAAAAAAATGGCTAGTGAAACGTAAAGAGGATCTTCCTCTAATAAATTTTAATTTAAATATCACTATTTCAAGAATACTGAAGTCACCCAAGGTTGATAAATTATTGTACTGAATAGCTTACAGTAACCTGCTTAAGTTTTGAGAGAAAAAATTGCTGATATTTCAAGTAATCTTGTTGATACCAACCTTGGTTTTTGGTGGAAAATAAATTACAGTTTAATGAGATTTATGCGCTACAAATAAATTTATCCACAGTGCTTCGATTGCATCAAATAGAAATTGGAATATTTTCAACATAAAAATCTTTAAGAACAGCAATAATACACCACTTCCGTATCTACTTTTTTTCTCTCTTGTCGGAACACAATTTGTCATGATATATAAATTCACCTCATGGTCATAAATGATAGCAGGTGTATATATTGTACTCATAATATATAAATTCACCTCATGGACATAAATGATTGCAGGTATACATTGTGGTAATGGTGTGTAAATTCACATCATGGTCATAAATGATGGCAGGTGTATATATTGTGGTCATGATTTATAAATTCACCTCATGGATATAAATGATCGCTGGTATACATTGTGGTCATTATCTATAAATTCACCTCATGGACATAAATGTGGTCACGATCTAGAAATTCATCTCATGGACATTAATGATCGCAGGCATACATTGTGATCATGATTTGTAAATTCACCTCATGGACATAAATGATTGCAGGTACACAATGTGGTCATGATTTATAAATTCACTTCATGGACATAAATGATCGAGAGAAGCCATTTTTGCACCGTCTTGTATAGGACAGATTACGTTCAAATCGGAGGGTGAAAAATAAGCTCTTGAGATTGGAGATAGACCACTGTGACTATCCTAGCCCTTCAATTGTTTAGCAACACCAGAAACTAATGAGCTTGCTACTAAGATCTACGGAAACAATAATACCAAGTAAGCCCTCGCTCTATTGACAAATCCAAATTTAGAAGTCAAAAAAGTACTTGTTTGTTAATTTATCATCATTCCTTTTGTACTACCAAGAAAACACCACAAACATTGAAAATCATAGCTCAGCCTTCGAGAGGCAAAAAAGAGAACTGTTTATAGGAGTCAAGTACGTAGAATGGGTAAGTCGACGAGGAATCGAGTAAGGGGTGCAGAATGGTGGTGGTGGTGTTAGTTGAGGACTATCTTTATTCAAACACCCGTTTTTGCATACAAACAGAAACCTTGTAGTTGTGAATTAATCTTGCCTGAATTGCATGACAAAGGAGGGACTACATATAGTTTGGGTGTTGCGATTAGAGCGAAGCTTTCTTCTTCGGGCACAAGATTGTGTGAGAGGTGGGTAAGAGCCGTCGAGTCGAGGAAACAAAAAGGGATGTTTGAGAGGGTGGAAGAGAGGGGTGAGGGAATGGAAGGGAGTCATGAATACGGGAGATGTGGAATTAGAATAGTCTTCCTGTTTCTTCATATGCCCATTCTGCTTATAAAATCTTACATAATTCCTCGTAAAGATACTAAACAGCATGGCTGAGAGAGAGGGGTTGGAGAGATGTAATAACAGAAGCGGTTTCTTTCATAAGAAGATAAGAATTTGTACCCAAGAAAAAAGGTACATTTTGGACAAGGAACATGGAAACCTGTGTAATTATTTCCGTAAATTTTCCTCACAATTTTGAGCTCAAGCCCTGTTCTGTTACATAGTACTAGTAGTTGTAGTGTTCTTGTAGAATCAGAACTAGCAAAAGGCTTAACTCTCCGTTCTTCAGCCTTTTGCTGAACAACCAACTTCTCCTGCTTTTGGACTCACTTCCAAGAAAAAAGGACAAAAAGGCAAAGACAAAAAAGCGACATCTTTCTTGTGATTCGTACAAAGGGGAAAGGGGCGGGTAGTTAGTTGGGTGGACAAAATTTTGTCATGGGTCCTCTCCTACTTCTCCTCGACGACTCTTGAATGTTACTTGTTTTATATATATATATATATACCCACTGTAGATCTTTTGAGGTTGGTTGGTTCAGCAAGGACTAGTAGAAGCAAATCTCTTCACAGTTCCTTCTCCTTCCAACCCGTTAGGGCTTACTCTATATATACTACCTTAATTAGTAACAAGTTTCATATGCTAATCGCTCGATGAAAACTTTAATATTTCTTCTCGTTGTGGCTTGTGTTATTAAGTTGTCCTTAGCAGAATAAGACAGTGTATTGAATCAGATCCTTAAGTACGTAGATGGAGGAGGGGGTATGAGGTTTTCTCCAGAAGCCAACAAGAATGTTTTTCTGGAGAGAGAGGCTTTCGAGGAGGGCACTATGCTGGGTGGGGGAGTGACGGGAGAGAACAATAAGAAGAAAAAGAAGACGAAGAAAGGAGAGAAGGCATCATGCGAAATTACTAGGCTGTAGGAAGCTTTGTTATACAACAGTTCAGCGTCTCTAGCTAATTATCCTGGTTGTCTCCGAGACATAAGGAGTGTTAAAACATAAACGACAAGATTAAGGCTATTACGGTCTAACTTAGACTCAATTTGCATGGAGGACTCCGAACACCACTCACTGAGACAAAGCTTAGTGAGAACTTTTCTCTAAAACAATAATCGAGAGAGAGAAACGAAAGAGTGGGAAATCTATTTTCTTTGTCAAGCAAAGAACGAAAAGATGCTGTGTCCCGCTGATTCTGTGCCTTTCTGTAGGCCAGCAGGGGGTCTTTCATCGTTACTCCTTTCCTTACCAATTTCTCAAGTGCTAGTAGTATCAACATCATCATAAGGAAATAATAATATTAATATCGAGTTTATTTTATACAACAAGGTTACAGTGTATCTCCATATAGTCTACTCGAACCAAATGAAATCTTTATAAATAAAAACTAAAGTGACTATTTAACTCTTGAACCACTCGACCGATTGTAACTTAATAACTCTTGAACCACTCGACCGATTGAAACTTAATAACTTTTGGACCACTTGACCGATCTTGATCAAATTTTTAACCTAGATGAGGTTTGGAACTGGGATGGTTTTCATCATTTCACTTTGAAGGTGCAACTTACGGGAGGGGGAGGGGAGGGGGATATATATATATATATATATATATATATATATATATATATATATATATATATATATATATTATAATTACAAGATCATTTTCCCTGATGCCCTCTGAATTTCTTTGACCAGTGTCACATGCGTATGAGTATCATTCGCAATACTGTTTTTTTTTTTTTTTTTTTTTTTTTTTTAAGTACATTAACTTACGAAACCAAAGATCTTAACTTTGAGATGATTGAGCTTTTTAAGTGAAAATTTAAAATCTTTGATTCTAAAATGGTTTCAGTCCTAACTCGCTTACTTGGTCTAGTACCTTTGTCTTTAATGCACAAAGTACCATCTTTCAATCCTAGCTCGCTTACTTGGTCTAGTACCTTTGTCTTTAATGCACAAAGTACCAGGTTTCAATCCTACCTCGCTTACTTGGTCTAGTACCTTTGTCTTTAATGCACAAAGTACCAGGTTTCAATCCTAGCTCGCTTACTTGATCTAGTACCTTTGTCTTTAATGCACAAAGTACCAGGTTTCAATCCTAGATCGCTTACTTGGTCTAGTACTTTTGTCTTTAATGCACAAAGTACGCGGTTTCAATCCTAGCTCGCGTACTTGGTCTGGTACCTTTGTCTTTAATTCACAAAGTACCCGGTTTCAATCCTAGCTAGGGATGCGCACGAGACGAGTCGAGACAGGATTTTCCTAACAAAATTCGAGTCGAGACACGGCTCTTCCAATAGAGAAATATACATTTTTCGAGTCGAGACATCACTTTTACAGCACATTTTCGAGACGAGACAGCCACAAATCTTGTCTCGTGCGCATCCCTAATCCTAGCTCGCTTACTTGGTCTAGTACCTTTGTCTTTAATGCACAAAGTACCAGGTTTGCTTCCCGATACCAGAACGTGGAACACATTACAGTGGATGAAATCCACTTTAAGTATGGAGTTACTACTGACAAAAGAAGTACAGTAAATTCGAATTAACCAATTAAAAGCCGAACTCTTAAATAAATTATTCATTTCTGGATCAAAAGACCCAATATATTTCATGCAAAATTTTTCTTGCAGGACTTATATCTGCAGAGCTACATATAGTATAGCCAAACCCAAACTATCACTTAACTCAGTATGACATATATGCTTATTCCGTAAAAAAAAAAAAAATAAATAAATAAATAAATAAATAAATAAAATACGAAAACTCGATTTAGGGGTCGTTCGTAAATTTTGTGATCCCTGATCCGAAAACTAATTATTGGCCAAGTTCGCAATCTTTTGACCCTTTTTTTTATCATTCCTTTTTCTTGTTTACTTTCATTTTCAAAATTTGTTACTGCCTCAAATACCGCTATTATTATTATTATTATTATTATTATTATTATTATTATTATTATTATTATTATTATTATTATTACCACCCTGACATAACTTTTCCCCCTCTTCCATACACATTTTCACTCTTTGTAAGACTTCTGCCTTAATGCAGCAGTCCAACGATCATTCTTAACTCATTTTCTCTGGCAAGCTCTCTTGTAACTATGTGTGTAAAGCGTACGCACCTTTGTCGTGCGAGACCCAGGTTCAATTCCCGGCGGGAGTTCATGTGATTCGGATCCCACGTTAAGCAGTAGATCCACGTCTCATACAATCTCGCTGCTGAATAAGACGCTAAAACTAAAATTCAATTCACTCATTTTGTTTCTAGGTTTCACCTAGGTTTGATGCTTGGCATGGGCGCCCGAGAGGGGACAGGAGAGTCCGGCCCCCCCTGGCTCACGGAAATGTATACATAATATAGCAAACTACGTATACCAGATGTAATAAAGCAACGATGGAGATGCCCCCCTTAGAAAATTTTCTTCGGATGACCCTGATTCACTGGTAAGGGATTTATGTGATTTGGATTAGCGTGTCGGGTCTCGGGGAAACTCTATTGCACCTCAAACATGTCAATATGGCGGATCAAGAGATTAGGAGAGCTTTTTATTACATATTTAACAAATTTTCAAATGTATCTTATCTTAATGAGACTAAAGTACACTATCTCATGTAGCCTGAGTTTTCAAAAAAAAAAAAAAATCCTTCAGAAAACAAACAAAAGTAAAACCATTTTTAATGGAAGAGACAAAATGGAGGTTAACTTACCAATTTGTTGTCCGCGATGGAAAAAAGAACGTAAAGAACGCTAAGAATATTGCATATGGTGACATCATAAAGATTTTTTTTATGTATTTCTTTTTCCTTTGTACTTTGGAGTTCTAGGTAGGAACACTAAATAGTATTAATACTTTCACTACCTGATGATGTATGGAGTTGTCATTGAATGGCGCCAGCACGATTGATGTTAACAAAAGGTGTTCCTTTTATTTTCATTTTCTACCTTCCTGCCTAAATTCTTTCGAGCTTTTAAAAAGTTTTACAAGGATGTTTTGGTGAAGTAGAAATTGTCTTTTCCTTGTTCCCCATCCTCTCTCTCTCTTTCGCTATGGGCTTGTATGTGTGTCTTCGTGTGAACCGTCTATAATGATTACATCTGACCTCCTCAATGTTTGATGATACTGATCATTCTTCTGTTTGTTCCAGGAATCGACCAAATAATGTTAGTGCAACAACAATGCAAGAACATATGAACAAAGCGTTTGTAATTAAAGGTACCTCTGCAACTGTCATAATAATTTAGTACACTCCATGTTGCATGTTGCATGTATACTGTTAACAGTTGAAAAAACCGCTTACCTGGAATTCAAGTATACGAGGCAGTAGACAGACATTTCGAGTGTAATGCAGATGCCATTAGTATTTCGTCGTGAAATTGCTGGTGAATCCAAAGGACATTGGAGTTTGTGAATCTTCGAGCACACAACAAAATTCGAGAAAATCACAGTGAACATTCCGATGTCAACTTTAGAAACAAAGTTGCTTTTGCCACATTAAAGAATATAAAAACATTTACAGAAATGTCGTAACTCAAAATCTTCTCAATGCATTAGCTATAGTACCAATAGAGGGGGGAAAATGTAAAAAAAAAAAAAAAAAAAAAAAAAATGGAGCATTTGTTGTAAATGGGTACTTTTTGGATCAAAAGATTCAATATACAGTATTTCAAACAAAAATTTTCTTGTAGGCCTTATATCTGGAGAACTATACATATAGTGTAGCCAATTAAAAAAAAAAAAAAAAACTGTCCAAAAATTTTGTGGCCCGTGATTAAAATAAAACTAATTATTGGCCATGATCGCAATCTTTTGATGCATTTTTGGATCATTCCTAAAATTCAAGAAATGAAATGGAATATTTAAATTTTACATCCTGTTTCCTGCTAGACTAAAGGAGACGGTGACGATGAGAAATTAATGAAATGAAGAAAGTGGGAGGAAACGGGAGAACCCTGAGAAATCCCACGCACACGGTGTTTGTCCACCACAAAGTTCACTTGGCGCGAGCAGGAATCGAACCCAGGACCCCATGCACCAAAGGGTAACGCTCTACCACTGAGCCACCGTGGCCTCTCCTAAAATTCACGTTTAATTATATAAAAGTATATAGCCTATGGTTACTTTTATTGATTTGATCATTTTGCTTATTAAGAATCCTGAAAGAATTCTAGAGTTAGAATTATCTAACGGCTACGATCTGCCGAAAAATTAGGTCACTCTTGAAGATCTTAAGTGCTTCCATTCGAGTTCTGGCTTTTACTCTTTGCTTCAAAGTGATGAATCCACGTTTCATTTTCAGTGCGTACCCTAAGAGGGGAAATGGGATTTAAAATTTATACAAAAAAAAAGAAGAAGAAGAAGCGTATTTTACGAGTCTCTAGAGTTGGGCACATAAAACTTGGTATAGAAACTTCTTATTTAAAAAATATATATATTAACTAAAAGTTAAATAAGTCAAAGCATTTTTGAAAATTTCGTCCCTAAAAGGAGAAAGGGATGAATTTTTCTTTTCAAACCAAATCCCATCATCACGGGGAAACGGCTGGACCATTTCAAATAAATTATTCAACATAGTTAAGAGTTTGGCTCGAACCGGGTCTTTTATCTTCTCATTTACATTAAAATGCGTATCCTAAGGAGGATTCAAAATTTATGCCCAAAATAAAGTATCTTACTAACCTTCAAAAGTTTAAAAAAAAAAGTCAATTTTAGAAAATAGTCAACATTTGGATCGACTTGTATTTCTATCATTACACTTTCACTGAAATACGTATCCTAAAGGGGGTGGAGGAATATTTATTTTTTTAAGAAGGAATAAGGACTACGCCGTTTTAAATGCATATTTGAACATACTTAACAGTAAGCATTTGGGTCGAGCTGGGTGGTTATTTCGGCATTTAATCCGAAGTTGAGCGTCCGCTTTCGCCACGTTTTTTCGCTGTTATCTCCTTTCCACACTTTCTGCAATTTGTTATTAGGTTCATTAATCCGTGCTCTTCACAAACTTTTAAAAGATTTTGCTCGTTATCAACGTATTGCTTCACAAATGTTAAAACTGTTAGTTCATTGCCATTGTACATTCGCCATGTTGATATCATAAATACTTGTTTCTTTCCCACAATGCAACTGTTCGGTTACCTTGCGCCAAGTAGTTCCCTCCGCTCGGCGTATAGTCCCATGTTTATAGTCGCTTATATATAACAAATAAACAGATTTTTCGACACTTTTATATATTATCAAGCACACAAACGAACAAATTATCCATGTCTTTCCTGTAAATTTTAAAAATTTTGCTGGAAACGGACGCCCAACTTTGGAACTTAACCCATTATTTCATTTCGATTCAAATACATTTCCTAAGGGGGAAAAGTTGGATTAGATATATGAATGCTATTCAAATATCTTCCGTAAACTTTTCCTTTCCGTGTATATAACGACTACTTCAATTAGTATTGAATAATTGGGAAAGATAATTCATTATTTGAAACAGGGTCGGATCCAGGTAGGGGGCTTGCGGGGCAATCGCCTCCTTCCATCAGAAGAAGAAACTTTTTTATTTTATATATAAATAAAACCCATCTCAGAGTTTGGAGCTCTTAAAAGTAGCTCTAAGTAGCAGTATTACAACCCACTTGCACCCCAGAATTCCGTTCTATATTCGCCCCTACTTTGAAGTTAAGATTCCAAAGTGACTTGCCTAATATGTTAAATGAGATTGACATTGACAAACAAAGGTACGAAAGAATGAAAGAATTGAAACTTTTTGTATCTCCCTGCCTTATCTCCACGTACGCACCCATGAAGAGATTCTTTCCGGCACACCTGTTGTTCACAAGTTATCTTTACAACCCGATTGCAAAACGAAACTCATTTGGAAAGCAATTGCGTAGGAAAGAGAATCATGTCAAAAGCTTTGTTTCAATCGCTTGTTTCAATTTATTGATACAATAAAATGAACACAATAAAGAGTAACAACAACAAAACTAAAAACAAAAGACAGCAAATAATCATAGACCACACCTTTTCATATCTAAAAAAAAAAAAATAGAATACATAATCATCAAACAAATAGTGTAACATAGTGGAACATTGATTATATCAGAGTTTCCCCCTGTTTTTTTTTTTTTTTTGAATAAAGCGCCAAAATATATGTAAATTATGTAAGAGTGTGTTTGCGAGCGGGAAACGAGACGTACATAACATTAAGAACCAAATAACATGAATATGCCTTAAACACAACGCAACAGAAACTACTGATATCCATTAGTGAATGTAGTTCCGGAACGATTCGTTCCAAAAAGAACAAATCGTTCAGTGGGACCGAATCTTTAAAAAGGGACCGGATTGACTTTGTCAGAATCAAACGACAGAGGAGGATTCACTTAGTGTAGTTGATGGATTGTGTCAGTAAATTTGGTTGATGAATTCAGGAGACGAAACAAACAACAAAAGATTGGGCCTCATTGATGGACCAATATGGATGGAATCGGCTAAAGGCAGTGCCTGAGTACGTGAGGACATTGCATAACGGAGAAGTGAATTATGAACTTACTACGCATATCTAGAAATAACCAAATCTTCATCTTTCAGTTTTATGTCCTTTACTTGCAGGGGTGCTCAACCCTTTACCATTCACGCCAATTTTGAAATTCTCCCACAAATTTGAAATTCTTCCCTCAGATTTACAATTCGTTCCTTAAGTGTACCATTCTCATTCGCAGATTTACTATTCTTCCCTCAGATTTTCAATTCTTCCCCATAATTTGCCATTCTTCCCTCAAATTTACAGTCTCCAAAATTTACCATCATCATTCCCAAACTTAACATTCTGCCCTCAGATTTACAATTCTTTCCCCAAATTTACCATTCTCATTCTCAAAACTTTTCTTCCCTCAGATTTACAATTTCCCCAAATTCATCATTATCATCCCCAAATTTACCATTTTCCTCTCAAATTTACAATTTCAGCGCCAAATTTACCATTCATATGCTCAAATTTACCATTCTTCCCTCACATTTACAATTTCACCCCCCAAATTTACGGTTATCATTTTTAAATTTATCGCTCTCCCCTCAGATTTACAATTATTCTCTCAAATTTACCATTCTTATTCTCAAAACCATTCTTCTCTCATATTTACAATTCCTCCAAATTTATCATTATCATTCCCAAATTTACCATGTTCCCTCAGATTTACAATTTCAGCCCCAAATTTACCATTCTCATCCTCAAATTATACCATTCTTCCCTCATATTTACAATTTCACCCTACAAATTTACCATTATCATTTCCAAATTTACCACCTATCTCCTCATATTTACAATTCTTCCCCTAAATGTACCATTCTCGTTCCTACATTTACTATTCTTCACTCAGATTTTCAATTCTTAACCCAAATTTACCATTCACATTTTTAAATTTACCATTCTTTCCTCAGATTTACAATTTCCCTCTCAAAATTTAAAATTAGTATTTCCAAATTTACCACTCTCCCTTCAGATTTACAATTCTTCCAAATTTACCATTCTCATTCTCAAAACCATTCTTCCCTCAGATTTACAATTCCCCCAAATTTATCATTATCATTCCCAAATTTACCATGTTCCCTCAGATTTACAATTATTGCCCCAAATTTACCATTCTCATCCTTAAATTTACCATTCTTCTCTCAAATTTACAATTTCATACTTCAAATTTATTATTATTTCCAAATTTACCACCTATCCCATCAGATTTATAATTCTTCCCCCAAATTTACCTTTCTCATTTTCTAATTTAACATTGTTCTCCTAAATTTACAATTATCATTCCCAAATTTACCATTTTCTCCCTCAGATTTACAATTTTTCCGGCAAATGTACTATTCTCCTCTTTCCTGCATTTACTATTCTTCCCTCAGATTTACAATTCTTAAACCAAATTTACCATTCTCATTTTTAAATTTACCATTCTTTCCCCAGATTTACAATTTCTTCCCTCAAAATTTATAATTATTATTTCCAAATTTACCACTCTCCTCTCAGATTTACAATTCTTCCCCAAAATTTACCATTCTCCAGTTTGATTGTAGCATTTTCAATGAAAAAAAATCATGTTCGACAAACAATCTCATGGATGCAACCTGCGCCGTAACTCTTGCACGTGATCACCCCTGCTTAAATGTACAAGGTGTCCATGAAGTCTGGGTACATGCGAAAAAGCACATTTTAGTCCATTCAATGTTAATTAATAATATTTTCAACATGGCTTCCGTGCTGTTCAATGCATGATTTGATGCGCTTTGCAAGATTAAGATGAATTCGATGGAATAGGTCTGAATTGCCGTCGATTTCAGCACACTGACTGGTAATGCGTTCTGTTAGGTTGTTTAAATTTCTAATCTTCATGGAGTATACTAAACTTTCTCTTTCAGTATACCCCAGAAAAAGAAATCAAGGGGAGAAATGTTTGGCGAACGAGGGAACCACTCCACATGACCTCTTCTCCCAATCTAGTGAGGAAAATTGCCATTCAACCAATCTCTAACAGCTGCAGCAAAATGGGCAAGGGCCTCATCCTGCTGAAACCAGTCTGGAAGTCTCTCAACCAAACGCTCAATTTGAGGCATCAATTTGTCTCTCAGCATGTTCAGATAAGTCTCACCCGTTACATGTTCATTAAAGAAGAAAAGTCCTAGCACATGAGCTTTCCACAAACCACACCACTATCACTTTTTGGCAGCCCTGCTGCTTGGATGGACTCATCCAATGTGGATTGCCTAGAGACGAGTATCGAAGATTTTGTCTATTCACTTCACCATTGACATAAAACACAACTTTATCACTGAACAACACACAGTCTTTAGTAAAATTGATATTTTTATACAAATTATCTGGAAACCATTCACGCATCTGCATTCTTCTTTCGGGGTCATCTTCATCTAAGTGATGCAATATCTGTAACTTGTACGGATGAAACTTCTCCTCTGCTAGGATTTTGTGGATGGTTGACCTTGGAACACCCAACTCCGTGGATGTCCGACGAAGTGATTTCTTTGGGCAAGCATAAACCTTAGCCAAGACAGCCTCTTTCGTTTTGACTGAAGTCTTTGGTTGTCCGAAAACGGGGTTTGTCCAACACACTGCCTATGTCTTTAAACTTGGTGATTAATTTCCCGATCAGTAAAACAAATAGATTGATGATGAGGGTGTCGAAGGTTAAATTTTTCCACAATTTTGCGATACAACCATTCTTCTCCTACACTTAAGAGTACCAACTCAACTCGCTCTTCTTTAAACAGAGTCATCATTCAATCTGGAAAAACAAAAACAAATTATTAGAATTCTCTATGTACCAGAGTCGGATTAAAGGGGGACTTAGGGGGCTGTAGCCCCGGGTCTCCAGTTGGACATGGGTCTCCAGTTTGATCAAAATCTCAACTGGCTATCTAAAAAATCATAAAGATACAATCATCATAATAAAATAAAATATGACCAAAAAGTGAAACACATTCCCTTCACTTTCCTACTGTACTTTCACAGAAAAGTATTCGGCGAAGTCAGCAGGGGCTACATATTTTTTCTAGCCCCGGGCCTCCGATTGGATTAATTCGGTCCTGCTATGTACCCAGACTTTATGGATACACTGTATATAACAAGCAAGATCTAGTTATTAGAAACAGTGATGCGTCGCTCATGAACAATTTGATCTTAATGATCGAGCCATGGCGTGAATCAAATGAATTATCTTTCTTTCCAGAAATGACGCAACAACTTGAGTCCCATGCATTTCTCTTCTCATTCAATGTACGAAAAAAAAAAAACGGCAAAGATTTAAACGATTCATATGATTGAATCACTTGCAGCAAATCATATGATCCAAAACGAGTTATCTGTGAAAAAGGGATTGGAGAAACTAATGATTCATGTAAGTGAATCAAATGATCGAGTCATTTACCTGAATCAGTATAAATGAACCAATTTATCAAAATGGATCGTTTTCCTATCAGTAATCAAGAAGAAATGAAACTTTGTGTACATATTTCCAAAAATAGTAAACCCTCCTTGTACTCTTCTTCTTACTCATCTGCCCTCCCCTTTCCCATCCAAAATGAACTTTGTCATAATTTCTCAGTTGATAAATGTTGTTTAACTACGTAGTTTGCACAACAAGAATGGGAACTTGGAATTATTCAATTCATCGGAACCAAAGGATTAGATCCAGAGCAAGGAATCGAATCACTGGAGGAATTACATTGTAAAACCAAGGAGGTTGGATTCATACAACTTGCCAGAATCAAAGGATCCGATTCAAAGGAATTAATTCTTCTTTGAAATGGATTGTAAAGAATCGATTCCAGAGAAAAGAAAGAACCAAGTTACCCATCACTGGTATCCATAGCATCACCTCGTGAGGTTTTGACTGACCTGGAGTAATCTAAGCGTTACGTGTAGATGAATTGATTCGATAGTTTTGGATGAGGTAACATGGACAACAACAAATTCATTTATTTAACTTCCGAAAGACAATGAAAAAAAAAGTAAAAGTAAAAAAAAAAAAAAAAAAAAAACTAAAAAGGAATTTAGATTGTAATTATTCTTAACGTCCTGCCCTTATTGTTGTTGTTTTTCCAGTTAACAAAACAAAACAACTCGTTTATCCCTTTCCCACTTTTAAGTATATGTTTTTATGTTTTTTGTGTGGATATGTTCTGCTTGGTCACTTTACAGAAAAAGATTTTTTTTTTTAAAAATTACAAGATTGATGAAATGAAATTTAACGTTACGACTATCATATACAGTGTGTGTGTGTGCTGTACATTCAGTTTTTTTAAAAAAAATAATGATGAGTGTTGATGAATAGAGCAATCCAAAAGGAAAAATGTCTAACAGTTCTTTGAATACATGGACGGGTTAAAATTGCAATGGTGTAAGTCACTTTCTTACTAAAGAAAAGAGTTGGAGAAATGATACCTAGATAAGCTAATCTGTTAATAGAAAACAAAAACTAGAGCTTCATTCAACTTTCAGCAGATGATAGTAGAAGTACTGGTGATGAAGAAAACAGGTGTTTTGTTCTCCAATTTATTACAATACCTTTTTGGTTAATTTCTTGAAAATGAAGAAAACGTTACTTATACCACTGTAATTTCAATTCGTCTATATACCTACGTAGTTGCCTGAACATGATTTTGATTAGTATATCTAAGGATCAGCAGAAACCTAATTCTAAAAGAACAATAAAGCGTAATTTAAAAAAAGAACGCAATATTAAGAGTCCTCATCCTGGCGAAATTAAAATACCGCTAATTTTACAGTAATTATGTGATATCTTTAAATAGATAAAAGATAATTGAAATATGGAACAAGAGCGCCCTAGACAATATTATTTTGCGTGAGGTACCGTTATCACAAGTCACCTATTGGCTTTCCGTTTTCAGCTGTTTAGAAGCGCGAAAATAAATGCCGATTTTCAAAATGACTCGAAATCGAAAGCAGACAAGTGAGTTGTGATAACGGTTTCTCATGTAAAATAATATTGTCCAGGGCGCTCTTGTTCCACATTTCAATTATCTTCTGTCTATTTAAAGATATCACATAATTACTGTAAAATTAGCGGTATTTTAATTTCGCCGGGATGAAGACTCTTAAACATTTTTATAAACAATAATATGCAGTATTTAATACAAATAAAGGAAAAAGAAATAAACATATCAAATGAGAAAGAATAAATTTCAAAAGGTTCCACATGAAATGTTTAGGGAATAAAACTTCTACTTTGGACATCTTCGCTGGACAATACACCTCACACTATGATGACAGACTGGTTCAGTTGAAGATTGTCAACAGTTCATGCCTGTGACCAGACAATTTGAAGCTATCCTCATCTGACCAGATAACCCTATCCGATAAATCTAGCTTTTTTTTTGGGGGGGGGGTGTCTTAGATCCATTGCCAAATGTGCCTGACATGCCTACCTCGCAAACGGGATGCTGGGAATCAGTGAAACAAGATGGCTGCACTTTTGCACGTTTGCACCAACTTGGAGCAGCAACGTGTCATTAGATCTCTGTTAGCTGAAGAGTTGAAACCAATCAAAATTCACCGTCAGATGGCAGTGCAATATTCTCGTCGAACATAAGTGTACGAGTGGACAGATTGTAACAAGTATTGAAGATTCGCCACGCCTAGTGCTGGTAAGGTCATGTTGACTTTGTTTTGGGATCATAAGGGAGCAATTTTTGGACATTACATACCGAGAGGTCAAAATGTATAAAGTTCTACGTACGCAAACCTTACGCGTGAAATTTTGAAACCAGAAACTTTGAGGAAGCGGCGTGAACTGGTGTCCAGTGGCGTCCTGTTATAGCATGACAACGCAAGGCCACACATGGCTAAAGTTACACGAGATACCATTAAAGACCTTAAGTTCGTCTTCTTGCCCCACCTCCTGTATTTCACAGATCTGGCATCTTCAGATTATCACATTTTTAAGCCACTGAAAGAAGCTCTTAGTGACCCAAGGTTCGCTAATGATGAGGAAGTCAAGACAGCAGTGCATAACTGGTTAGGCACGGTTCCCAAGAATTCTTTACACGTGGAATTGAGAAGCTTGTCCAGCATTGGCATAAGTGAGTAGAACTTGAGAGAGATTACGCTGAAAACTAAATAAGTGTTGTATTTCAGTCTCGTAGTAGATAGTTTTCTTTATTGAATGGCCATTGTAAAACATAGATAAAGAATATGGAGTATTGGTTTGGAATTATTGTTTAGGAAAGTCACATTTAAAACGTGAAACCGATGGTGTAACAACTATAATGATGCTGCTTTAGCCCCACTCAGCATATGTTTTTTTTTAATTATATTTTTTTAAACTTGATACTGCCATGTAAGTTCTAAACTAATAAATAAAAGGACGTTAAAACTTTGTACGAAACAAATATTAATAAGGGGTAGTTGTTTGACATGCTCTGCAATACCAACAGATAAACAGTGTTACCAATCCAATATAAAGTTACATATGAAGGGTTATTCAAAAAGCGCGCCGGTTTTCGATCATCTGGCATTTTTTCTCGGTTGCCGACGTTGTTTTGTATTGTTGCTCTACCCAGACCCACAAATATTCCGATTGTCGCTTTAGTCTGAAGTTCTCGCATTTCTTCAGTCTGTGTCTAGCCAAGGAGAAGTTTACTGTGGCGCAACGTATGCTAATTGTGAAAACTTTTTTTTTTTTTTTTTTTAAATCAGAACGGAGAAAGTTATGCAGCAACTATCAGGAGACTTCGTGCACTTCTAGAGCGAAATGAGGCACCGAATGAATCAACAGTTCACAGACTTATGAAAAAGTTAATTGAAACGGGTTCAACAGTGAATATTAAAAGTCCTGGGCGTCGTTGTAGTTGTCGTTTTGAGCAAAACATTGCGATGGTATTGCAGTCATAGCGAATTTCATGAACAGAGTTATTCCATGCCAGCGCAGTAGAGGAGGTCATATGCCCGACGTCATTTACCATACCTGAAATCGGAATGTGTGTTGAACGTGTGTATGACTTTTGTTAGTGTGTTTTGAAAAATAAATAATTTGATGTAACAAAACCGGCGCGATTTTGGAATAACCCTATATTTATTTATAATCGCAGTACGTGAGATTTTCAAACCTGCATGTCAAACGAAAATCTACAAATAACATATTTATTATTTTGTTTTGCAAACTAAGGACGGTACAGTATAAGAAACATCCAAAATTTTGAAAATTAAATCGCACCTGGGACCCTTTGGACGCGAGTCGGTGATGGTCCTCACTCTTCCACGCCGTCACTTGACAATTTAACAATTCGTACGATATATCCGATGAGTCGAAACCTTTAAGACACTTTTTCACCGCTGTTTTGGGCTATTGCGCTCTCCCAGTTTGTAATATTAACACTTTAAATGTGCACTACCACCTCGCGAAAGTGGCCCCGAAGTTCATTTACCAAAATCTGCTTTCTCCTTGTAAGAGTATGTGACAATCCACATCCAAAGAAGTTTCGTGTCTGATACTACGGTCACAATACGACTTATTTTAAATGAATGGGTACTGATTTAACAAGGGGTTGAAGATTTGACATTTTTAAAGGTTATATTTGACAGATTCTAGGTCCTGAGATGGTGGAAAATAAAATACTGAAAAATTCTGTACAGACTGCTTAGGGGCAATACTTCATTAGCATTAGTGAGAGAAAAGAAAGGAAAAACGTTTTTTTTTTTTTAAAAAAAAAAAGAACTTCATCTTTATAGAAAGAAGGAGAAATAAGAAGGAATTCTAATTTTAATTAAAAACTTTATAAGTAAAGAGTTAACGAATAAACTAAAAAGTTTTATTTCACTTTTTCTTTTTGGTAATATTTCCTTTGTGAACTTTTTTTTAAAAACAGATATTGTAAGAGTCCAGATTTAAGGAGGGGGAATATGAACCGAAAAGAAAAAGAAAGGATTTCCTTGGGAGAAAGACATACTGTAACGTCCATTATACATTAGTTTCTTCGAAGAAGGAATTTAGGAGAAGAATTTGTCTAAAATCTTGCTAAGCACTTTTTTCCCGCCTCAGGGAGAAACAATCTTTAAAAAAGGCTCTTTACTGCAGAAGAGCTTATCTATGTCTGTGATATACAGGGTGGAGCAGACGAAACGCATGTTTTTTTTAAGCCACTAGTACTCGGCGAAGAGTAAAGGTCTAGATTTTGAGCAACCGTTTGGCAGACAGCTCAGACAATGCAGTTTCAGTCGCTATGGAGCGTTGGAACGTAGAGCATCGTGTATTAGCGGTCGAACAGTTCTTTAGAAACAATGATTCTGTGGTCAAGGTTCAACGACGACTTTTCCGTCGAAAGTTTAATGTCGACAATCGAGGTGCAGTCCGAGATCGAAACACTACACTCCGATGAATTGCAGCGTTCAGCAGTACTGGATCTATAATGGGAAAGAAACTACTTTGTCTTCCCCGTTCAGTTCGAACTGCGCAAAACATAGACAGAATGAAAAGGGTAGTTCTTGCTAGTCACAAACGATCCACTAAGCGACAGGCTGTATTGCTGGGTATGTCGCGTCGTTCGCTTCATCGCATCTTACATGATGCTTTCAAATGTTCTTTCTCATGTTAGTAGTATATGAAGAGTATGTTAGGATTACACATGTCACTGTTATGAGTATGTAGCACTGTTAAAGTGGTCGCAAGGAGACGTGAAGCTTGACCTAGACTTACAGACTTCTCCGAACGATAGAACGCGAGGGTATATCCCGATCTTCAATCCCAATCCATGAGATTTCTCCAACGTTGCGTGCAGGTCTGCTATTTTCAATTTTACAGCATAACTGCAAGAGATACATATATTTTTTAAAGTGAAAAGTTAAAATTTGGGGAAATATTATTTTCATTATAAACACAAAATAGTTAATTTTAGTTAGAGTATATTTCATTTAAAAAAAAAAAAAAGTTATGGTTATTGATGCGCACGAGACGAGTCGAGACAGGGTTTTCCTGACAAAATTCGAGTCGAGACACGGCTCTTCCAATAGAGAAATGTACAATTTTCGAGTCGAGACATCACTTACAGCACATTTTCGAGACGAGACAGCCATAAATCTTGTCTCGTGCGCATCCCTAGTCATGGTTACTGGGATAGAAAGACATTTTGATTCTGCTTTTAAAAAATACCATTATTTTGAATATCTTGTTTTTAAAAAGGATTTTCAGTCCAAAGAAGAAAAGAAACATCATGGATACCCACGGATAAAAGACAGAAATGTTACTTTTTTTACTTACTACCACTGCTGCTGAGAAAATTAGTCATCGTCACTTCAGCTCAATTTTTAAATCATATTTTTTCCTGAGACCTATGATTGTGATAGATCCAGACCCACACCCAGAATTTTCTATTGGGAGGGTTGCACAGTTCTCCCGGAAGGGGGGACGGTCCAATATGTCTATGTAGTATTAGCCTGTGTTATTCATCACCCGAAAAGACAATAAGTAATTGTTAATTACTGCCACCTATATTTTCAGAAAAACTGATACAACTAGATTATTTTTATTAAAAAAATGACAGTATAAAATAAAATTTCTAGGTTGCATCAATTATTTCTCTGTTAAACAAGTATAATTATGTTAAGATAGTGTACAGTCCGCAGCAAAAAAAAAAAAAAAAAAAAAAAGAAAAAAAAAAAAAAAAAAAAACTGAAACATGAGCATATAAGTTTATTGTGAAACGACGAAGAATTTTGTTCTAAAATAAATGTGTAGGGGAGGACGCCGAGGTTTCTCCTGGCGTGATTCGTGCCACCCTGACGTTATCTTGATTCCCTGCTTTGTTAGGCGTAGTTTCACAATAAACTTATATGCTCATGTTGCAGGTTTTTTTGCTGCGGACCTGTACAAATATTAGTAGAGTTACAAAGTTTTGGGAGTGGGAATCCGGACCCAGTGGACAACCGTGTTGGTGAGCCCCTGGATTGTTGTAAACTTCAATTTTATTTATTTACCTTTGTAACCAAAGTAAAGTACGTTCATGATTTAAGAGATCATCATCGTCATAATAGACATTCTGCTCTTATTGGCAGGTCACTCGCCGCAGCTGAGAAGCTTTTATGTCCCACGGTCCTCCGCTGACCTCTTCGTCCTTCACGTATGATCTTTCTGTTTTTATATCATCCATCAATAGTATCCTCCTTCGCCCCCTCCCTCTTTTTCCTGCTACCATACCCTCTAGCACCTTCCTCATGATACAAGTTCTTCTTAGGCAATGTCTCAACCAGTTTCTCTTCCTCTTCTTAACAATATCCAAAATTGTTCTTTTCTCCGCAACCATTTCTAACACCCTCTCATTTGTTCTTCGCTCGACCCAACTATTTCCTTCCTTTCTTCTCCATACCCACATTTCGAAAGTTTCCAGTTGTTTTTAATCACTTTTGCGTTGAATTCTGGGATCTTAACTACCATGGTGAAAAAAAAATCCTCCGGGAGAAGACGTAAAATTGGATAAGCCCTCCCAAACCGTTATAGTTGGAAACCTTGGAGCTTGTGGGAAGCATTATGACAAACGATTACTAATGCCAGTGTTGCCACACTTGGTACAATTGTACCAAATTCAGCCCTTTTTGTCATTGATCAGCCCGTTGGTACTACGCTGGCATTTTCAGCCCCTTTTGTGGAAAGGTTGGTACAATTCTACCCAATTCAGCACCATTTAACAAATACTTGTCACATTTTCAAAAGTATCAATAAGAACCGGATACCGGACCGATTTCACATTATTTACAAATGTCAGTTTACGTACCTTATATTCTTCCTACAGTCTATTATCCCCCTTCGTGAAATAAGAGAGAATGAGGTTTAATAATTTATATTTTAACATTTTATTATAACGTACTGTTTACACACGAACTCGGGGATGATTGATTTGTTCCTGGTTATATATATTTTTCACATATGGCCCAAATACCGTTTTGGTTTATTGCTCACTTTGAAATAGAGGCATGTTTGGTTTCGTTACAATATATACCGAAGATGACAACTATTTTCCCTTTTAATTTGCAGCCTTTGTTATACTTCCTACGTGCGAGAAAAGTTCCATCTACTTTCACGGTTCTTTGGGGTCCTCCTATTTGAATGTTTTTAAAAGGTAATTTTTAAAAAGAGCAGTTTCTTGATTTGGACTCTTGGAAGGGGGGAGGAGTGTTCTAGAACTTTACTTCTTTTAGTTTTGTGTTATAGAGCCATATACTACACTGGTATAAAATAATGAATTCAGCCCTTTTTGTTTCAATTTGGTGCTATTTTTCAGCCCACTCCAGAGCTAGGACTGTGGCAACAGTGACTAGTGCACTCCTGAACCTAGAAAGAATATACAATACACGCATATTTGTGTAAAATTCGTTCGATACACAGTAGTATAAAAATTATCACGATGACCTGAATTACCTTTTCTTTCCATATACTATTCCAGGAACCAAACATACGTAATGATTTCAAGGTCTTCGGGAGAGAATGAGAAATAACTAGCAATTTTATGTAACATCGCCAACAATCATTGTTATTACAGAGGGAAGAAGTGTATATATGGCATGGACTGAGCAGAAGTAATTTTATTGCCATATCGTAAAACATTGTTGAAACTCGAACAAAGTATGTGGAAACAAAAATATGGTATATATTATCACACGTAAGGCTATTGCATACAGTATTCATGATATAAACGTGTGTTCGTACACAGAAGCTAAGGCCATATTATTGGTTTAATGGAAATGCAATGGAGACCAGGAAAAGCTACATGAAAACTTGAATAATAATAATAATAATAATAATAATAATAATAATAATAATAATAATAATAATAATAATAATAATAATAATAATAATAATAATAGCTAATCTACAACAGGGGCGTCATTTCAGACTACTCTTGGAGGGAAATTGCCCTCTCTTTCCCCCCTAAATGACGCCCCTGATTTACAAGCTTAGAGATTAAAGTATGTTTCCTATTATGTGGTTGCAATAAAATTTTAGCCCTTGTACAGTCAGAAACAATATTAAGTGTAGGTTGGAGGTATCATTTCTTATAATTCCAATATATACTTAATATTGTTTCTGTGTGAGTGTATCACATAGGCCTATTGGAAGTTTAAAATTCACATTTTTTAAAAAAATATGTAGTCTGAGTTATATCGGTTGTCACGTATCTTTTCTACAAATGAAGAGTCAATCAATTTTCTCCTGTCAACCAGTAGACATTTAAATTTAAAATATATTTTCCAGTATTCAGATGTGTTAGAGTAATAATCCAGTCCTATCATAACTTAAAGTATTCTAATTATTTTGTTAACAATAGTATTTATTAAGCTGTTCCAAATCACCAATGCATATTATAGTTTTGATCTTACCAACAGTTTATAAAGAGTACATAAGTATCTGATTGAGAAAAAGTAAGCAAGCCATTGATTAAACAGGTACCGTATTATTTTCGTTGCTTCATTACATATGTTCTGTATGTGAACACTAAAGCGTAAAAACCTGTCAAATATTACGCCTAAATCCTTCATTGTGTCAACTTTTTGTATTGTAGTATCTTGTATTTCGTATTGACTCACATAGTATTGGGATTTGTTATTATAGGCATACACTTAGCTTTTAAACAATTGATATTCATACCGTTATCTTTACACCATATAATGATTCTGCTTAAGTCTTCTTGTAGCCTAAGGTTGTCCTTAATATTGTTTACTACTCCAAAAAGCTTAATGTCATCAATACAAAGTAAAGTATTGGAATGATTTGAAACTTGACAAGTCATTAATAAAAAATTTAAAAAAAAAAACAATGGACCCAGAGGAGAACTTTGAGGAACTCCATTATCGATAGTGGATGAATCTGACAAGACATTTCCAATTTTAATTTTGCATATTCTACCAGTCAAGTAGTTTTCAAAAAAAAAAAAAAAAAAAAGATACAAGGGAGTTATACCTATGAACAACTGAGTCCCTTTTAGCAGCAAACAGCTAAACGTGGGATCCGAACTACATGAAATCCCGCTGGGAATTGAACCCGGATCTCCCCTGCCAAAGGCTCATACACCAACCAGTTAACCACGAAGAAGCTTGATTGCACATTGAAAACTAAGTATGAAAGTCCATGTGACAGAATGTCGGAAACGCTTCCTGTCCAAAGACGTATGAAAAAAAAACAAACAAACAAACAAACAAACAAAAAAAAAAAAACATTGATCTGCAATAGGTGCAAAAGTAATGTGAATTGAACGGCGGTATTATGCAGCATATCAAGAAATATAATGTGTAGTATCCAAAAGTACACAAATCGCATGTGATGAAGGAATGCGCAAGGCATACTTCCCAAGACAAGTTGAATTCACGTAATTTGTGAGAATCCCGTTTAACTAAGTGTAAATACTAAAACACAGGCGGCTTGTTCTTCCCGCTGGTTTAGGATTGCATGAGTGCCTTTGGTACGTGGTACTGGGTTTGATTTCCGCTAGGAGAGCTTCGAATACGCTAAATTGATTCAAATTCTCTCTTTAAACTATAGATCTATCCTATATTGACTCACTGCTAACAAAGAACATAAATAAGTAACAATCAATCAATCATTCAATATGGCCCGGCTACGCAGTTGCGCCATATTTGTACCTTTGAAGAGGGTTGATTCATCCGGCAGCCTTTCGTTGACGAATATCTTGGTATAAAGCTCAGACTATTTTGTGCATACCATAATTATATTACCATTTATATTTGTTTTCCTGATTTAAATACGATACATTATTGATGGTAGACTTAAAAAAATACATGTGTCGAATCAACTAAAACCGGAATAATTAACTTTCATAAATGCCTCAAAAGTAACTAAAGTTATTACATTCGAACTCTGAATCGCTCAATTTTAAGTGAAATAACCACTTTTCAGATTGTTCTCATTTTTGACGAGCGATGATGTCACAGTCTTAAGAGAATACATACCCCAGGAGTGTGTCCGGTATTTCCATTTTTGCGACCCTACTGTGGATGTCCATGCTCCGTGAGAAATTTCCCCCCGGGTACCCAAGAAATCATCACTGTTTTACCCTTTTCTCCACCTAAAACATTGATATTTCAAAGAAGTCATCACTTGAGGATACAAAAGCAAATATATATAAATATTTCCTTTTTTAGAAGTCAAAACGTGAAGATAATTTTATTCTAAAGATAGCGCTATTATCTCCTAACATATATGTTTCAATAAGCTTAAAAATAATCGTCGCAAGGAGACAAGACAACTCAGGCAAACAACCTCACTACGTTTTTTTTATTTATTTATTTTTCTTTATGTATGCATGGCCAACTGCTAAATGCACCGGAAGTGAGATAGTGAAGAGAATAAGAATGACGTCACAATACTTGACATTAAAAGATAAAATAAAATAAAATAAAAAAAGAACAGAACATGGATGGCAACGAGACAAGAAATAAAAATAATAAAAAAGGGGGAGAAATAAGAAAATAAAATGGACGGAAGGAAAAATAATGGGGAAAAGTGGAAAAACAGGATTCGTACTTTTTTTTTTTTTTTACCTTGAAGTAGAGTCTGATACATAAACAGTAGGTACAATGTATAGACAAGGTGAAAGTACATTAAAATAAAGCTTTCATATATCATGTACCGGTACTATTAAATACATATTGACCTACAAAGTTCTATAGAGGGGGGTTTGGGAGAGAAGGAAGGGAGAAGATTCTAAAAAGATACGAGTTGTTAATAATAATAATATGCTGGCAAAATATCATCACCAGTAACAAAGAAATGATCAACTTCCTAAAGCAATACAGTTTGGGAGAAAACAATTCATAATTATAGGGTTTAATGACAATTTACTGACGTGTGTGTGCTTAAGTGCATTGATCATGATAGAATTAATTATGTACATGCGGAGTTATAAAGAATATTCAGTTTAAATTAGAAGTGCTTATACTGTATGTGTGTGTCGTTTTTTAAAGTGTATGCGTAATTGTATGTTTATCTGTATATATATATATATATATATATATATATATATATATATATATATATATATATATATATATGTGTGTGTGTGTGTGTGTGTGTGTGTGTGTATGTATATTTGTATATATTTATATAATTATTTAATTATTTATGTTAATTATTTATTAGTTTAGATTAGTTGTGCTAAGATTATCCTTTTTAGATGTGTGTGTAATTTACAACAGATAGAAAGCCTCGGTATAGAAAAATACAAATCAGAATACTTGAAGGGGATTGGCTGCTGCCAGGAGCCAATCAGAAGCAAGATGTCTCAGCTCTTGTTTGTATCTCATAGTGTCTGATGAAGCCAAAGTGTTAGTTGTCGAAACTGTAACACGTGTGTAGTTTTTTAATGTGAATATATTGTTTTGCTCAGCAAATAGTTTGTTTTGTGTTTAAAATTGCTGTTTACTGTTGAACAGTTAATCCCTAATAAATACTTAGGTCGTTTGTTTATACATACAGCATGTCCATAAAAATACTTTCATAATTTAATGTGGTATTACGTCGCTTTGGATAACCGTATTTAAATGAAATTAGTCACATTTGAGAGAAAAATTCAAATATTTTTGTGCATGTCAACAATGGACGGGATCAAACACAGAAAAGGCAAATTCACTCATGTTTACTTTGTGCTCACTATATGGTGAGCACACTTATGTTTACATGCTCTCTAATTGTTTAATTCCAACAATTGGAAGAAAAGAAGGCAATTACTTTATTTTCCAACAAGATGGAGCACCTCCTCATTGGCATTTACATGCTCGAGAACACCTGAATGAGCGGCTTCCCGAAAGATGGATTGGACGTGTCATAATTGATGATACTGTTCCTTACAAGTGGCTGCCGAGGTCTCCTGACTTGACGGTCTGTGACTTCTTTTTATAAGATTACGCAAAAGGCCTGTGTCTATGTACTCCTATTGCCTCAAAACCTGCAAGAAATGCAAATTCGTATCAGTGCCGTCATCCAGTCCATTTCTTCAAATATGTTGGAGCGTGCGTGGCGTGAATGAGGAATATCGTCTTGGTGTCTGCATCGCCACATTCAATGTCTGGGGTATAGTAAAAAATTGAGTTTTTCTTTCAAAGGTGATCAATTTCATTTAAACACGATTATCCAGAGTGACGTAATACTACCTTAAAGTATCATAGTATTTTTATGGACACAATTTATATATATATATACACCGGGTGATTCAATAAGAACGTCACAGGCCTATATCACAGCTAATACTGCACGTAGAGCCTTCAAACAAAAAATTTCATTACCAAATCGTATGCGTAGAATGCAATAAAAATAGTAGCGAGACCAGTGGCGTCTCGTGAATACCTCCAACGGGGGGCAACTTCAAAATTTGTAATGAAAAGTGGTGTAACTGTTGAAATCGTTAGAAAGGACATTAAATGTCATGCAACTTTTAGAGGACAAACTTTGTCATATCCTTTCCCATTTACCCGCTTGAGGCGTTGTTGTAGACTTGTATCTGACTACCCGTAGCAGACCTTTATCTCAGGTAATAATGCAGGTATATATGGTGTTAATGAACTATACCGACAAACTGTAAGAGGTAATTTCTTACATCAAAATAAGAGAAAAAGTTCATATGGACCTATGTCGAAAAGTGCATAGTTTCAGAGCTAGGGCTGTCCAAAATTAAGAAAACCCCAAATTTCAAGAGGCCCTAATTCGAATTCGAGAGACTGTGGATGGTGGTCCTTATCAGCGTAAAGGAAGTCATGTATACACAATCCAAAAATGCATATTTCATTCATGTTCAATGTGTGTACAGAATATTCCCTGCAGGGTGAAATTCTCAGAGATGCCATCAACCGAATTTTGAGATATGTTTTGATTTTATGATTGGTCGATAAGCCTTGACAGCAGTGAACACGGAATCCTTTGAAATGATGTCGGAAGTGTTAAGGATCGTCAGCAGTACTGTATCTCGTACTCGGGAAAACGCATGCTGCGATGTTTTCTTTCACGCTTATAGGTGAAAGAAACGTAAAATATACCATGACGAAATACATATCATCATGCGTTTTTCCGAACAATAAAACATAGAGCTGCAGGTTCCTAACACTTCCAACTTCCCTCCGAAACACTGGATGTATATTGTTGTCAAGGCTTACCTCCTGAATACTTTGGACCCTCCTTGAAATCAGGATGTATCTGAAAACTCTATTGAGAGCACATCTGAGAACTACACCCTGTAGGGAATACCCTCTACACCTATTGACAATTGATGAAATATCCACATTTGGACTGTGCATGAGTGGCTTCCTTTACGCTGATAAGAACCACCATCCACAGTTTCTGGAATTCGAAATAGGGCCTATTGAAATTTAGCTTTTTCGCGATTTTGGACAGCCCTAGCTCTGAAACTATGCACTTTTCGCCATAGGTCCATATGAAAATTTTCTCTTATTTTGATATAAGGAATCACCTCTTACAGTTTGTCGGTATAGTTCATTAACACCATATATATACAGTATATATATACTTTCTGCATCTGAATGGGTCCCCCCAAATTTACAGAGAAATCGGTGCCCTTGAAAGCAGGATGAAAAAAGTTTCTAGTGGAGGGAAGAAAAGCTTTTAGAAACTCAATACAAGGTGAAGTGAGAAAGAATCCTTCAAGAATCTATACAAGAGGAATTAAAAAAAAAGAAAAGAAAAGAAAGAAAGAAAGGAAGGAAGAAAGAAAAAAGAAAGAAACCCTTGAGTTTTACGTCCGACGATTATGCCGGCTAGCAGTGTTGAATTCAGACATTTTCATCCGGGGGAATGTCAACTCCTTGGCGGAAGGGTTGTTTTTCTGTATTTTTGCAAGAAAGCAGCATATTTAACAATTCCGTTCACATACACATCTTACCTAATATTGAGACTAATTGCTGATAAATATTCAATGTGAGGTTATAATAATAATAAAAAAACAATCGTTTAATTTTATCTAAAACATTAAATAAAGATTGGCAAAATATTTTAGACTAAACTTTAACTGCTATTTAAGTAGCTATTTTTGTTATTATTTCCTATATTCAGTAGTTACTGTTTGTTACTAATGTAGAAGTTTTAAAAAATATTTAAATTAACTCAAATATTTTTTGTCCTAAAAACAAACATACATAGGAATATCTTAACAAAAAGTTATCATTCTTTCTCACACTTCTGATTCTAAATCAAGCATATTAGCCTTGGTTTTTGCACTGCGATAGTTTAGTGTACGAAATCTTCAGTAGGATTAGTGCCGTGTCGTGGAAAATCAGGGCTTGGCGCGAGAGTATACGACTTCACCCAACTTCACCCCGTATATATAAGTGAGGTCGACAGACCAGCCGCGAAAGGTGAGAAAATTTTAAAAAGTAAACCCTGCTTTTCCTTGATTTTGAGCACTTTTTATTAATTTTTTCCTTTCATTTTATATAGAATATGTGCACATGCTCACATGTGCACATGTATCTCATTCTTCTTTCTTTCTTTCCTTGTTTTCTTTTCTTTTTCCCTCCCAAATTTTGAACCCCTTACTTCGGCGCCCGGGGCCGTTGCCTCGCTTGCCCCTTCCCCATGGCACGGCACTGAGCAGGATCTTCATCACCTTCAATAGCAATCTTTCACTTATATACTACTATCATATTGATAAATTCTATATAAATCTCTAACCCAGAAGGGATAACTGTTCCTCCCTGATCCCTATAAATGACACCCTCTGAATCTCACCCTGTAACTGACATTTTTAATTAAAGAAAGGTGTGTTTACTTTAACAATCGTAAAGCACATTTACGTCTATTACTTCCGATGCAAGAAATGGGATTTAGGCGCTCTATTTCAAATAATGCAAGAACTGTACATTTTCAAGAGCTGAAGTCTGCTGACATCAGAGATCATATGGAATGATCGAAAGATCTTCCCTATCTTTCCTTTCCTATCACAATCTGTGCTAGTGCTACCTACTAATATATAATATAGGGTGACCCCCTAAAATACAAACCTTTCTGCAACAGTTAACAATTTCATGTTCTACCAAACTCGGTCGTAGCGTTAAGAAATACAAGTTTTATTGACTATTTGGTATTCTATCTTAGATGTTACATGTTTAATATTTATATAGAATGGGTCTGCGTCATTTGTATCTATATTGAGAGATCGGATTTCGTCTGCACGTGCACGAAAAGAAAAGCAAATAATTGGATGAAGTAATTTCTACATTTTGTGACTGAACTTTTGAGTTTCTCCGGGGGAGAATGAATTTTCTTCTGGGGAGGGGAGATTTCCCCCGGGCCACCCCCTGAATTCATCCCTGCCGGCTAGGATAAAGGAGACAGTGATAATGAGAAATGAATGAAATGGTGGAATGAACAAAGTAGTACCCCAAACAGGAGAACACCGAGAAAACCCACGCACACACGGTGTTTGTCTACCACAAAATTCACTTGGCGCGAGCTGAGATCGAACCAAGGACCCCATGCACCAGAGGTGAACGTTCTATCACTGAGCCACTGAGGTCCGTTACAAAATTTACAAGACGGGACAAATAAATTTTATTTCTTGTCTCGTCACTTCTCGTGCTAATTCTAGAAGAGACGTGTAAGTAATCATATTGCTTGATCAAATTATTTTTTAAAATCTATTTTTCTAATGTGTAATAAATAGTGTGAACATGATTGTATTAAAAACTTTAAATTTCTTTATTGTTCTCCTGAGTTTATTTATTTATTTATTTGTTAATGTAGTAATACCAAAAAAAAAGTAAATAAAGTGTCACCACATAACAATATGGCGGGTTTTGTGTCTCCAGGGATGACACTATCAGAATATCCGATCTTCATTTGTACGACGCAACCTGGCGCCGTTTTCACATCTTTTCACGTCTATTTCTCTTTCTTCGTCTTTTGTTGAGTGTATATATGTCTTGGCGGCATCGCCGATTAAAAGAAAAGAGTGCTATGTACAACACGTCATGTTGAAAAAAAAAGAGAGAGAGAGAGAGAGAAGGGCCATAGGACCAGGGAACTGTAATAAAGCAAAGGGGAAGGTAAATTTTTGTAAAAAAAAAAAAAAAAAAAAAAAAAGAGAAGAAAAACAATAAAAAAATAAAATGAAAATAACGAAGAAAATAGTTAATAGTACCGAGAAACAAAACAATAGTTTTTTTTATTTTTTTTATTTTAAAGGGATTGAGGACAATCAGGTAAAAAAAATCAGGCGGTACTTTTATAAAAGCGACAACAGGACGTACTAAAAGGGATGAAAAAAATGTCTATCAGGAGCCAATATCAAAGATCGGTATGAGCTCTATATACGTATAACGGACTACGTGAAATCAAACTAATGAGAAATGATCTTTGGGTTTGTATGCTGAAAAGAATGCCATCATCATTATAGAATACCTAGAAGTAATTTTAAGTCATTTAATTTATTTTATTTTATTTATTTAGTAAAAATTTGGAAGGGTACTTAACCAATTTCATTATCTTTTTGACATGTTCGAAATAATATAGAACAAAATTAATAGCTTTAAAAAATCTACAATATTATAAAGGTAACCAAGAAAGTTCTGTCGCTTTTTCACCCACCACCTCGAATGTCGATATGTCACCTAAGACGTACCTGGAAGATCAAAAATACTCCCCAGCAGCATCGACGACCTTTTACGAACGTTCTGGAAAACCATGCACTCCATCGCGGTAGAACTTGGTGGGCCCTGAAGTGAAGAAGGCATCAAGTGCATTTCGCACCTCTACCAGAGATTTGAACTGGCGTCATCTAAGGTGATTGTCCAAGGAATGGAACAGGTGATAATCGGACGGCAACATTTCATACTTTCGTTAATAATGCTACCTAAGTATTGACAAGTAGCTACCTATCCTCTTTTCTTTGGTCAGATTTCTACAATCATCACAATCACTCCGATCATCATTGCTTTAATTTTTTTCATATTTATTTTAATCTTAAAATATATTTACAGTTTATTTTTTCCCCCTGGCATCATGGTAATTTTCAATTCAGATTCCGCAACGAAAGTCGTATCATCTGAAGAGCAAATATGCTAAGTCTTTCTAGTTCCTATCAAATTAATCTATTTCCTAATCAAGCTCTTCTTCGCTACTCTTCTGGATAGTAAATACTGCGAGATATAATTTTTTGTTTAACAGCAATTCCAAATTCACAATCCTATATCATTTCTTACCTTCTAACATTTACTGATTGGTTCATATGTAAAAATTCTTCCGAGTTTAATCTTTTATTTCATCTCAAGCATCTTTCAGAATACCTTTTTCTAGATCAACTAATACTACTCACACTTTGTTCCCTTTACAAATGGTAAAATTGTTCGTATAGCAATAATATTGATACTTTATCAACTTAATATGCTAATTATAGAACCGCTTGTCAAGTGATTTGAATCATGCCACTGGTACTCAATACATTCTATATAACATTAAAGAAATGACTGTCTCAAACTTCGTATATAATGGTTATGCATCTGATATACACTACATACGTAGTTGGTCATCCTATATGTTGTGTTCAGATTCTTTTTGTTTGTTTTAATTGTGTTTTATTTTCAAGATTCTACAAACAAAACGCCATGAAATAGATACATGAATTTGCTAATCCGGCTTAGCGTGGAGAAAGTTTCCTCAAGTCTGAACTCCAAAAAGCCACTAATAGGGAACTCTCGGTTTACGTTGTTCACGGAGAGTTGATTAGCATAATGTTCGTTTGCGTCTTAGCTGTACTTTTTTACTTCTTTATCTTGTCGGTAACCATACAAAGACAAACAAAATGAATGCAAGAGAAAAAGAAATACACGCAAAAAAATACTGACTACAAGAACAAACAACAGAAGGGACAAACAAACTCAGAAACAAGAGGCCAAAACAGCAACAACACCGACTAAGTATCGAATTTGTACTTGGTAAAACCCTCAAAGCAAAATCTCTAACAGTGTTTTTGGAAATTAAGTCTTTATCTCCAGCACTATAACCTTAGTCGTTGTTTAACTTGATTTTTTTTTCGTTTTTCTTTTAGTTGTTGTTTTTGTTTAAACAAACTGTTGCAGTTAAATTCGCCTTGGGTATGTTTTTGTTTCACAATTCAATTTACTAGCACTACTTTTTTTTTTCTTCAAAGCTTTGACACAGCTTAAAATCCTAAGCCGGTATTGGAATACCCGAGTAGGTAGATTGAGAAACCAAAACAAAAATTTAGGACTTTTTTTTTTTTAAGTTTCTTGCATACCTTGCTTGATGTTTACTAAGAAGAGGATATAAAGTAACAACTATTCTTAGTGGTTCCACGAATCTTGTATCTGAACGGATTTACTTTAACAAGAGAAGTTCTACTCTATTGATGTTGTAGGATTAGCAATTGTTTGTCTTTTCCCCAAAAAAAAAAAAAAAAAAATCTAATAGAAGTTCGTCGTGATGGAGAAAAGATGCAAAGATAAAACCATGGAGGCCAAGGGTCTCCACAATATTGTTTCCACGGGGGAGGGATGAGTTTTGTACAACACAACACGTAATAAAACCGAAGGAAATTTCCTGACTTTAGATCTCTCAAGGGCTGTGACTAGAGGTTTGCGCAGATACATTCCATTCACATCCACAATGTTTCCATTTTTATCCATATCCTTCACCTCTGGTGCTTGGGGTCCCGGGTTCGAACCCAACCCCCGCCAAGTGAACTTTGTGGTGGACAAACACCGTGTGCGTGGGTTTTCTCGGGGTTCTCCCGTTTCCTCCCACTTTCTTCATTCCACCATTTCATTCATTACTCATCATCACCGTCTCCTTTAGCCTAACCGGCATAACCGTGGGACGTAAAACTTAAAGATTTCATTTCATTTCATTTTATCCATATCCGTACCCGCGATTTATGTGTCTTCACTCACACCCACATCTGCAAATAATGAAATAACAGATACAGATTGTTAGTTCTATAACTATTATGACTTCAAAAATAGTTTCTAACAGTTTTTCATATTATTAGCATGTAATTAAAAAAAAAGTCCGAAGAAGAGACTTTTCAATCGATAGAACTCATCAGCCTGAACAAATAGCATGCCTAATAGTAAATTAGCATGGGTAGTTTTCGAGAAAATCAACAAAAAAACTATTTTTATTATTATTTGAAGATCAATTCCACACAGCAAACAATGACAGTGTTGATTCAACACAATGGGTTTGTGTTAGCGTAGTTGTATTAAATTTTGACATATGCTTCGTGCTTTCGTTCTTCAACTCCATTGGATTTTGGAGTAAATTGTTAAAATGATAGTGGTTTAATCAACTACCTGACATGGGTTGAAATACACCGGGAACTAGTAAAAGAACATGGAAACACAGATGGCAGGACGTCTGCTAATGAAACTTTTGTCAGGAAATCGATACACTCACAAAACTATTTTCGTAAATGATTACAGAAAATATAACATGATGTTCCTTACTTGGTGTAAATGTCAAATGTGCCGTGTGAAGCTTTGTTCATAGCTAAAAATAATAATTAACATAAATTCTGAATGTTAGTATATATGATATTTAGATATCTTTAAAAGGCAATGCCCATGCTAAAAATTACCTTATAGCTGTGTCTGTCCTATACACAACATTTTGAAATGGCTTTGATGTATTCTCTAAGTTATTCTTCTTAGTAAATGAAAAGTTTGGCTGATCAATGACGAATAAATTAATTATCAATATAAGTTCCTAAGTGGCTTACGTTTACCATGCGAGCTGGGGTGTTACTAACAACACAGAATATATATTGAAGAAAAGCATTGTGGCATTGCTCCTACTTCTGCTTTCCTTTGTTAATTGATCTAGTTCTTTAACACCATCGCAGTGTTATTTTCACACCACTCAACACCGGCTCTGAGTCAGACTGGCAACACCGGACCTGTTTTAACCACAACACCAGATCTGGGACGTTGAAACAACACGTTAAATCGGTAGCCATGCTAAAATCACTAACTGATGTTAAAATCGAGTTGTGTTAACATTATTATTTTTTACTGTGTATAAAAGAACAACACTATCTATTAAGGTGGCTGATACTAAAATATATTTAGACTGCGCGGGAGAAATAGTATAAAAGAAAACATGTTTTCAGAAGGCGATTGTTTGTTTTACCAAACATAAGTATGTGTTACTTATGCCAAGAGTACCAAGACACAATTATTCAACTCACGTTTAGAACTGACTTACATCAAGTTAACCGGAGGTGGAGCATGACACATAGATCTCCAATTTTGAATTATCCCACTTTGACCAATTTCTGACTTATGCTGTTTCTCCAGCGCAGTCTGTCTAGATATATCCGTTAAGCCTTTCATTATGATAAGTCGATGGTACACATTATCATTAATGAGATATAACGTAAATAACTTTCTAACTTTAATTATTTGTTGACTAATAATGTAAAATTGTAAACTAAATGACTAATTATGTATATCAATTAAATACATTTCTTTCTAATTGTCCATACCAACACTGCAGAGATACGTACCTTGGATGTCCAAGAGACGTCATCTCAGGGTATTCAGTGGACATCCCATTTTTAAAAAAATGGACATTTCTAGGATATCATACATAAGCCCGTGCTTATGTCACGGCAACGGTACTTCTTGGAGGATAATCATATGATGAGTTTTATTCATTCATAAGAGAAGTATTTTTTTTAGAATCTCATGAGATGACGAAGTGCCCATTCCCCACACTTGCAGTCATTCAATCACTGTAAAGTAGCGAGCGTGAAAACATATCGAATGCAATCGAAGCGCCCGCCAAGTGTGAACTATGTGATGCAATTGATTTTTTCCAGAAGGAAGTGTATAAGGTTGCCGTAATTTATCATATGTAAGGATTGTGGAAGGAAGTTTATAAGTGATAGTGGCGCGCGAGAGTGCTGCAGAGAGTTTGAACAAAAACTTACCGACGTACATGACTAGAGTAGCCGATGGTGGAAATCTGTGACGGCAGGCAACCGTAATGAATGAGTGAATCATGTGATTATGATTTCTGAACTGTCTGATTTTTGGAATTTCAGAGAACTCTGGAGAAATCGAATTACGCTCATACATCTTGTAATTCACATTTGGCGAGCGCTTTGATTCACTCGATATGTTTTCATGTTCTCTAGTCTACAATGATTAAATGGCAGAGCATGACTATTGGTTTGCGGGATGGGCGACGTCCAATGAACAGCTTTGTCTTATTCTCGTTTCTTCATCTCAAGTGATTCTCCTCTGGAGGCTTAACGAAGGTTGAAAAAATAACTCTTGTATTATGTCCCGTCACAGGAACATCCCATTAAACCCCGAGGGAAATCCCGTGGATATTTTCATTATTCTTATAGTTTCAACGGTGACAGAAGCATCACATTGAAATCCAAGGGAAATCTCTTGGATATTTCCATTTATCCTTAAAGTTTCTACCGTGACAGAAACATCCCATTAAAATCCAAGGTGAATATTTTTGTTATTCTTAAAGTTTCTACTGCAACAGGCACATCCCGTTGAAATCATAGCGAAATTCCGTGGATATTTTCATTATCCTTAAAGTATCTACTGTGACAGGAACATGAACATCCCATTGAAATTCAAAGGAAATATCTTGGATCTTGTCATTATTCTTAAAGTTTCTACTGTAACACGCACACCCCATTGAAATCTGAGGGAAATCTCGTGGATATTTTAATTGTTCATAAAATTTCTACTGTGACAGGTACATCCCATTGGAAACTAAGGGAAATCCCTTGTATATTTTCATTGTTCTTATTTTTTCTACTGTGGCAGAAACACTGGCGTCTCTGGCATGTAAATTTAGGGGGGATATCAAAGGACTGATTTAAATGGTACTACCTAGTCCAATCTGCTTATTATTTTCGATACCATTTATTATTTCTGCTTACCTTCACAGACACCCTGAGGTATTCAAAAACTCTGTTATAATAGTTTCACAGCCTGAATGTTATATTCCAAATAAATATGAGAATTATTATTTATATGTTATTCCGTTGTTAGTAAACAAATTAGAATAAAATATTGAATATTTTGTACTTCAAAATATTGGGGGACGCGTCCCTCTCGTCCCCTCGCCAGATACGCCCGTGCACAGAAACATCCCATTGAAATCCAATTGAAATCCCTTGGAAATTTTCATTATCCTTAAAGTTTCTACTGTGACAGGAACATCCCATTGAAATCCAAGTGAAATCCCTTAAATATGTTCATTATCCTTAAAGTTTCTATTATGACAGACATATCCTATCGAAATCCGAGAGAAATTTCCTTGGATATTTTCATTATCCTTAGTGTTTCTACTGTGACAGGAACATCCCTTTGGCATCCAATTGAAATCCCTTGGATGTTTTCATTATCCTTAAAGTTTCTTCTGTGACATGCACATCCCATTTAAATCCAATTGAAATCCCTTTGATATTTTCATTATCCTTAAAGTTTCTACTGTGACAGGAACATCTCATTGAAATCCAAGGGAAATCCTGTGAATATTTTCGTTATTCTTAAAGTTTCTACTGTGACATACATCCCGTTGAAATCCTAGTTAAATTCTGTGGATATTTTCATTACCCTTAAAGTTTCTACTGTGACACGAACATCCTTTTGAAATCCAAGGAAAATCCCGCGGATACTTCCATTATTCTTAAACTTTCTACTCAATGGCCCGAGACAAGCGTGGGACTGTTATTATTGAAGACCGTAGATCTTTAATAGTTTTAAACTTAGATGAAGTTAGATAACAGTTGTGACTGTCTGAGGGCTAGCGTAAATTATCAATCTGAAGTATCCATCTATACTCCACTTTAATCCAGGTGACGTACATAGTATATATGGCTAATTCCAGTCTACGTTATGGTTATTAAGATAATTAATCACAGCAAAATACCACAAAACAATTTAATCTTTCATTCCTTAAGAATACTTGAATTGCTAACATTTGAGGAACCATGTCCTCTTTTCCGAAAGATTTATGTATATTAAAGCCAATATTTAACATGGAACTACAGTTCTTACATGTCAACCCACATGAAACATAAACTAACCCAGTGTAATATGCAAGGGAGTTCCGAGTTTTAATCCCCTCCCCCTTGAACAAGATATTATGGAAAAATAAACATTTAGCACATTTAGGATGTGCATACAAAATTCTAACACGAAATGAGCTTTGGAACTTGAATCCCCTCTTGATTAAATTCTGCGTACGCCACGGAACGAACCAAGTATACATTCCACATAGTATATCCCGTCCACAGTATGAATATATACTGTTCGGTCCACCGTTCACTGTATGGAAACATCCTGTCCTCTCCATGCATGAATATATCCTGTCCTGACCCCATATGAATCCATCATTCACTGTATGAATATATCCTGTCCTGTCCCCGTATGAATCCACCACTCATTGTATGACTACAGGGTATATCCTATCCTGTTCACCGTCCAATGTATAAATATATTCTGTCCTGTCCGAGAGGAAGGGCAGAGTTTGTTCAAGGTAGAAAAGGGTAAGTAAGTAAAATAAAAATAACAAATTTGGCGATTTTTTAAATAGATATTACTTACCTTTTCGTTATAACAAATTTGGCGATTTTTTAAATAGACATTACTTACCTTTTCGTTAACAATTTTGTTGTATTATGCCGTAAAGTTCCAGGAAAAGACACAAAGAAAGGTTTTGTAATAGTAGATTCATACACATCATATTATCAATTAACGTTATAAGGAAAAGAAGAAAGGACATGCCATTTTCGTAAAATGAGGAAACGGTGAAGAAGACTACGACATTATTTTAGTAAACAAATGAACAAAGATGTACAGACAAAATATCTATTAAGGAAGCAAATTTCACATCTGTGCATACACGAAAATTGTTTGTTCTCTTGCTGCTTTGCAAAGTGACTACAAACACCGTTCTTCCATTGTGTGTCTGTTTATGTATTCCCACTGTCAACGGTTTTAAAGTGATAATGTTGATTGTATCTCACTCTCTCTTTCTCTACATATATATACCGGTATATATATATCTGTCTTTCTCGTTTGTACTTAATTACGGAATAATCTGGCAACCATGTATTTTGAAAGCTCCTAACATCTTTGCCCCGCCACCCCTCGTATACCTCCCTAACCTTTTCCGTTCCTCTTCATTTCGTTCATTCCTTTTTGCTTCTTGTGATTCTCTCTTCTTCTTCTTCTTTTTAATTTTCCTTCTCTATGCCTACTTAATTTGCTTCCCTTAAAGTCAAGCCTTTCTGTTTTATGTTTTGAGACATTTGATAAAAGACAAAATTCTACTACCCTTCCTTATAGTACAAGCTCGACGTAATGAAGATCCCCTGTAAAGTAAAGCAAAAGGCTGGGAGAAGGAGGGGGAATGAATAGGTATTTAACGTAACGTAGAGATACTGCCATGCTTTGAAAATGGTAAATTAACGGTGGGCTATAAAGGTAAGAGAAACGGTAATAGCTAAAATCTTTCACAGGCAAAAATCACAAGGTTTTAAGATGGTGTTAACTCTGGTTTTAAGTCCGTTTGGAGATAAAAGCAATGAAGACTGAATTTACTGCAAGAACGATTGAAAATTTCTTAATATTCAAAACAATTCGCACGATTATTAAGTCGAGAACAGCAGACTGGTACCATACTTTCCCCGAACACAGTCTTAATTTCATCTTCATTTATTCCCTTGCTTCACGTGCTGGTTGCTTAGGTGGACATTTTCATTTTAATGTTGCGAAAGAACTCACTGGGATCTCTTGCTTTTACGAACTGTCAAATAATATGAGAACTTTTATAGTATTCCTCAATGTTGCTGAATACCTGCGCCATCTTTGTTTTGTTAACCAATTGATTTATGTTTAATGCTTTAGTTTTAGTGATTTCCTCTTCAACTTTATTTCTTTCTCCGTGAAAATTAAATTTTGTTATGTTTAATTTTAATATTTTATAATCAAATTTAATTTAAGTAATGCTTGAATTTTGTAAAGTTTGCAACACTATCTTACATAATTGGCAACACTGTTCAGTATGATTGAGGAACATTGCTGTTGATTTGGCTAAAATCTGTTTTTATGGTTTATTATGAGGATAATAGTGAAGCAAAGACTGTGATGTTTGCAGAATTCATTGTTAGGGTTGAATTTATATACTGTAGAATACAAATTCGTTCTGGAAAAGCAAAGGACGTTAAGTAGATTTGAAATAGAATGGACTAATCAATAGAAAGAAACAAATGAAATTCCAGCTCATTAAAAAAAATAATAGAAAAATCATTCTCCATATACCATCAATCAAATGGGGTAAAGAATAAAGAAGAGAGTAGGTACTCAACATCAACAATACTCCAACGATATTCATATCAGTTATATTGTATATATAGGGTGTTTCAACGAGGTTCAGTATTACTTTCTTTACTGTGCTGTCATTGGCTGGAAGCTTCATGTATGGTTCGTCTTTATGAACTCTGGCCTCCTATTTTTGCATTTTGCATTTTCGTGCTCTCTAAGGGTCGGATTCACTAAAGTGTATTCAATGTAAGAAACACACCTAGGATAAACAAATGACGTACTACAATGAAATGTAATTGGCTGGAGTTATAAATATAGTTCCGTGATTGACGTAATTGCTTATTTGTAATTGGTTAAAGAGATGAACTATTTTTTCACATTGTTTCGTATAATTAACTTCACCCATTTGTTAGACGAGACGAAAAAATATTAATTCACGGAGCAAAATATACTACTACAAATTACTGACAAAATATATGCCATATTCTGTGATTTTTACCTTCTGTTTTCGAGAAAAAACAATCGTCACAGTGTTGCTAACATGCAAACCGATAAGTATCTATAACAACAAATGTTAAACACTTGAGAGAGAGAGGTAGATAGTAAATATAGTAGAGAATAAACATTTATATAATATGTTTCGGTACAAATTTAATATATTTTGAATTGCTCTTAACAACCATAATAAAGAAAAAACGTTTTTTAAAAAGTGTAATGGCTGTCCTTAAGAAACGCAGAGATTGCAACAGTCATTTTAAGTCCCGCCCCCAACAGTCACCTTACAATTTGAAAACATGGCGGCTACATGTAGTGCTTCTGTTCAGTGTCAAGTTATGAAACATCCAAAAGGGAAACCATTGAAGAGCGGGGAAAAACGAATTGTTTTAAACGTGTTCAATAAACTGCTGGAAAACAATCCTACTGTGTTAGTGAATGACATAGTGAAATTAACGGCAGAATATAACCGAGATATATATCTTGCTTTTGAGATCGAGGAACGCATGGAAAAAGAACAGCTGACCGAAGCAGAAATCTCGCCGTGAAGCATGTGCTTGACGCGGAGTGATACAAACTGTTTTATTTATCTCAGGTGTGGTTCTTACGTTGAATACACTTTAGCTCGATCATCTTCCTGCTCAACATTGTTCGATCCGAAGAAATCGTTTTGTAAATTTGGGCACAATTGTCTGATTTATATTAACTTTTTTTTTTATCCAGGCAGAGATATGAAAGAGAACAAGTGCAATATATTTGTTATTAAATTATCCAACTAATATGGACAAAAAAAGAATGTTTTCTGTTTTCTGCTTCAGCTTTGCTAATTTTCTCCGACTATACCTTGTTACGTTTAGCAGCATCATATATCCGAACTGTGCATCAACTCTGTAAATACTAGAGCTCCTTCGTGGCTAAGCAGTTAGCGTACGCGCCTTCGGCGTGGAGGACCCGGGTTCAATTCCCGGCGGAAGCTCATGTGGTTCGGATCCCACGTTAATCAGTAGGTCCACGTCTCATATAGCCTCGCTGCTGAACGGGACGTTAAACTTAAATTCAACAACTCAACTCTTTAAATACTAATTGGTTTAGAAGTGTGCTCATCGAAATAATTTCTCCCTCCTCCTCCGAATCTTTCAGTCACTTCTCTCAATGGCGTACCCGAAGAATCAGCATAAGATTCTTTACTAACCACTATATGTACGAGGCACTTACACTTGTTGATATTACTGCTGTCTACTTTTGAGGTTTAAAGATTCAATAGTTCGTGTGGTCGAAGTGTTAGGTTAAGGGTTTTCACTACAGCGAAATTAAACTACCGCTAATTTTAGAGTTTTTCTGTAATATCTTCAAAGCAAATAAAAGTATTCAAAAAGCAGAAACGTAGTGAACTAGACAATACGATTTTCCATGTGACACTGTTACCACAACTCATCTATCTGCTTTCGATTTGCAACTGTAGATAAATTTAGCATTTTTTACGGGTTCTGCAAATAGCGGCATACCAAAAGCAGATAGGTGAATTGTGATAAAGGTATCAGATGCAAAATCGTATTGTCAAGTTCACTACGTTTCTTCTTTTCGAATATATTTATTTGTTTTGAAGATATTATAGAAAAACTCTAAATTTAGTGGTAGTTTAATTTCGCTATAGTGAGGACCCTTAAGACTGACTTGCAATCTATCATGTCTTTGAATTCCAGTTAGGATATATATATATATATATATTTTTAAAAAAAACCTTTTGTTCAGTGTAAATTAGGTGAGATAGCTCTAATTAACTCTATGGCTTATGGAACCCGGAGGTTGAAAAGCCGCTCTCACAAAAGCTCTCTACTGACTTCTATCCTTAGCCAACTGAATCCAGTTTTTACTTTGTATTCCTATTTCTGCGAGGTCCATTTTAATATTGTCCTCCCATCTGCGCCTAGGTTTTCTTAATGTTCGTTTTCTGATTGGTCTTCCAGTTAAGACTTTGAAAGCGTTCCTACTTTCTTCCATCCTGGCTACATGACGTGCCCACCTGAGCCTCCTAGATTTGATGGCCCTAACAATGTTTGTAAACGTTTAGACGTAATGGGTATAGACTAAATTATGTAGTTTCTCGTTATGAAGTTTCCACCATTCCGCATTCCCATTCCTCCTGGGTCCGCATATTCGTCTCAGAAACTTGTTCTCAAATACTTTCAGTCTACGTTCTTCCCTCAGAGTAAGCGACCATGTTTCGCAACCATACAGAACAACAGACATGGTTATCGTTTTATACATTTTAAGCTTCAATTTGCTCGACAGAATTCACGATGACAAAAAATTTTGAACTGAATAATAACACGAATTCAATGCTTTTAGTCGACATTTAATTTCTTCGTGAATATGGTTTTCGTCTGTTAATATTGATCCTATATATTTGAAAGTATCTATAGTGAAGTAGATATATATATAGTAAAGTGCTTACTTCTTATATAAAAGGTTTTTAGTTGAATGGCAAGTAATGTGAAAAATGTGGTGGACACCATCGTGTTCGTTTGGTTTCTCGTGCTTCCTAGTTTCTTTTATCTTCATTCTAACAATTATTTTCGTTAGCATCTATATAGGGTGGCCCAAAAGTATGTATGCAGTACCGTACTGATCAGCTCATTGCATTTTATGTCGTTTCTTACTGTTATCCTTCTTGTAGACTTAGTTTCTTTATTATTCGTTCTTAATGTGTTTTTACTTACATCTTAAGCTCAGAAGAGCCGAAGCAAATAAACCCATAAACTAAAATGTTATACTTGATCAATGCCGGGGTGTATCCCTACTTTTGGGCCACCCTTTATTTTGCTTTATTATCCATTTTCCTTAGCCTACAAGGCATAACTAGAGTTTTAAACAAAAATATTTCAATGCAGTATCTATAGTGAAGTAGATATATATAGTAAAGTTCCATCCATGCTTATGCATTCCATGCTTATGGAGTTGAGTTGATTTTAGTTTAGCGTCCCTTTCAGCAGCGAGGCTATATGAGACGTGGACCTACTGCTTAACGTGGAATCCGAACCACATGAGCTCCCGCCGGGAATCGAATCCATGCTTATGGAAAATCTCTTCAAAATCCAATGCGTGAGTTGAACTTAGAAACCAAACATAGATAATACTAGAACTTAAGTTCTATTTCTGACATGTACAACGAATCAAAGGATCATGAGGAATTTTTCCTCTCAGAAAAAAAGTCTGTTAATCACTCTTTCTGTTTTCAAAATTCTAAACGAGGAATCCTAACAGTAGAACAACACGCAAACTTTTAATTCCCCTCTTTTCTGTTTTAGTGAATGTTAATATAATTAGGTATAAACAATAGCCGTAAACTGATTTTAATATATTATTCTTATCTTAACCATGTAAAACATGAAATATCTCATGTTTTCTACATTAATTCCTCCAAAAATTTATCGTCTGTTCCTTTTTTGTTTGTTTGCTTGTTAATCATGATATTTTTTTTTTTGTTCATTACTACTGCTGTAACAAATCTTCGTGCGTTACTTCACTTTTCATACCCTCTAAAAAAAGACACGCACAAACATTACGCACTCACGCATATCGGATTAATTAACATGAACTTCTTCACCCTGTTTCGGAATATTAACAGAAAAGGGAGTCCCATGAAAGCAGTACTTATCATACAAAGGTATGCGGGTAATTTAGGTACATTTTCTTTTTAAGTCACACGAGATTATAAGAATCCTAACTAAGCATTTGAGTCCAGAATTCGGGGTTCGAATGTCTCTGAAACTATTTGATAAAAAAAATATTTCCCCCTGGTAAAATAAATGAAAAATGACGAGCAGATAGGTCTATTAACGAAAAGATATGATTGAGTGAAAATCGTGAGTAAGTGTTGAAAAAGAAGCAAGATCTAGCCGAAGGAAATTAGTAAATGTTAATGGAAAGATAAGATAGGATAAAAATTGAGGCAAGAAGTGATGACTACAAATCAACAAGGACTAGTGTAAAGAAAAGTATTCAATAGGTAAAGTCATGGAATTAAATTTTAGATGATCTAATCAATAAATACTTCAAAAGTCAATTTTATGATGGTTAGATGAATATGAGCGCCATTTTGTACCGTGAGCGTAAGTTAGGAAAAGTACAAAATTTGAGGTGAGGAAGCAAATTTGAAAGTGGTAAAAGAAAAAGTTCTATGAGAAATTAGGACAAATCGCGGTATGAGGCAAGTGTTATCGAGAATAGCTTTGTAGAGACAGTAAAGACGACGAGAAATCGTTTAGAAAGTAAGATGAAATTAACGTAAGGAAAAATATGTTGACAAGAAAGTAAGATTGAATGAAAAGACGGAAGTAAAAGTCAAGTAAAGTGTTGATGAGAAGGAAGAAATATTTGAATAAAAATAATGGATATATGTCAGAAATAAAAAATGAACTCAGGACTAAATATAGTCTAATTGATAATAATGAAGATAAAAAGGAGTGTTGGGTAAAAAATTGTAAAGTTGAGTGATCGTAAGAACAAGAAGAAAGTATTGACAAGAAGAGAAGACTAAGTATGGATGATGGTAACAATGCTACCTACAATGTAAGACTGGAGAAAGAGTCCATCAAATCATTGGGTTGGGTTTCCATGTTAAAGTTTGTACTGATTAGGGATGTTAAACTAACGTATAAATAAGATTAAATGAAGATGAGCAGCAAGGTTGAGTAAAACTGATAGGGAACTTCGACGAAACAATAACTGTACGAAAAGATGTTTGAAGAAATGATAAGATAAAGGGAAAATGAATATAACGAAATATTGAGTGAGCGTAGACAAAAGTATTGAGGAAGTTGGGTTGAGCAAATATAATACTAAAATACAGGGTAGGGCCTCGGGCACTTGGTTATCTCAGTGAGGTTTGCACTCTCTTATCTCAATGGGGCTCGTGCTCATTTATCTCAATGGAGCTCGCGCTCACTTTCTCAATGGGCTCGCGCACACTTATCTCAGTAGAACTCCCTCTCGCTTATCTCAGTGAGATTGACACTCACTTATCTCAATGGAGCTCGTGATCACTTTCTCAGTGGGCTCGTGCACACTTATCTCCATGGGGTTCACGCTCACTTACCTCAATGGGACACTCACTCCCTTATCTGAATGAGGTTTGCACTCTCTTATCTCAATGGGGCTCGTGCTCATTTATCTCAATGGGGCTCGCGCTCACTTTCTCAATGGGCTCGCGCACACTTATCTCAGTAGAACTCCCTCTCGCTTATCTCAGTGAGATTGGCACTCACTTATCTCAATGGAGCTCGTGATCACTTTCTCAGTGGGCTCGTGCACACTTATCTCCATAAGGTTCACGCTCACTTACCTCAATGGGACACTCACTCGCTTATCTGAATGAGGATTGCACTCACTTATCTCAATGGGGCTCGTGCTCATTTATCTCAATGGGGCTCGCGCTCATTTTCTCAATGGGCTCGCGCACACTTATCTCAGTAGAACTCCCTCTCGCTTATCTCAGTGAGATTGGCACTCACTTATCTCAATGGGGCTCGTGATCACTTTCTCAGTGGGCTCGTGCAGACTTATCTCCATGGGGTTTACACTCACTTACCTGAATGGAACTCGCATTCGTTTATCTCAAAATGAGGTTTGCACTCACTTTAGTACTTCTATGCGACTGACCGAGTTCACATGTTACGATATCTTCGCCATACACATACACAATGGACTGATATTTCGTAGAAATATTCCATTATCTGTTAATACACTCAATATGCCAATAACTATTACCTTCCTCAGTGTGTTGATTAAAACAAAAAAAGAACAAGAATAAGAAAAGAAAAGAAATGAAAGAAAATAACATGAGAAGTTCCAAGCAGCTCTAGAAACTACGTTAGAAAAGGAATTATTAAACAGACATGGTTGTAATTACTAATCAGAGTTATGGAAAAGTACTTCTTAGATCGAAGTGAAAGACTAAGAATGCATCAAAGCTGAATATATATATATATATATATATATATATATATATATATATATATATATATATATATATATATATGTTTGTTCAAACATAGAAAAAACTTCCAAGAGGAAGAAAAAACAAGGACAAGAGCTGTTTCGGTTTGCTGGTTTCTACAAAAGAGAAAACATATTCGTATGTGTGTGTATAATATATACCTATATATTATAGGTATAGTATATAGATATAGAATAATATATATAGGTATAGAATATAATATACTATATATATATTATATATACTGCAGGTCTATCCCGCACTTCGTTCACTCAAAACAAGAAGATTGCAGCTACGGGTCAGAAATTACATCAGGGAATTCAGTAGTAACAGTGATGTAAACATTTTTCTGTCATAGATCATATATATATATATATTTCTGAATACAAGGTTCAATATGGTATTTTCGGTACAAATATGTGTATTTCCTTTGTCCACACACACAGCTTTGCACGATCTAGTAACTCCAAGATTCTGGAATTCCTGGACTTCTGGAATTCCTGAATTGTAATGATTGATCGGTTGATATGGAGTTTAGCATAGCATTCAGAACCAAGCCTATATGAATATAAGACTTGTTTTACAGCTTAACATGGGATACCAACCACATGAGCTTCCACCGATAATTCTACCCAGGTATCCCGCCCTGATGGTGTGTAAACTATCTACAGTCACTAGGTAATTGTATGGTGTTCGAAATTCTTGTCACTAGTCAAAAAAACTAACTCTCCGTTCAGGCACGCATTGCAGGAATTTTTTCAGAATGTCCAAAGCTTCTCGGGGGCTCGAATTCAATATGAGAATAAAGGTCTATATCAAAGTTTGTAAAATAATAATAATAATAATAATAATAATAATAATAATAATAATAATAATAATAATAATAATAATAATAAAATTAAATTAAATTAAACTAAATTTACAAAGAAGTTCGAATTTCGAGGAGGCGAGACTCCCAGGACCCACGCCCTGTGTCAGGGGCGGATCCCGGACGGACTTCTGAGGGGACGGTGGGTTGTAATACTGCTACTTAGTGCTACTTTTAAGAGCTCCAAATTCTGGGATGGATTTTATTTTTATATAACATAAAAAAGTTCTCTCTTCTGGGGAAGGCGATCGCCCCGATAGTCCTCCATTGGATCCGCTCCTGCCCTGTGTACGTTTCTGCCTCCAATGGTGCTCTTAATTTGGGGAAAAGGAAGGTAATCACACGGAGACAGGTCTAAGGAGTATGCAAGATGTGGTAACACAGAAACACTTAAAATAAAAAGTCCAAATTCTTTCCAGTTACTACTTCTGCGTTAAGGAATGGAACATAGCTTCTGTTTGTTGAAGTCCTCTGTTACTATTTGGTGAACCGTCTTCTTATTCACACTCACGAGGTTTGATGTTAACCTCAGACTTGAATTTCGGTCATTCAAAACGTTATCACATGCTTTGTCAATCATTTCAGTTATTCTGACAGACTTGCTTGGACATAGGCGATCGTCTTTTTTTCAAAGATTCCCTGCTGGAGGCTCTCTCTCTTCTCCTCCCACATTCTCATTCCACCGAATCTTCTATTATCATTACTTCCATTAATCATTCGTCTCTCTTAGCCTAAAGAATATATCGATAGGACGTTAAAGTTTTTTTTTTTTTTTTTTTTTTTTTTTAAATCAAAAGCACCTGAAAGACATTTGACTTTATTAAGACAATAACCCCTTCTTCTACAGTTTAGTTTGTTTCCTGTCCACCGAAGATAAATCTATTATATTTTTGATGCAAATCATAGGTCTGAATCGTTCCTGTGATTTTGTTGATAGATAATGCTCTCTAGAACAATCCACATATGTGATTCCATGCTGTGTGTATGTGTTACGGTTGGGTGCTGGTCGCCAAACCGACTCCCTCGGAAGGAAAGCTGGCGCGAGATGTAGTTTTTTTTCTTTCTTCAAATATTCCTTTCCGGCTAATACTTCTTCAGAGGTGGCAATTACGTACAAACTTCAAATAGTACGTCTGTCTCTATACGAAATTAGAAGGGAGAGAAAGAAATGCACTTACTGTATGTGATGGGAGGGATTTTTCTTTATTGCTTCCTGAGATTGCTGATTATTTTACGTTGTTTCTTTCGCCTTCTGAGTGCTTGTAACTTTGTTAGAACAAAGAGGATCCGTTAGGTGCGAATTACACCGTTCGTAGAAATACGTATTTACTACGTGCAAGGAAGGTGGAAGACTGTCTTTGTTGTTGCTCATCCAATTACCTTTACTACACGAGCATATAGTATTTTTTCCTCTATATTCACTTTACGGCTATTCCACAGTTTCTTGATTGGTGCATTGCTGGTAGAACTGTGGGATATAATCGTATTGGAGTTGTATATCGAAAGCATTAATACATTGATCAATAATATACATAGAGCAAACTTAGAAACGAATTGACAGCTCAAAACCACATGGAAATCTGTGTCGAGAAGGAATACGTAAAGTAAAATCTTTCAGTTTAACGTCCCACGATTATACACTTTAGGCTAAGGGCGGGGATGATCAAAGCAAGTGAAAGATGATGGAAGAATTAGTGGAATCAGAAACTGGGAGGAAACCGGAGTACCCTAAGAAAACCCACGGACACGATGTAAACCACCACAAACTTACTTGACCGGGAATCGAACCAAGGACCCCATGAACTAGAGCTAAGTGTTCCACCACTGAGTCACCATGCCTCCCAGGAAAACTACGTCACGGAGTTACGTATCAAGGTCAGCGAGAGAATGACCAATTAGAAACGTCGTGGTGGTAGTTAGTAAGTGAAGGGTTTCTATAGTAGGGTACATCAGATTCAGAAGTGTTTGCCAACCGAGGTGAAATGAGAACAGCAGACGCTTCAACTGAATACTAACGACATGGCAACATGTGCTTCTCCAAATGTCAAATCGTTTCTTGTTTTGCTCCGACTATAGTTTAGATCTCCAGAGCTTGCTATGTATAAGTACAGGAAAGGAATGGCAACAGGGCAACATGTGCTCCTCCAAGTGTCAAATCGTTTCTTGTTTCGCTCCGACTATAGTTTAGATATCCAAACTTTGCTATGTATCAGTACAGGAAAGGAATGGCAACAGGGCAACATGTGCTCCTCCAAGTATCAAATCGTTTCTTGTTTCGCTCCGACTATAGTTTAGATCTCCAAACTTTGCTATGTATCAGTACAGGAAAGGAATGGCAACAGGGCAACATGTGCTCCTCCAAGTATCAAATCGTTTCTTGTTTCGCTCCGACTATAGTTTAGATCTCCAAACTTTGCTATGTATCAGTACAGGAAAGGAATGGCAACAGGGCAACATGTGCTCCTCCAAGTATCAAATCGTTTCTTGTTTCGCTCCGACTATAGTTTAGATATCCAAACTTTGCTATGTATCAGTACAGGAAAGGAATGGCAACAGGGCAACATGTGCTCCTCCAAGTGTCAAATCGTTTCTTGTTTGCTCCGACTATAGTTTAGATCTCCAAATTTTCCTTTGTATAAGTACAGGAAGAACGGCTGTATCAGTCTGTTTATCTACTGAAGGAGACAACGAGAGTTGTTTTTCTTAATATGGATTTGGTGTTTTATGAATATGATTCATCTTATTCCTTAATCCTTTATTCAAACCGGAAATGGCAGAAATTTACTATTTCTAGGTTGATAATCTTGGAGCGCAAACGGGAAAATATAGCTATGTGTTTTTTTTTTTTTTTTCCGCAGTAGACTCAGTTTTCCAGAAACAGGTTCCGCCTTCACGCTTACCTTTGTACTGAAATTTGTAGTTGAAAATATTTACTAACACTCATGTTTTCAGTATAGTTTTCTGTAGGGCGAGAACGGTATAACGAGAAATAGTTTTTTTAATATGGATTCAGTACAGGATAAGAACAATCCTTCGAAAGATTAATCATGGTTTAAAAAAAAACAACTATTTCCTTTCTTATCCTGTAGTGATTAACGTTGAATCGAGAAACGGTTCATTTCTTCTACTTCCGGTTTGACTAGAGAGTGAAGAAAGGAGATAAAATATATTTTTAAGACATTGAATTCGTGTCAACAAACTATTTCTTGTACCGTTTCTGCTGTGACATCTCTCGACAGATAGACAGGACAAACATTGTATTGTAAGATTTCCCTTACTCACAGGCGAAGCTGAATTACGAGGCGATTCCCCTAAGGTGGCCTCTCTGTTCCCCCAACTGCCCCCAGAGAAATATTGTAATGTAGGTAAAAAAATATAAAACTTTTATTTTCGGTATAAAAATAATATCTCCCCCCCCCCTCCAAATGGTCCTCCTCAAAGAAATTAAAAATGGTGTAGTTAGTGCCTATGCATAGCATGGTTTGGGAAACGAGTTAGAGAAGCCCCTTACACATTAGTGAATTCCGGACCTAACATAAAAGATAAAACGGCAGCCAAGAATTGACCACACATCACCAAACGAACAAATTGAAACATTTAAGTTTTACGTCCCACGATTACGCCGGCTAGCCTAAAGGAGACTGTGACGATGAGAAATGAAGGAGTTGGTGGAATAAAGAAAGGGGAGGAAACAGGAAAAAACCAGAAAACCCACGCATACGGTGTTTGTACACTACAAAATTCACTTGGTGTGAGCTGGAATCGAGTCAAGGACCCCATGCACCAGAGATGAACGCTGTACCACTGAACCACCGAACGAGCAAGTCACCTGAATTACCATGGGTACATTATCAGTTGAAGACGAAAAAAAATTTCCAAATCATTAAAAAAAACTGTAGAAAATACATTAAAAGGAACTTCTGTTCTTCATACCAAGACATTCACATTGCGTGCAACAAGTAATTTGTGCTTAAATGCAATTGACTTTGAAAATAACGCTTATTTTTCACATGCAATAGCATTATACAAATTTCTGTTCTTAAAATCCAAATTCTATATACTCTAAAATTATACCTCATTATTATACGCGAAAATACATGAATTAAGTGCATTTTGCGAAAATTAAGTCGTGCATTGTTTACACGTTTTGTTCCATTTGAATATTATATTCAAGCCTATTTTTCCGACACAGCTTTTAAAAGTTTGCTGCGCTCAATAATAAATTACTATCATTATCATCATTTTGTATTTGTATGTTTCTAACAGGTGTTGTATGTATGAACGGGCAAATTAGATGACGTGAAATTATAATATAGAAAATATATAATTTAATCTAATTCCCCTTACTTCATGGTTATTTAAAACAGAAAAATCAAAACGCTTTAAGCGATTTCCTTTAATGTTTCAAGACCTGTCTCTACATTAATGAATGTGTTAAGAGGCCTCATCACGGCGAAATTAAAATACAGCTAATTTTACAGTAATTATGTGATATCTTCAAATAGATAAAATAGAATCGAAATGTGGAACAAGAGCGCCCTAGACAATATTATTTTGCGTGAGGTACCGTTATCACAAGTCACCTAGTAGCTTTCCGTTTTCAGCCGTTTAGAAACGCGAAAATAAATGCCGATTTTCAAAATGACTGGAAATCGAAAGCAGATAAGTGAGTCGTGATAACGGTATCTCATGTAAAATGATATTGCCTAGGGCGCTCTTGTTCCACATTTCGATTATCTTTTATCTATTTGAAGATATCACATAATTACTGTAAAATTAGCGGTATTTTAATTTCGCCGGGATGAGGCCTCTTAATGACTTGATCTAGATTTCAAATATGGAAAACAAGATGCAGTATCACGTGTACACCACGCGAATGAGTTTGGTTTGTGCGGCGTGACATTTTCTCAATTAAAATTGAAACAGAAGTGATAATATATTTGTGCCACTTCCGGATTTAGTAGAGAGATTAGAGTGGAGATGGAATATATATTTTTTGGAACTCTTAATCAATTGCACAATACCGCTTCTCGCTATATATTACCATTTTTCTATAGTGCTCGTCAAAATGGAAGTGGTTAATTTTTACTACTTCCGGTTTGAATATGATCTCTATCAAGGAGTTGTTATTCCTAACCATTGATTCTCTATATCCTGGTGAAAATTGATGACGATTCAACAAGTAGTTCTTGAGATATTTTGTCTTCCGGACAGATGGACACACATTTTTATTTCTCTGACGGATGAACACACATTTTTGTCTTCCGGACGAATGGACACACATTTTTGTCTCTCGGACGGTTGGATACACATTTTAGTTTTCCGGACGGATGGACACACATATTAGTCTCCTAAACAGATTGACACACAGTTTTGTTGTCTTCCGTTCGGATGGACACACATTTTTGTCTTCCGGACGGATGGGCATACACTTTTGTCTGTCGGACGGTTGAATAGACATTTTTCTCTTCCGGACAGATGGATATACATTTTAGTCTCCCGGACGCATGGACACACATTTTTGTTTCCCGGGTAGATGGACACGCATACAAAGACAGGGTAAATTTATTAACGAAGTTTGATAGACCAATTTCTTTAATAAATAAATAAATTGCAGGTATAGGCCATCGTAGACGTAGAGATTACATAGATTCTGTTTAACTGGCAAATATCTTATCAAATGGAGGAATTTTAAAATCTATGTGCCCATGTTTGAGTTACGGTTTGTCAGTTAAAGCTTCGGACAAGGCGTTACATAATAATCGGACAAAGAGTTAAAATGCATAACTACAGTTGAAACACGTTATCATATAATGTTTATAATGAATACTCTGTTTTGAGGTAGGAAATGACCCATATGAGGAAATGGTTATTATAATGGGATTTAATGTGTATAATGGTTTTATTTTAAGAAGGAAGGTATCCCTGTTATATAATATGGCTTGATGAAACTGTAAAAGATACGACAGCAGCAAGAGGTCGTTTGAAGTGTATATGTCCCTGAATCTTAATGGTTGTGATAAAGTACGTTCACTTACCAGAGTACTAAAGGTTGATAGTAGATGGATAAGATTTACTACATTTATTGGGGGTTAAGTTCCAAAGTCGGGCGTCCGTTTCCAGCAAAATTTTTAAAATTTACAGGAAAGATATGAATAATTTGATAGTTTGTGTGCTTTATAATATATAAGAATCTCGAGAAATATCTTTATTTGTATAAACGGTTACAAACATGGGACTATTCGGCGACCGGAGGGAACTACTTGGGGAAAGGTAACAGAATAGTTGCATTGTGGGAAACTAACGAGCATTTATATTATCAACATGGCGGCAAATATACCGAAACGATGCCCAGAATGTAAACTGACTGTGTTAAATTTCGTGAAGCAATACGTACATAACAAGCAAAATCTTCTAAAACTATGTGAAGAGCATGAATTAATGAACCTAAGAACAAATTGTGGGAAGTGTGTAAAGCAGGTGACAGCGAAGAAACGTGGAAAAAGTTATTGTTTTCAGTACGAACCGAAGTACTAAGGTAAGTGTAAAAAAAATAAATAATTAGAGTTTAATGAAGACTGAAAACAACGTGCCCTGCGGGGCTCTAACCCGCCTCCACTCGCTACCGCTCGCTCGGTAATACTGTGTGAATTAAACAGTACACTTTATTCGGACGTCCAAGAGTACTTCTGTTCACCTCTGTTGTATATGCAAACCAAACCTAACCTCTCCCTTAACTCACGATGTAACGAAAGGAACCCTAAAGTTAGTTAAGAACGTAGGAATTGAAAAATTATGAATTGTAATATGTTTTATGAAGATTTTTGCTCGAAAAGTATCGGACGCCCAACTTCGGAATAAATACCTGGTAGTTATTTGTAAAGTTAACCAGTTAAATAAATAACATTTGGCATTTTGAAGTTTAGCTCTCTAAGTACCTCAGCATACACCAATTTGAGATTCTATTTACATGTCAGTAGTTTGGTGGTGCTAGTATCGTTTTGGCCCACTACTTTTTGGAAGATTTACAAGTAAAATTCAATACTTTGCACTTGAAAAAACGTGTTTAAGGGACAAATTTCTGCAGGCGACAGAATTAAATACAAAGTAATAGCGTTGTATTTTAGGTTTACAAATGTAAGGTTACTAGTGTAAAATCATTACAAGTGCTTAACGACGGATAAAATAAGTGAGTGCGTATAAAAGATGACTATTAGATGTTATTTTCCAGCAGCATTGTATTTCTGCACAGTGTACAGAACCTGTATTTTATGTTTACAAGTGGAGCGTTACTAGTATGAAACCGTGACAAGCGCTATTGAAACTCGTATCATTGCCAAAACCTACTTCTTTTCCCTACCCCGACTTAAACGTATACTCGCCATTGCTGGCAAGCCTGCTCCCTTCGGATGCACCGCCGTGAGGGCCCATCAGCTTCGCCCTGCTCTTTCTCGGTTAGATAGCATTCGTGCTTTTTAGTAGCCAGCTGGCATAGGTTTTTTAAAATATTTTTTTTGCAGTAGTTTTTATGCCACACATCCGGAAGCTGTATTTAAATGTAAATCATAAAAGAATTGTAAATTTTGAACAATTACTTTTGGTGGCTTTCTTGAATTTTATATAGGTATGTCAAGTGAGAGATTTCCGTGTCGTCCAGCGGAAACCGTTTAGGAGACAATAAAAAGTAAATAAGTGAAAGAATTATCATTTTTCAATAATTCTTTCTAGTGGTGCGCCAAAAATAAACCAGCAGGAGTTTGGTTTTCATCTAACTTGGAAAATCGGAAGAAGGTTAAATTTGTCATAATATATAATATTGTCCAACCAATCTAAACACAATTTCAAATTTTTAGCTCGAATTTGTGTATCACGTTATACATAATCAGTACTTAGCTTCATTGTTCTTCTCTCTCATGAATTAGCATTATTAAAATGAGTATGCTTCGAACAACTTACTGCTTGCCTTCTCAGTATAAGGCGCTAATGTAGCTAAGTAAAGTCCTGAGGAGTACTATAAACTAACAACATTTTAATATCATTCGTGCAGTTAGCTTGGTGGGAAAAAAGAAGAACGGTTTTTTATTCATTTTGTCTGTTGTTAATTACTAACAAAACATCATAACAAGTTCGGAATTACGTAAGTCAGCATAGATCTAACAAGATTTATGTTCTTCCTCAACACGTGTAATTATTCTTAAATAGTTAATTGTTTCTTTTTTGTTTTCGTACAAATCAGTTAAATTTTTCTACACATTTTAAGCCCTGTATTATTTGATATTACGTAACAGGTAGTCAATTCTTAACTTTAAACTTCGTCATATGTGCCAACAGTATGTATGTATAATATGAATCTTTCGAGAAAAGATATATCTTTTTTGCTATTACAAGCATGTATAGTAGTACCTTTTTCTTTCTAGTTATAAAACTTTATCTACGAAGGTCATCAGTGACATGGAAATACATAGGTATATGCTGCTCCTGGGCTGCTATATACCGGTATAGAGAAGGAGTTAAATAAAATACAGCGAAGGCTATGCAATTGTTAAAGAGTTTTCCCACCAATTAACACATCTCTTTGCTGTCGACAAGACAAAGTAATAGCGCTGACGGACAAGAGAGGAAGAAGAAGAAGAAGAAGAACTTGGAAAAAGAAATCTTATTTCAACCTTAACTTCCGTCACAAACACACACACACACACACACATACAAAACTTCTACGTCAGTACAAACTCCTCAAAACGTCCATTTATAGGTAGTCTAAACTTCAGATGAGACGTTTTCCGGTATGGTCTTCTTACTTAATTAATGTTTTAAGATCTTGGTAATTTATTCAGCAGTGTTGCAATATTCTATATTTGGGGTTAGGTCAAAAGAACCATTAACCCGTTGTTGTCTTTCTGCATTTTGTTCACATTCGGAGCAAGGAAACCTGCTTTTAGCTTCCTTTAACTTCAAATATACCTATTCGCATAACTAGAATATTTTTCTAGGGTTTGGGCATGGTCCCTTACTTCTAAGAATTGAAAATTCCTTTCTGAAGATCTTGTAATTATAAGGTTTATTTTCATTTTAAAGTACATTCTGCATAGTATTGCAAACGAGACAAGATTTATGGCTGTCTCGTCGCAAAAAAAAAAAAAAAAAAAAAAAAAGTGTTGTAAACATATTGTATCGTCTTGGAAAAGTGTAATTATTTCTATTAAAGAGGTCTGTTTCGTCTTGTCTCGTGAGCAATACTAATTCTGAACTCCCTCCCTTCAGACCCTACGCTATGCATGGCAACTTAATAACAATCGCTTGTTAGTCTATTTTAGGGTTAGGTTCGATCTCCTGGTTTAGAAGACTCAAATTGAGGGTGTACACTATATCACAATGTCTTTATTACTGCACACTATATCACTAATAGCGTCTTTATGACACTTATGTCTCAAAACCGGATGCAGAAAACAAAAATGGCGGACGGAGACACAAGGCAGTCAATATTATATCTTTCTATATTTTCTAATATAATATTGACTGCCGTGTGTCTCCGTCCGCCTTTTTTGTTTTCTGCATCCGGTTTTGAGACATAAGTGTTATAAAGACGCTATTAGTGATATAGTGTGCACTAATAAAGACATTGTGATATAGTGTACACTCTCAATTTGAGTCTTCTAAACCAGAAGATCGAACCGGGAGGACGTTAAATTAACATTTCATTTCATTTTACTTATTTTTAATTCTTCTACAGCCTTTCACTTCAACTTTTGAATCTTCTACGTATCCAAAGATAGAAAGATAAGGAGGTAGATAATGCAAACGCAACACAAAATCGCTTTGCATAAACTGCAATCAATAACCTTACCATATTATTGTCATCCAATAAAGGACTTTAGGGGGTCAGCGGTGTTTTAAGTAAGGCTGCCCTCCCTGCCCCCCCCCCATCTGTATCGATATCTTTGATAGTGATAATCATTGATAAAATATGTATTACGATATTCTTGTCACAGAAAGTTTGAGATAATTATTGATAAAGTAACTATGAGGACATTACTTGTGATTTAGAAAGTGTGAGTACATGACATTCTTGCAGTAACTTTTTCCATCTAATGTAACACTGGAAAATGTTGGATGGGCTAAGACTTTTTGGATGCGTGGAAGATTGAAAGGTTGAAGTGAAAGACTAACAAAAAAAGAAAAAAGAAAATGAAAAGAAAAAAGAAAATGAAAAGAAAAAAGAAAATGAAAAGAAAAAAGAAAATGAAAAGAAAAAAGAAAAGAAAAGAAAATGAAATTAAATCTTTAATTTAACGTCCTACATTACATCCTTTAGGCTAAGGAAAACGCTGGATAATTGAAAAGTAAACAATTATGAAAACAATTGAAGTGATAACGTAGGAGGAAACGGGAGAATCTCGAGAAAACCCACGGACATGATGTCGTCCTTCACAAACTTGCATAGCCTAGAATCTAACCAAGAATGACTCCTACTAAAGGTGAAGGCTCTATCACAGTGTTTCTTCCAGACAAGATCCCCCTTCCCGGAGGAGACCAAAATAATATGTCTATAATATAATAATAAATGGAATAGTACCGTGTGAAAATCATATGTGCCCCTTCAGAATACTAAGTGTGCCCCCACTCGGAACAGTTTTTTTTTTTTCTGAAAGAAACTCTGAGTGAGAGTAGGGGGAATCTTTACTTTTGTAGTAAAAATACAAGTTCTACTTCATAAGTTCTATGATTCTGTTGCAAGAAGAAACCACTCGTTGCACTAGCTCTTTCAAGCAGAAGATATCTTTCTACTGTTCCTTGAACTAGTGATAAAACGGATCATGTGTCACCGAATCACTCAGGCCACGACTTTGGTCCGAATCATCCGGACCTGGATCAAGCTACTTAGATCCGGTCTGACCCAGAGACTAACAGATCTGGTGACCCGGGAGCAGCCGAAATATCTCTACAGTACAATTGCATTGCCGAATTTTGTAGTTGAGTAATATTTACTACTCAAGCTCGAACATTCGTTTGAATGTTTCACGATGTGATATTTATTCATCAAGATACCATATCTTAAAATATTTCGAATATAATTTAACGTTTAATCATCTTTCCATACTGTAAACTAATAACAGAGGTTTTGAAAGTAGACTATACGAAAATATTTAACAATACACACTGATTGGGCTCAGTGCGTAGTTTATATTCTAAACGACGAATTTTACAGGCTCACTCCATTAAACTCTAATGCACCGCTACAAGTGTGTCATTAGCCCTTTATTGGGCAGTGTTTCTCTCAAGCAACATCGCATTCTATTGCGTTATCCGCACAAATTATAACTTCAGTGATCATTTAATTGGCATTATTGCTTTCATTCAATATTCATATAGATGATTTGCGCGTCACTTCTTTAGATACTTCTAATCTTCGTCAACAGGAGACAGTCAAATTTAGTATTTTAGAATCTTTACCTCCTACGTTCCGCGAAAGTTCTTTTTCTATTTTTTTTTTTTTTTTTTTTTTTAATTTGTGGTTTGTAGCTGTGTAGGAAAATATTTCAACGAAATTGTTGGTAATTACTGAACGTATTCTTATGATATTTTACCATAATAGGGCGATGCTGCTCAGTAGCTACACATAAGACCTGTTTTATGGCGATGTTGCTTTGCAATAAACACCCTGTATTTTGTAACCAAAGTACAAAAATACTTTAAAAATTACGAAATTATGGTCAGGAAGACATGGTTCAACCATGAAAGCAAACTAAATATTTTCATGGTAATGCTATCAATGCTTGCCAATTAAAGGGTTAATTGATTAGTTATTGCAGTTCGCAATACAGTGATAGTTGTTACAAATTGTCACTTTATTACAAATTTATTGTTATAGTCTCTTTCAAAAGTTTTCACCAGGGGCGGGTCCAGGACTGCGGTGGGTTGTCAAATGCTACTTTTAAGGGCTCCAAATTTGGAATGGGTTTTATTTATATATATAAAATAAGAAAGTATCCTCTTCTTGGAGGGCGATCGCCCCCTGGATCCGCCCCTGGTTTTCACAGTTAATTATAATTTGTTATTGGCACCAGTTTATGCTAATTGAAATGTTTATTTTTGAAATGCTTGAATCAATTAACACAAAGTGGAAATAATGTTGTTGAATCTCGTGCCATTCTCAGCTGAAAAATAAAGAAAAGAGAAGAGTTAAAAATTATATATAAAACATTAAAAAAATATATACGAAATCTAAATAAACGAAGTAGAATATACTGTTCAAAATTCCAAATGTAAAATCTCAATTTTAAAAGAGCACAACTAAGTGTATAAACACACGGAAAGTTGATTTTATTAAAATAAGCTAGATTAAAATAAGATTAAAATAAGCTAGATTACAGCAGGAGCTAAATTGTTACGTAATGTCTTGTAAAGATTAATTTAGTGTTTAATAACCCTAAAATGCATTTTGATGCCAATTTGCATCATAGTGAATCAATAATAATAATAATAATAATAATAATAATAATAATAATAATAATAATAATAATAATAATAATAATAATAATAATAATAATAATAATATTCTTAAAAATTGCATATTAGCAAATAGCGCACGCCGATGCCATGTGGCACCAATGGAGTCAAAGTCTTCTACTACACAATTTTCGTCTAGTGGCATAGGTCGGACAGAGAGTGTCAGAGAGCGTCAGAAAACATATAGAAGCACAAACGTTCATATTCGTTACTTGTATTTTTTTCACAAAACTTTTTTTTGTTCTGTTAACATTTTAAAAAATCAGTTTCACAATCTTCATTACCACATGGTTTCTGCTGATATTGGCACTAAAATCCGTTTTCACTTGTACCGTGCTCGTGGGTTTTCTCGGGGTTCTCCTGTTTCCTCCCACTTTCTTCATTCCACCATTTATTTCTCATAATCACCGTCTCCTTTAGCCTAATCGGCATAATCGTGGGACGTAAAGATTTCATTTTAATTTTTGTTTTCACTAGTGTAATGCAACCATGACATCTATCTATCTTGTAACTTGATACCTTAGAAGTAAAAACATTAAAAAAATCATATTATTGGATATTATTTACATTTATCTACGTAATGCATAAAGAAAGAAAGAAGAAAAATAATTTCAACAGGACCAAAATTAATTCGTGCAATAAAGGGTTAAGAGTTTATAGTGTTGTGTATTTGTGGGAGAATGGATTCTATCATTGTCATGTGAGAGTATAACACTTTGGACCCAATCGGATTCCATATTTCGTTCTTGAGACCCGATGTCAAAATCACGGCACTAATGAAAAGTAGTCGTCATAGAAACGGTAATTTGGTGCTGGTGTAGTTCTGGCGCACCACATTTTGGAAGCTTTACAGTAAAATTGAATACTTTGCATTAAAAAAACACATTTATAAGGAACAATTTTCTGCTGGCGACAGAATTTTATACAAGATAATACAGCTGTATTTTAGATTTACAAATGTAGGGTTACTAGCGTAAAATCATTACGAGTGTTTTGCGTTGGATAAAATAAGTGTGTGCGTATAAAAGATGACTATTAGATGTTATTTTCCAGCGGCATTGTATTTCTGCACAGTGTAAAGAAACTGTATTTTATGTTTACAAGTGGATCGTTACTAGTATGAAAACATTTACAAGTGTGAAACCATTACAACGGCTATACCTGGGTTAAAATGAATTTGTGAATATCAAAGATAGCTGTATAACATATTAATTTCCACCAGCGGGATATTTATGAACAATATAGAAAACTTGTATTTTATGTTCTACAATTATATAAAGGTAACCAAGAAAGTTCTATTGCTTTTCAGCGACCAGCTTCGAACATCGATATGTCATCTAAGACATACCTGGAAGATCAAAAATAGTCCCCATCAGCATCGACGACCTTCTGAAAACGTTCTGAAAGGCCATGGATTTCATCGCGGCAGAGCTTGGTGAGCCGTGAAGCGAAGAAGGTATCAAGTGCATTTTGCACCTCTACTAGGGAATTGAACATGTGTCCTCTAAGGTGATTGACCAAGGAATGGAACACGTTATAATCGAACGGTGCAATGTCCCGGGAGTATGGCGGATGCAATAGTGTTTCCCATTCAAGACGTAGAATGGTGTCCCGGGTCATCCTGGCCACATGGGGCTTAGCGTTGTCCTCTAATAGGAGGACGCCTTTGCGATTCAAAAGTGCTGGATACAGAGTTTTGAGTTTTTCTTGAGTACAGCCCAACTGCTGACAGTACACAGTTGCATTGATTCTCTGATCAGCTGATAGCAATTCCCGATGCACGATGCAAAAGCACTCCATCAAACACACAGAAGGACCGTCTTCTGGTGCAGTGTTGGTTTCGGCTGTTTTGGAATGTTCATGGGATTCTAGCCAATGATGACGGCGCCGTGGAGCTTTGTACAGGACCCACTTCTCATCACATGTCAACACCCTGTATAGAAATGGCTCCTTCCTCAGACGAGACAACAAAGAATCATAGGTGTCTGCTCGCGTTGCCTTCTGGTCCGAAGTCAAATTATGTGGGACTCATCGACCGCACTTGAAGTGCTTCCCAAGTTGATGGAGATGCTGCCGAATGATTTCTCCAGTCACACTGAATTGTAGTGCAAATTCCTTACATGTCTGACCACTGTTCGCTTCAATTGCTGCCTGAAGATCATTTTGTACATGTGTTAGTCTTCCGGCACGTGGTGAGTCTTCGAGTGTTTCATCACCGTCCTTAAATCACCGTTGCACTGTCCGCGCAGTCACGACACCCTCACCAAAGGCTTGGCAGAGTAATAAAAGTCCATAATATTTCAGGGAATCATTTAAAGTAAGAAAAGTGAAAGAAAAGCCCATTTTTATTTGACGAATTATTCTTAATTTGCTTGAAAATCACTGTAAATGACATAGTTGTTTAGGTCACAGTTTAACTAAATTTCAGTAAGATAACATCAACTCAAGATGACGATTTACTGTACGGGTCCAAATATTTGTAAAATTTACAGAGCAAATTTGTAATAATATTTTAATAGACCAGTGTATAAATAATCGAAATCTGTTGTTCTCACCTGTGAGTTGCGTATCTACGTAGAAATACATTGATGAAAATCTAACCTATTTAGCACGGATTCGCTCATAAGGTAGCTGTTAACCACAAGTTACCATGGTTAAGTGAAATGAAATGAAGTGATGTGAAGTGAGGTATCTGAAGTCAGTGTGCTACCTCATGTCGCGCAACCATTAAAATGTCTGAGACTTACAGGATACACATATTTGTAAAATTGACGTTAAGTGTTATTCTGAAACACAAATGTACAAGCAATGAAAACGTATCGGCACGTTGCCTATTACGTCCTTAGTAACGTACAAACACACAATTCAGCACCTAAGATTTTTTTCTAAATGCTATATACAATGTTTTGCGCTAGTGACCGACACGTAGCATGGCAGCTCAAGGTCACTGCAAAAACAGACGAATTCAGAACAGCAATCCTACCGTCATTCAGTGTGCGTGTATTTCTGTCTTAAACTTTATTTTTGATTGAAGTGCATAGTTCCATTCAAAATGATGGCATTTATATTTTATAACCTATCTTTATTTTAATCCGGGAAAATACGTAATATATTGAAATTTTATTACAACTATCCGGAAAAATAACATAATTTGAAATAAATAACACTGTATATATTTAGTTTAACACGAACAAGAGCACAAATTTGGCGTGAAGAACATCTCCTTTGGGCAGAAAATAAACGAAAATTTCACGTTCCTATATTAATCAACAGACTACTCTGTAAGAAGAACATAATTCCAGCATGTGAGCGACAATATTTTCGCGTATTTACTAGAATATTATATTTGTCTTTTATACCTAGAGGCATACTCCAGGGGCGTCATTTCAGACTTCGCTTGGAGGGAGCAAGAGCACCACAGACATAGGACTTTCACGTTTTGTACTAGTATATTAGTAAACAATCTATTAATGTTTATGTATTCCTCAAACTCTTGGGGGGGGCAATTGACCCCTCCTGCCCTTCCTAAATGACGCCCCTGCATACCTCATAACTCTGAGACACTGCAACGTACATTCTGCAGTGCAAATTTGCTAACTACTCTGCCAACCCTGCAAAAAGAATAATGTGGAAGCTCTCCTCGGCCAGTATATTGTGACCTTGAGCAGCCATGCTACGTGCCGGTGACTATACCCACGTCGCTTTGCGCCTGCTCCCTACGGACGCACCTCACGCAAGCTCCCGCTGTGTTCCTGCCCTGAAGTCAGTTAGATAGCATCGTGCTTTTTAGTGGTCACCTAGCATATTTTGGTTGTTGTATTCTGCACAAGCCCTCCTAAAGTGAATCTACATCGAGAAATGGAAGTGAACACCCCAAAAATGGTTGTTTAAAGTACAAACAGTCGATTTAATGGGAAAAAATTATATATATTTCATGAATTTATGGATCCGTACAGTAAATCTGCACCCAACTCAGTATGACCTATCTTGATTTCTGATCTAAAGGTAACGTACCTCGTCATCATATCAGTTTTGATTTCATGGTTGATCAATCGACTTTCTGGAGTATTGTGGCGTTTTGTGGTTCAGCATTCCTAAAAGGAAACATATCTATAAGCAATACGTTTTATAAAGTAGTGACATAAATAAATACACTTGTAAATTATTAATAATTGAAGCAAATGAGAGGATATTTATATCAAATAACCAGAATAAGGAAATTTGATTACATTCATTAATGAAGAAACAAACAAATGTTTATTAAAGTATATAATTAATTTAATGGACCAGAAATGAAGCAAATTAGGAAAGAAATCTAATAAGCAAAGCATAAAGGGAAGAGCTGTATGATATACTAAAAACCACAATACAATGGACGTATTTCACAATGATAAACCTAAGAACACTTTACAATTAGTACCATGTATATTACCTAACCTAGTAACACCTAATAGGAGAGAGAAAATGTCAAGTTTTCGTTCACCCAATAGGAAGAAGAATGCAGTTCTCGTAATACAAAATACTTTCAGTCAAAATCTAAATACCATTATTCAGTGGCGTATGAAAAATTTCATTAAGGGGGACTTCAGGCAGTTAATTTCGTATCCTTTCAGGACAAGCGGGATTTTTATAAGCCTCTTTATACGTGTATTTTAATATAGTAAATGTTAATTTTTCAGTGATATTTTGCTCAAGAAGGTGTTAAACCCTGAAACACCACTTACATACGCCACTGCTATTACTACAAATTTTAGATCTAATTTATAACAGTACCAAATTATTCTCGAAGGCCTAGTGCTATTATGTTAATTGTGGTATCACTGTCATCAAGTAAGTTGTTACCACTACGCCTCTCCTTTCCCTAAGGTTGTAACGGAAACAAAACACAGTCAAATGCTGTTTCTACATTTTTTCGGTTTGCTATCAGTGTCTGTATTTTCTGCTGTCCACTACAAATAAATCGTTTTTAAAAACATAACCTTTCTTTGTGGCGCTCTGCGTGGGCTCCATTCTATTCGTTTCTTCTCTCCAACAGAGTGGTCACTGAGCCTGAACAATGGAGAAGATAGTTACGCTGATAACCATGTGCAACAATGGAGCATGAGGAGTAGGAGGAAGAACAAGAGAGACAGAAAGGAAGTAAGAGGGACAGAGTGATAGTGAATGAGGGAGGAGAAACAGAACAGATAGATAATCAAAATAAGAAGATACCATCTCTCTCGCGCCCAGTGTCGGTGGTTGTTTTCCTACTCTTCATGTTCATTGCAGTCATCTGTTTCTGCCTCATCCTTTTCCTTGATTCTCATCTGTTTCTGTTTTCTTTTTCTTCTTTCTACCTTTTTATACTATATCTTTGTCCATTTTATTTGTTACATACATATTCTCCAGTTTTGTTGGATCATATTACAATGTGATGTGTTGTATAATACGGAACCAAATGGCTCTTATAAGGGCCGTACGGGAGAATGTAATTACCATATTTGTCAACCTATACGTTATAAGTTACACTCCATTTTCTGTATCAAATTTTGAGGGAAAAAATAATGTCATTGTATAGCTATATTATTATCATTTGAGTTTAATGTTCCACATTGTGCTCTGAGGCTAAAGAAGATGTTGATAATGGTAATAAACGAAAATGTTAGGAAAGTGGAGAAACCAGAAAACCCCACATACACAGTGTTTATCTAATACAAGGTTCACTTGACAAGTCTCGGACCGAACCAGGGACCCTACAGACCACAGGTGAGCGCTCTACCACTTCTTTAAATCGTCCCAACCGCGACATTGTTCGCCATGGGCATCTCACCTACTTTCTACGTATCCCAAACACGACATGGACACGAACACAGAAATATCGAGAACAGTTAAAATTCCTACCATGCTCTTCGGAAGGATTCGAACCCCGAATGTGCTTCACCTCACAATCGTCAGCCTAACGCCTCAGACTGCTCGGCTACATTCACCGGCAAGAGACAGTGATGATGGAAACGAATGAAAGGGTGGAATGAAGAAAGTGGGAGGAAACAGGAGAAGACACATATGGTGTTTGTCCACAACAAAGTTCACTTGGCGCGAGCTGGGATCGAATCAAGGACCCCATGCACCAGAGGTGATCGCCCTGCCACTGAGCCACGGCGGTCCTCTGTCACTGACCATCGAGCCTTTATTATTATTATTATTATTATTATTATTATTATTATTATTATTATTATTATTATTATTATTATTATTATTATTATTATTATTATTATTATATTAAAATATGAAATTATATTTTAGTAAGAACTATGTGTGGAGTTAACAGTGCCTAACTAGATGAAAAATCACATGTGTATCTGGGAGTGTCTATAGCACATGTACATCACTGAGAAACATACGCACTGAAACAATAAATAGAGCGATTACATCCAAACTACATTTACTTAATCACTAAATTGTACGTAACCAGAATGCTGTTGTCCACAGTAAGGCACTGGTTCCCAACCTTTTATGATTAACGGCATACTGAGCAAAACTCTCCCGATATGTCGACACACTGATTTGATTCTTTTTTATTAATGGTGATATAAATTTTAATAATATATTACTACAAATTTCCGTAAAAAGAATTGAGGAATGTTGCTGTCGTGGACCATGGGCGGAGTTATTGGGGGACATTGGCCCCCAACTCTTTGACAAAAAATAAAAATGCCACCTATAAGATGGCCACATATCAAGATCTCCAAACTCAAGATCTCCGAGACCGATCAAAAGGTCTGTCCCCCAGTGCCCCCCCCCCAGCAGACAATTCCTAGCTTCGCCCATGCCGTGGACTGATACAGTCTCTATCAAAATTGATTGTAACTTATTATTAAAAGGCGTCGTGTTAAATATCAGTTTGTTTGGGAGGGTTTTTTGGGATCTGAATCAGTTTGTTTGGCGTGTCTTGGTGTCGACTGGGATTGTTAGTGTATATGGACCACAGCGAGACATCCGTTATGTGCCAGCAGGTGTTAGATGATCACGTAAACCCTACAATGCAACACTTCTACGCAGACGAATACGGCATTCTCCAGGACGGCAATATATGGTGCCAGCAAGTCAGTACTGTACTTTCTTGGCTTAAGGAAAAATCCACGGAGCTGCAGCATATGAATTGGCCCCATAACTCATGGAATCTTAATCCTATAGAACATTTATGGGATGTTATGAAACGAGCTCTTCGTACCATGACTCCTGCATCGACAACTGTGGGCTCATTGTAGGATCCCATCAGGAATATATGGTGTCAGATCAACGAGGAAACATATTAGCAACTACCAGAATCCATGTCACGCGATGTCCAGGCCGTTCTTTGAGCTAAAAATGGACCAACAAAGTATTAGGTAGGTGGTCGCAGTTCTGTGAACACTCAATGTAACTCACTTATATTTGTATTCATGTATTGGTCACTTGAAGTACTCGGATCATGTTCCTATGAGTCAATATGTATTGATTCCCTACCAATTGTCCAGCAGTATAGGATTAATAAACATTTCTAATTTCCAGTAATACTTAAGAAATGTTCAGAATACAGTAGAATATACAACGAAATCTAGCAAATGGACAATAATTTTGTTCATGATCATTTTGTACTTTAAACTTATCATCTCTATTCATACCAAAGGGTACATTAAGTTCATAAGTAACATGAAGCAGATGTGTATGATATCTCTTTACTTGCTATGTCCCTTCACAACCCAACCGTTCTGTGATTAGCTTTTTATTATTACAAGTGAACCGGGTGTTATATGGAGAGAGGGGGGAACAGGGATGGAGTAGGCCGAAGCGGGTAGTTAGACAGACAGACAAAAAAAATTAATGAAATCCGGATGAAGATAACTAAAGTAATCTTTAATTTTCACTCAGCACGGCTTTTTTTAAATATGATTGATGAACATAATGAGTAATTACGCCCTCTCCCTTCATTTAGTTTTGGAACATAATACATCAGAGACACCTAGTGGTGGGCGCGTTAAAAATACTGTAGGAGAAAAGTAATAAAAAACATTATGGTGAATCAAGATGAGAAGGGAAGGGAATGTTAAATGTAAAGTATTAAAATGCTGTGTGAAATGATGATATAATCTGCAATATGTCATTTGTCTTAGTAGCACTAATAGAGACATAATAATTACCCATCATTCAAAGCAAAGAAGAAAAAACACAGAAGAAAAATGGTTATTTAAACAGTGACATGTATAAAACGGAACAAATCGTTAATATTTAATTTACACTAACTTAAGCATCATTATGAATTTCAATTTAAAAAAAAAACTAATAAACAAAATTTCCATTGTACTACAAATTATGCAAATATAATTATATAAATGATTTGGACAAATAGCTCTTTCTATGATTTAACTTATTTAACCTTAATTTATTTAAAAAAAAAAAAAAAGCCACCCTCTTCTCTTTATCGAGAACTGATCTTGGAATGACTATCATATGCATTAGAAACACAGGAAGACCTAAAGTACCGGCACTAATGCGCCTCTTCCGTTCAGAATTAACAAGAGTTAATTTCTCACTGTTAAGCTCACCACACCGGCAAGACAAAAGACTATGCATCTAAATTACATGACAACATAAAACAAAAACAAAAACAACAATTTCAAACAAAACAAAACAAAAAAAGGAGCAGTACAATACATGTTGTGAACATGAAAACGTGGTAAAGTCAAGTTACCAGTACATCCCTGCATTTTTTTAAATACATATACAAAAAAAAAAAAGAAAAGAAACATCAAAATAAAGGGGAACCTAAAATAAATAAAACGTAAACATTATTTAAATTATCGTAACGTTTTGTAATGGAGTGTTCATGACCTTGAAAAAATGCGTGTTAATGAGTTTTCATTTGTTAATGTCAAATATCACTTTCTTGTCTGCATTTAAAAAAAAGGGGGGGGGGGCAGAGAAGTTAAACAGTCTCTCTTTCCTCCCCATTCTTTAGACAAGCATAGAAAATGACATGCAAAATGTATATTAAAACTAATTGCGTAAATACATACGTAGCTGTGGTTTGTATAAACAAACTTTTGGAGAAAAATCGAGAATGAAATGAAACTCATGCTATACTCGTGGTGCTCAAAGAATTGTAACCCCTTTCTCATTGATCAAGGTATGGAATCTTGTTTTAGGTGCGGGAGACCCGGATTCGATTCCCAGAATTAGTTTATGTGGTTCGGATTCCACACTAAGCTGTAGGTGAACGTCTGATATAGCATCGCTGTTGAAAGGGACGCTAGAACTAAAATCCAAGCTATTCCTATTATGTCCAGCTATTCCCCTTCCGGAATCACAAATAAAAAAAAAAAAAAAGTTTCCACACATGAATTATTTATTAACATTATTTATAATATTTTATTATAACAAAATAGAGCTTCCTTTTCTATTTAAATAATAATAAATTCACCTATTATTATTTGTTTAGTCTTTTTTTTACATATATATTCACCGGTTTTTCATCGTTTTCCCTTATAGATAGTTACACAACCCAAACGATTTATTGCAGATTCTTCCCAACGTATAACAAAAAAGATACAATAGACGAATACGATAAACTCGACATTGTGGTTACAAGAATAATCGTACGCACATTATAATACGTACATAAAGTATTATACTGAATAACTGTACAGTATTTGATTTTTTTCCTTATGTATAACAAGAGGATAAAAAGTATACTTTTTTTAATAGTCTACAGATGTGTGATATATCACGTCGTGCAGACAAACTAAACACGCATGAATTGGTTTGAAATAGTTGGTGACTTCGCACATAAACACAAACAAATCCCACCTAAAAAGAATGAACTTATCCCCTTATTTAAGGTTTTTCTTCTTCTTCTTTTTTTTGCTCATCTTGTACAATTTATAATACAGGGTGCGTCAAAAAAAGGGAAACCCACTTCTGTGTTTGCATACCAGGTGTTTCAGCATGACATGTCATCGGTTTGGAACTACTAATACTCTATAATATGCGGTCTTGTTAAAAGAAAATCTTAGTTACCCACATTATTTTAATTTTTAAACGCCGAAGGACGCAACTGCTGGTATCAATGTGTTTCTAAAGAATGAAGCTTGCCGCCGATATGCATTGGGTATGTGGGGGTACCACGCCGGCAAAGGGGAGGGTAAAGTTCGTATTTCTTTTTATTTTTTTTTTTTTGAATCAGTTTTTTGGAGGTACAGTCATAAAAATTGGTATGTGAAGCAATGAAGTAGTCCACTACACACTAATACTCTGAAAAAGTACTTGTTGCTTATATGGAGGAGGGGCAAAATTGGCCAATTTTTTGAGTCTCAGTTTCTTGACGTAAATTACATTTATTTTCTCTACGGTTCCGTATAAGACAAGATATCTTTTCACTGAATTGATCTAGAAACATACCTAATTCTTGTCTCTGTATGTTCTACGCACAATAATGACAAAATGGTGTGCATATAACGTGATACTATGGGAGATCACCAGGACCAACAATGTGAAGGTCTGCAACAGCCCTTCGAAAATGATATACAGGGTTTTTATAGGAATTTTGTTCTGAATTTTTATCTCGCTTTGTATTGTAGCAATCAGCGGCTCAAATCTGTCTTCAACATTGGGGGGGGGGGGAGACAAGTAAGACTGTTTCCTTTTTCTTCTTCTTCTTCTTCTTCTTCTTTTGGTTAAGCGATGCTCAAATATTTGTGAAGTTGAAAAACAATCCTGTGGAGGATCAGGAAGCAGAGGTGTCTTCAACATTGGGAAGCTGGCAGATTTGAGGCTTATTCTGGGGAGACATCAATTTTATCTCACTTTCCTTTGTGGTAATCGGACACAAATCATCGAATTCCCCCCCCCCTCCAAAAAAACACATTTAAATCGGATTATTGGTAGGGACAGCCCCCCCAGTTCCAAGATTGGAGGGGGCATGTCCCCTTCATCCCCCCGGGATTTGCGACAGTGGTAGCAATAGCTACCATTTTTTAAATAGTATTGTCACAAGTGTATTGCCTGCACATTAGCTTCATTTAAAAAAAAAACAAGATTGTACATACGCACACGTTCTATGTAAACTTGATAGTCGTACTGTTCAATTGAACTGGAACTATCTGACAGATTGAAGTACACAAATAATGATAACTGACAAAATTCTGTATTCCACGGTGCCTATTATGAGTAATGAAGTTTGCTTGGTCTTTCGGAAGCTATCAAATCTTAGAATCCCAAGTAAATGACTCAATTATCATGATGAAATACTTTATCCAACGAAAGTAGCTATATGGTACACTGTATAGAACGAAGCATCATTGGTCCCCATATTCTGTCATTAAACTGTCAACGTACGTCTACGTACTATCGGATGATTGAAGAATTCTACGAACAAGTGAACAAACTGTGAAGATACAGTAAATACCGTTACTTTCAGCAGGATGAAGCTTTGTTTATTCTACATTGAAGTGTAGCGTCCATTTTCAGCACCAAGGCTAGATGAGACGTGGATCTACTGTTTAATGCGTTAAAATTTCAAGACTCACCTACCAGGAATGGGAAATAGAACCCCGTGACCTAGGCACGATAAGGTAATATATCATACCTGTTATCAAGCCAATGATCGCATTGCTTTAAAGTTACCAGAAGACAGATCACACAACAAAGGACTATGGCCTCCTCGACCACCAGACCCTTATTACGACGTTTATCTGTGACCAAGTTGAGAAAGATTGTTTACATAGGCAATTTGACATGTTTGCTGCGGACAATCTTGCAGGTTCTCCGTAATGACAGTAACTCTTTCGCGAAGATAAGATTATTTCTAGGTAGATGGTATCCACTTTCTGCACCTGCTGTACAGAAAAGAAATACGTATGTTTTTGTGTTGATTAAACGTTATAAGCTCCGAGCAGAAGAATCGTGATATGACAACACCGGGAACAAACGCAGAGACATCCTGTTTTATGGGCTTTATTCTTTATTTTTCGTTTCAACATTATTTTTCTTTTGTTTAAAAGTGACAAAAAGATGTTAATACTTCCTCAAGTAGAAACTTTGTTGGTTGGATGGGAGTTTAGTGTCCCTTTCAGTACCGATGCCATATGAGACGTATCTCTACAGTTTAATGTGTGATTTGAGCCACATGAGCTCCCAGTATGAATAGAAGCCGGATCTTCCGAGCCGTAGAGCTTACGCTAATGATGTAGCCACGAGGAAGTTGTGTAAAACAGAGCGTCCGTTAAAGGAAGTTCCACTGTATCATCATCTTACTCAGTGCTGTAAATTAATAAAATTGATAAAATGACATATCTGTTGTCAGTGCCTCGTTGTAAAATTACACCGCAATATGCTTTGAAATTAAATGAAATTTCTAGCTTTATGTTCCATGAATATGCCCTGTAGGCTAAATGATTAATGGAAAGTGGTTGACTACAAAATAATTGGTGGTATGATAATGTAGGAAGAAACGCGAGAATCCACGGATATGATGTTGCCCATGATAAACTTATATCAGTTGGTCTGGGATCGAACCAGGGATTCCTAGTAGAAAAGATGAATTCCCATCGCTGAGCCACCATGACCCCTCAATCAGTTTTGTTAATATGCCCATACAAACGTACTACCACTTTATGCATTCGATTCGTTCATAATGTTACACTATATAAAATATAATTCATCTTTTGAAATATAGCATTAGCTAACTGAACCATACCATACCCTACCCCCACACAAACACACACATACATACATACATATATTTTTGTCAGACAGACAGACATATTTCGTACAACTGAACAAACCCTCTTGTCTCATCATCATCTTCTTCCCCCTCCTCCCTCCCTCTCGTCAGAAGGAGAAATCTCCACCAAACAATGATGGATGGAATTGTTGCTTTTGACAACGAGGCATTTTCCCACCTCATTCATCTTGGTGCCCTGAGCCCTGTCACAACCACAAATGTCAAGACTTGGAAAATACTGCCCTCTAACTGTCCTATCCCTCCCCCTCCCATCTCCCCTTTTACGAAACCCATATCACTGACCTCACTCCGCATCCCCAACCCTTACACATACATATATACTCTTGGCCACCCACAGTATGTATGCATTTGCCACAGCAAATCTATGGATTGCGTAGTACGGTAATATATATTGTTGGTTCATTATATGTGGCCAAGATAAGGCAAGGCAAGGAGGACCTTTTTATATAATTCTGTCAATTTGGTCAACACTGGAACGAAAACTTACATCCTACCCTAAAACCCCTGCTTGACACACACTCCCACGAAGTACTATACTATACATATGTGAAAGCGAGGCAAAGAGAGAGGTTTTGCTAAAAGTTATCTCCGTTTCTGTCATTCGCAACGCAACCAATTTCTGTGGTGGCCCTCCCATTCAGATTCTTTTGTTTTTTGGGGAGGGTTTGGTTACGAAAGAAAAAGAAGGCCCTCACACTCATCTCTTTGGATGAAGCCAAACTTTTGTTAATATGCCATTGACTGCCACTTTGTCGATGTCCTTGTAATTAAATAAGAAAAAGGAAAAATCTTCTTCAGCCATCAAAAACCTTAACGTACGCCAACTACCCTATCCTCCCATTCCTTTTTGAGTTATTTGGAAGATCTTCTAAAATCATGTTCATGGTCCGAGAACAAGAAATGACCGGGCTTAAATGCCTCTTTTTCGAAAGTGACCATCGCCAGAATTTTTGAGTCCTTTTCCTTTTTTTTTTTTTTTTTTTTTATCAAGTCTTTTGGTTCAAAAGTCATTTTTTAAAAAAAGACTTTTTCGCCTTGTCTTTTGTGATTTCCTGTGACCATCCATTATTCAAGTTCATGAACGGAAAATAATTTTCTTTCCCAAAGAGTAGCATATATCTCTTCCACTTTCTATCTACCCCACACTATATGTATCTTCTGTCCTCCCTTCAATTTGTTCTTCCAAACTTGTTTGTTTCCCCTTTCATTAGGTTGAGCTGGAAACTGAAGCCAAGTGAAACTGATTTGTTACAGGAACTTAGCATTTAACCAATCTTTTCTGAGCATTTAACCAAACTTTTCTACAATAATCACCTTACCAGAAAATTACTAAGTTTTCAATTAGATGGGAGTAATCATCGCCTTCCGTTTACAGCATTGGAAGTCCTTTGATTTCTGGTTGGATCTTATAGTAAACTTTTGACCCCACTCACCTCTGGTGCGTTGTTTCAGCATTATTTAAATTTGTTGATGATTGTTTCAGAATTAACCAACTCTATAAACAATTAAACTTCTCAAAATATTTAAAGAAATCGGAGTAAACTGAAGAGATCGATGACTTATAACAAACCTGTACATAGGACATCGAGTGAAGTTGCGATTGAATGAAGGAAAAACCAATGGTGTGGAGATTGGAAGAGGAGTTACACAAGGATGTAGTATGTCGCCACAATTATTCAACATTGACAGTGAATGTTTAATGAAGGAAGCATTAATGGGATTTGGAGATTCAAGATTGGAGGGCAGATCATTAATGCGCCCTTAAAGGTCAGAGTAGAAAAAAGAGAATTTGAAGGGGTCGATCATGTCAAGTATCTGGGAAATATTTTGACGAGGGACGCTTACTGCACCAAAGAGATCAGGTCAAGAATTGCCATAGCGAAAGAAGCATTCAACAAGAAGGACTTAAGAAGAAGTTGGTCAAGTGCTATAATTGGAGTATTGGAATGTATGGTTGAGAGACTTGGAAATTATGAAAGTTAGAGAAGAGATATTTGGAGAGCTTCGAAATGTGGTGTTAGAGGAAAATGGAAAAAATAAAATGGACAGAGAGAGCAGCAAAACGAAAATGTTTTAAAAAGAATAGGAGAGGACACTTCTAGCCAGCACCCTTCGTTGGAAGGCCAATTGGATTGGACACATTTTGCGAATAAATTGTGTTCTTCACACCGCCATAGAAGAAAAGATGGAAGGGAAGCGAGGAATAGGAAGAAGAAGAACACAAGTGATCGATGATTTGAAAAATAGAAGAAAATATTGGGAGGTAAAAGTGAAAGCTGAAGATCGAGAAACATGGAAGAAACATTTCCAAGCCCAAATCTAAAATTGAAAAAATTCTCATTAATCCCAGCAGAACCTACCGGAAGGCAGAATACTTAATAATAATAATAATAATAATAATAATAATAATAATAATAATAATAATAATAATAATAATAATAATAATAATAATAATAATAATAATAATAATAGCTTCAATGTTAATTAAGTTTACCAGTAAAGCTTAGAATAAGCTAGATTTATCAATGATTGGTTAAATATTAACTAAACTTATTAACATTTGTTTCAGGATTAATCAAACTTACCAAAAAATGTTTCAGAGTAAACCAAATTTATCAATGATTGGTTCAGTAGTAATTAATTTACCAATAACTGTTTCTGTATTATTTCCTAGTTTGATCTCAACCCGCGCCAAACGAGCTTTGTGGCAGACAAATACTGTGTATGTGGGTTTCCTTGTTCCTTAAACAATCATTGGTAAATTTAGTTAACTCTGAACCAATCATTCGTAAATTTAGTTAATTGTTAAACATTTATGTTAAATTTTATTAGTTCTGAAACAAATATTGATTAATTTTTTGAATATCGAATCAATCATTAATAAATATGGTTCATTCTGAAGCCATTCTGGTAAACTTCAACAATCAACAATGAATTTATGAGTGTAACACTGAAGCAATCATTCGTAAATTCGGTTAATTCTGAAGCAATCACTGACAAATTTAAATAATACTGAAACAACGATTGGTTCATTTTCTCAATTCTGAAAGAATAACTGGCGAATTTAGTTCATTCTGAAGTATACATTAATGATTTATTTTAAAAGAATATGACTTGACTGATAGAAACCCGAATCGCATACAGATTTGTTTCCAAGTTCGTGAAGCTGGAAGACTTAAGAGGCCCTACCACAGCGAAATTAAAATACCGCTAATTTTACAGTAATTATGTGATATCTTCAAACAGATAAAAGATGATCGAAATGTGGAACAAGATCGCCCTAGACAATATTATTTTACATGAGATACCGTTATCACGACTCACTTGCCTGCTTTCGATTTCCAGCCATTTTGAAAATCGGCATTTATTTTCGCGTTTCTAAATGGCTGCAAACAAAAAGCTACTAGGTGACTCGTGATAACGATACCTCATGCAAAATAATATTATCTAGGCGATCTTGTTCCACATTTCGATTATCTTTTATCTATTTCAAGATATCACATAATTACTGTAACATTAGCGGTATTTTAATTTCGCAGTGATTAGGCCTCTTAAAGAAAATATACAGCACACATGATATTACTTCAATATTTGTCTTCTCTGAGTTAAGCAATACAGGCTGATTGAGACTAGGAGAAAAAATGACTGATTTGAACTGAATCTTTACCTCTCTCATGAGTTGTTCCGTTCTCACTTAACCAAAGTGCTTTTTAATGTTTTGGATACAAAAAAACTCACCAAAGTTCCCTCCTTTTTCAAACTACTAAATATATATTGTTCCCTATTTTGATGGTTTGGTAGGTATGACTAATTCGACGTATATATACCCCGTATATTCAACAATTTGTTTACTTTGCTTCACATTCTTATACATTCAACAAGCACCCTACTCACTCACTCACATTCAGATTCATTCATTCATTCATTCATTTCTGTTGAGACATGAGAATGAATTATTACCGAATACATGATCAATCTTCATCATTCTTCAATCAACGTGGGGCAATACCCATTAAGAACCAACAGTTCTCATTTTTTCATTAGTTTTTTTTCTTTTCTATTGGGCCCTAGCTCTCAAAAGTTGAACAAAAAAAGTGTCTAAATGGAGAAGATAATCCTAAAAAAAAAAGAAGGACGAAGAAACTAATGTTTGTATATGTTGACATTTTCTCTTTTGACAAATAGCGAATTCATATTCTTTGTTCTCCCTCCTCCTTTGCAATGCCCCTCGCATTTCTCTTTCTCTCTTACGTACGCCATTTTTTGTTTGACCTCCTAAAATAGAGGTTCCCGAACTCTGCATCGCAACACCTTATCTTAATCTAGGTAAGCAAAAGTGTAACCTTATAATGTATAGTAAATTCTACGTTACTAGCATTTAGCGAAAAAAAAAATCCAAAGATAAGACATACACCAACAAAACTTACTGACCTAGAAACTAACGAAAAAATCCAAAGATAAGACATGCACCAATCAACAAAACTTACTGAGCTAGAAATTAACGAAAACATTCAGAGATAAGACATGCACCAATCAACAAAACTTACTGAGCTAGAAATTAACAAAAAATTCCAAAGATAAGACATACACTAATCAACAAACTTACTAAGCTAGAAATTAACGAAAAATTCCAAAAATAAGACATGCAACAATCAACAAAACTTACTGAGCTAGAAATTAACGGAAAAATCCAAAGATAAGACACTAATCAATAAACTTACTGAGCTAGAAATTAAGAAAAAATCCAAAGATAAGACATACAACAATCAACAAAACTTACTGAGCTAGAAATTAAAAAATTCCAAAGATAAGAAATGCAACAATCGACAAAACTTACTGAGCTAGAAACTAATTTTAAAAAATCCAAAGATAAGTCATATACCAATCAACAAATATACTGAGCTAAAAATTAACAAAAAATTCCAGAGATAAGACATACACTAATCAATAAACTTATTTAGCTAGAAATCAACGAAAAAATTCCGAAAATCAACGAAGAAATTAACGAAAAAAAAAAACAAAGATAAGACATGCAATAATCAACAAAACTTACTGAGCTAAAAACTAATTTTTAAAAAATCCAAAGATAATGTATAAACTATTCATCAAAACTTATTGAGCTAGAAATTAACGAAAAATTCCTAAGATAAGACATACATCAATCAACAAAACTTACTGAGCTAGAAATTAACGAAAAAAAACAAAGACATGCAATAATCAACAAAACTTACTGAGCTAAAAACTAATTTTAAAAAATCCAAAGATAAGGTATAAACCATTCATCAAAACTTACTGAGCTAGAAATTAACGAAAAATTCCAAAGATAAGACATACACTAATCAATAAACTTACTGAGCTAGAAATTAACGAAAAATTCCAAAGATAAGACATACAATAATCAATAAACTTACTGAGCTAGAAATTAACTAAAAATTCCAAAGATAAGACATTCAATAATCAACAAAACTTACTGAGCTAGAAATTAACAAAAAAATAAAAGATAAGACATACCAATCAACAAAACTTACTGACCCAGAAACTAACGAAAAAATCCAAAGATGAGACATACACGAATCAACAAAACTTACTGAGCTAGTAACTAACGAAAATATCAAAAGATAAGAAATGCACGAAGTATATCCAAAGATAAGACATGCAACAATCGATAAACTTACTGAGCTAGAAATTAACGAAAAATTCCAAAGATAAGCGATACACTAATCAATAAACTTACTTAGCTAGAAATTAACGAAAAATTCCAAAGATAAGACATACAATAATCAATAAACTTACTTAGCTAGAAATTAACGAAAAATTCCAAAGATAAGACATACAATAATCAATAAACTTACTGAGCTAGAAATTAACTAAAAATTTCAAAAATAAGACATACAATAATCAATAAACTTACTGAGCTAGAAATTAACTAAAAATTCCAAAGATAAAACATTCAATAATCAACAAAACCAACTAAGCTTTTTACAATTGTATGGATTAGCATAAATCTCCATGCCTAATTTTTGATAAAAACCGTTTTAAAACGTAAATATAAATGCTGTACGAGAACCACTCGACCTATTAAGATGAAATTGATACTGGGGTACAGAGGGATCTTGGAAAGAACTTAACCTGTTCCCTAAAACTGTTTGTCAACCGAAATATTTTTTCCGGTTGAAATTATTGTAAATAGAATTAATCCGTTGCAGGTACAGAAACAAGGTACTCTATGTATCTTTTTTTTTTACATTTTTAAGTGTATCATTTTTTCTGTGATGAACAGTATCGAATAAAAAAAAAATTGCATTAGAGTCAATGGAGGCGAAGTGAGTATATTTAAACTCTATACACTTCAATGTAGTCTAGTGCTTAGAGTGTTGGTATCACGTCCACGTGATCCCTGGTACTATTTCTGGCTGGTGCTTCCCAATTTTCGGCTTTCATTCAGCGTCGTGAAGCAAACTGGGGAGTCAAGTGCATAAAAGATGTGGCAACCACTAGGTCTAGAAACCTGCTGATACGCCTGTTAGAAACAGGATCACGTGTTTTTCGCTAGGCTCAACTTAAAGCCAGTGACAAACATCTTGGCATTTCAGCTAAACGAATAAAACGCAAGCTCTGGCGCGACGTTGCCAAGTTGTAAAGTGGTGTGGCTCTGGCTTGGTTAAGCAGACGAACTAGAGCGCGATCTGGTGGCAAGGGGTGAATGTATACAAAATAAACGCGGGAATACCGCAGGCCTCTCATTTGCTAGCAGCATTTAAAGGGAACTTGGAGCGTCGCCTTCAAATGCCAAGATGTTTGTCACGGCGTTTAGTTCTGCCGATCGCTAACAGATACTGTTAGAGTGGCTCAGGCTCAGTAAAAGAGCTGTTATGCCAAGTGGTGGCGATGGTTTAAAAATGTGTGAAGCATATAATATACAGGGTGGCCCAAAAGTGGGTATACGGTCCCGTATTGATCAACTCATTGCTTTTCATATCATTTCTTATCAGGTAGACTTAGTTCCTTTATTATTTGTTCTTGCAAATAAACCAATAAGCTAGAAAATTATACTTGATCAATGCAGGCGTGTGTACCTACTTTTGGGCCACCCTGGATGAACAATACACAGAAATAGTGTGTTAAGTAAATTTAAAAGTAATATACATATTTCTTTTGAAGGAGTAACCAACACGTCAAAAGAATTTGTTAAAACTTGAACAATGATGTGAGAAGACACTTGCGTAATTAATTGCAAGCTCGGAGCCGCGGTGGCTCAGTGGTAGAGCGTTCACCTTTGGTGCTTGGGGTCCCGGGTTTGATCCCAGTCCCCGTCAAGTGAACTTTGTGGTGGACAAACACCGTGTGCGTGAGTTTCCTCGGGGTTTTCCCGTTTCCTCCCACTTTCTTCATTCCACCACTTCATTCATTACTCATTATCACCGTCTCCTTTAGCCTAACCGGCATAACCGTGGGACGTAAAACTCAAATATTTCATTTCATTTTATTTCATTTCAATTGCAAGCTCAGAGTTCGGACGATTGCTAAAGAGTGAAAAAAAAGTGTTGAAAAAAAAAAGAAAGTTTTTATTTTTCCTTTGCAACAATAAACTTCCGCTCTCATATCAGTTCGGTTTTTTAATGCTCACACTTTTTTTAGTATCATAAATTTTGGTACTTGTTACGTAAAAGAGCACCTTTTCATATTGTCATAGCTTCTACATTGTTGCCTTTTCTCTCTTAAGCATCGTTTCGGGGATATGTCATTAATTTTTATGTACTGTAAAGCAAAGCAGAATATCTTATGTGCTTTCTAGTGTGGTCATCTAATAAAGTGAACCCGTGGGTGTTATTATATTTAAGAACTTTCTTCTTCCCGTCTCATGAGCAAAACACTACTAAAAATCTCATACATAGATATATAGATACAGCTTTTATACATACATTCTCCCCCCCCCCCCAAAAAAAAAGAAAAAACGAAAGAAGCGATAAGACATAAAAAAAAATGCCTCATACTAATTCTTGTGGCGTATCCTTTTTATCTGCCATTAATATGCCACACAGTGGCTTCTGGTAATCATTCTGATATCATCATCATCATTATCATCAAACATCATCTTTTACTTTCGGTTCATTCATCCATCCACCCGTCCATCCATTTTGGTTTAGCAAAAGCAATTCTTCCGTTCGGCCATTATACCTCATCAGAAAGAAGGATACGGCAACAGATTTTACGTCGACTAAACGGCTCAGATAAAATTCCAGAGCGTGATCATATAACCTCTTTCTTTTTTTTCGTTCTTTGTCATGTCGTGATGTAAGCATTCGAAAAGGATACGAAAAAGTACCCAACATATTCCACTTTGTTATCTTTGCAGAGTTTCTAACTCAAGGAGGTGAAAAACAAAAAGTACTATCTCAACGTTATGGTTATGTAGTTTTAATTGTGAGTTCGTCATCTCCCTTTCTTTTTCAGTCTTGTTCAGGGGCGGATCCAGGGGGATCGGGGCGATTGACCCCCCCCCAGAAGGGAAAATTTTCTTATTTTATATATAAATAAAACCCATCCCAGAGTTTGGAGCTCTTAAAAGCTCTAAGTAGCAGTATTACAACCGACCGCCCCCCCAGATCCTGCATCAGCCCCTGCTCTTGTTTACACCTTTCTTTGGATCATATCTTGTTTTTATATATGAAGCATATTTTTTTATCCTCACCTGTACCTCACGTGACTGACATTTATTTAATTTTTACTTATTCTTAATTAAGCATTGCATTGTAAAAAACTGAAATGAAATCTTTAAGTTTTACGTCCTACAGTTATGCTGACTAGGCTAACGGAGACGATAATTATGAGAAATGAACGAAATAGAGGAATGAAGAAAGTGAGGGGAAACAGGAGAATCCCGAGAAAACCTACGCATACGTGTTTGTCCACCACAAAACTCACTTGGCTCGAGCTGGTATCGAACCAAGGATCCCCTACACCAGAAGTGAACGCTCTACCATTGAGCCACCGCGGCCCCAGCATTGTCTTGACTTCTCTCTTGAAATCCATGAGCATTTTCTGTTCCCTACATAGTTATTCACGCCAGGAGCGCAACCACGTGGTGTTCATCACCTCGGACCTACCAAATTTCGTTACTTGACAAACATATTTTAAAAAATAATAAAAACTATACCTGTTTCTGCACAGAAATTATTGATATACACTGAGAAAAATCCGTTATCCGGACAGCGGTATATTATACAAATATACGGAATCTTTATACTTACTACGAAAATCAGTTCGGAGCATACGTTATCCATATGCTACGTACATACTGCCTTTTCCAACTTAAATGTTACATCATGCCGTTGCAGGATGTATGACATCTAACAGTCTTCCGTATATTACATACATATATGTATATTACATACTTCAACTATATGTTACATGTGTCCATCTGTATGTGGGATCCTGACCGCCTATATACAGTTCTTTCATTCGTACGGAAAGTACGTTTATTATGAATACTTATACGGAAATAACGTATAAAATATACTTTTCAGTTATACGTTTGCTGTACGTTAAGTCCAAAAACTACAAGATTTACACATGTAACCTACGTGTTTACGTATGCCACATACATTTTATTTCAGTGTAGCATAAAGATTTGAACTACCACTATCATTTTTTCTGTCATTTAGTTCTATCATTTCCCCCCTGAGATGGCATTACACAAAAATGATGTATCATGACTGAAAGCTTTCAAAATGTGGGTGTGGATAAGAACAGAGAAAAAATATCTGTAGGGATGCGCACGGCACAAGATTTGTGGCTGTCTCGTCTCGAAAATGTGGTGTAAAAGTGATGTCTCGACTCGAAAAATGTATATTTCTCTACTGGAAGAGCAGTGTCTCGACTCGAATTTTGTCAGGAAAATCCTGTCTCGACTCGTCTCGTGCGCATCCCTAATTATCTGGATCGAATGGAAATTGAATGAGAGGGTGTTAGAAATTGTGGGGGAATAAAGAATAATTTTAGATATTATTAGGAGGAAGAGAAACTGGTTTTGACATTGGCTAAGAAGGAACTGTATCATGAGGAACGTGATGGATGGTATGGTGGCAGGAAAGAGAGGGATGGGGCGAAGGAGATTACAATTAATGGACGATCAAAATAGAATAATCATACGTGAGGACGGAGATGTTAGCGGAAAATCGTGAAGCATGGAAGCTTCTCAGTCGTGGGTACTGTGCTAATGGCACAATATTTTTGATGATAGTAATAATATAGGTGGCAGTATTTAACAATTACTTATCGTCTTTTCAGGTGCAAAGTATTGAATCCTCTTCCCCTCAAAAAAAAAAAAAAAAAAAAAAAAAAAAAACACTTTGGATCAATCCCAACAAAAATTTCTGTATATGCACCTGGTTCACACTCAGATCTGAAGCATACTCTTCTCATTTTTATCACAGTCTCGCCTGACAGATATTTCTTTTATTTATTTATGAGGTGTCAGTCAGTGGTAACCGCCGAATTTATCACACTCATCAGATCAGAGATTTAAATAGAAAAGTCGACTTAAGGTGTAACGGATGATTCAAGGGCGTCCCCGAATATGATGACTCCAACAAAGTCTAGAAAGAACCACGGGATGACTAAACCCATCGTTTAAACAAAGGATAAATCGTTGGAGAGGTGAAGAAGTGGATCATTCTGACAATCAAGCTAATTGGACGAATGGGTATAGGAATGGTGCTTGAAGGCGTTCTACGTTTTGTACTTATGTTTATTTTTACACAGTTGTTATGTTGAGTACTGGCAATAACACATTAGAATGCATGAAATATAGAGAAATTTGGTATCCCCATATGCTTTCCCAAGTAGCAAGAGAGCTTTCGGCCACTTGGCGCGTGCTTGGCTTTTGGCTTTCTATGCTTGCACTTTCAACGCGTACTTTCATACAATCTGCCTTTTTTGTACTTGCAAGCGATGCTTTAGACCCTTTGCAGAGCGTCTACGCTTGCACTTTCAACGCGTACTTTCATACAATCTGCCTTTTTTTTATACTTTCAAGCGATGCTTTAGACCCTTTGCAAAGCGTCTACGCTTGCACTTTCAACGCGTACTTTCATACAATCTGCCTTTTTTTATACTTTCAAGCGATGCTTTAGACCCTTTGCAGAGCGTCTACGCTTGCACTTTCAACGTGTACTTTCATACAATCTGCCTTTTTTTATACTTTCAAGTGATGCTTTAGAGCCTTTGCAGAGCGTCTACGCTTGCACTTTCAACGCATACTTTCATACAATCTGCCTTTTTTGTACTTGCAAGCGATGCTTTAGACCCTTTGCAGAGTGTCATAGCATCACTGGGCGTTCATTGGTTATTGACTTGCCGATGCACGGTTGTCCCCATGTAAGTTCGTTACTGGAATCCAGCTTGCGGCATGCTTGTATGCTTTCCAATCAAACTGGATGCAAGCTTGGCCGACTTGCAATGCAAGCTTACATCATGCGGTTTGAAAGTTGTCTCTACTACTAAGGTTGGTATTCAATTATAACGTATAAGAAAGTAGTTTACACAGGAGTTAATATTGAAACAGCATATTTTTTCACTTTTAAAATCCTGAGACATTAATTAGGTATGACTTCACTCTTAGCTATTCACTTTCAGATTTACCCTTGTGCTAGTTTATTTAAGGATGTATTTCATTTAGGCAGTTGTAGCTCGTACCTAATTTTACCTCAGATTCTTGATTCGTAGATTACTGTCTAGAGAACAAATCAGTAATCATATGACATACATGTTACTTGTATGCAAAATTAAGGAGAAATTCTTGCATTTTGTAGTAATTTGCTCGAAAAGGATTTTCTGTTTACCTACTTCAGAGCCCCTAGCGCGACTCAGCGTGCAGATTCTATACTCTACGAAAAGTACCTCAGAAAATAACAAATGTTCTCTTCTCGAGATGTGTTTTGAATTATTGAAATACAGGTATAAGGTAGATTGGGGACAACTGGGACAATTTTCCGCTTAGATTTTTTAAACCTACAATTTTCCTTCAATTGAGAAACCAAAGGTAGCATATTAAAGATTGAGCCTTTGGAAACAGTCCACATTTTTTGGAGGTCAATAAAAATGTTTCATTAAACATTTGTTGAAGTTACTTCGACAGTGCATTTTGTCCCATTTGTCCACATTCGCAGGTCAACTGGGATACCTATTCGGGTGAAGTGGGACAAAGTAATATATATATATAAATAATGTGGAGTTTGCATTAAATGATGAACATTACACGGCAAACCGGTATCAGTTTTCAATATATGACTAAATAGACAAGAAACATCTTACTTAGGACCTATTTTTAATTGCCACTCTTAGTGATCAAAATTGTACAAGTAACTTTTAGACCTATCTGCAGAACTTATGAGTATAATGTTGAGAATGCTTCTAACTTGTATTGTTATTAGTTCTAATTTGAAAGGTTTGTGAGCATGAAGCAACCAATAAATAGGAGGTAGGTTGATTAAACTAGTCACAAGGCGATAAACATAAAGGATGCTAATGTGAAGTAGATATTGATGAAGAACAATGGCTGTAATACAGTCCTTACGATTACCTGCCATTAGGTTTACAAAAACAAAATATATTAAGCTATTTACACTATTAGAAACATTGCATACAAAAACATATCCAGTGGGAACAACTGGGACACTGTCCCAGTTGTCCCTACGCGAAATATCCCAGTTGACCACACACGGCCATTTTTCACATTCCATCTCCTTACTCAAATCCGCTTAACCTAGCTCATGGAATGATCTTTCTGTGTTGGAGCCCTAAAAGAACGTGTTCAACATAAATATTCGCCTTAACAATATATAAGTGCTGTAAGGGGGTACATTGATTCAGAATACAATACAAAGAATTTACTTTTAGCAGTCAAAAATATTCTTCTTGCTTTATTGTTCTTCGTGCTTGTTAGATTGTACGACTGACACGCCATAAACAACCGTCTGATACTGTATCCATAGTACCACAAAATGTTCTTGTTATTCCCACCAGATGGTACCAATAATCAATGTCCCAGTTGACCTGCCGTACCAGTTGTCCCCACTCTACCTTAGGTATGACGATTAAGAAAAATGCTATTGAACTAAGAATATAACGCAAAATTGGTGCAAAAAAAAACTAAGTATACAATAATTGCAAATTTGGAGCGAAGTGATCAACCTTTATTGGTTATACCTGTTTTTCGGTGATTATTCCTCAATGATATGTCCAATCGGGACATGCGATTCCTTAAAACACTGAAATCACCAGGTAAAATTTGTTAAGATCTCCTTCATAGCTAAACGGTTAGCGTACTCGCCTTTGGCGTGGGATACCCGGGTTCGATTCTCGGAGATAGTTCATGTGCTTCTGCTTCGGATTCCACGTTAATCAGTAGATCTTGTCTCATATAGGCTCATTGCTGAAAGGAACGCTAAACTCAAAATCAACTTAATTCCACTCAAAGTTGATTAAGAGTCTTCATCCCGGCGAAATTAAAATAGCGCTAATTTTACAGTAATTATGTGATATCTTCAAATAGATAAAAGATAATTGAAATATGGAACAAGAGCGCTTTAGACAATGTTATTTTGCATGAGGTACCATTATCACAAGTCACCTAGTAGCTTTCCGTTTTCAGCTGTTTAGAAACGCGAAAATAAATGCCGATTTTCACAATGGCTCGAACTCGGAAGCAGATAAGTGAGTCGTGATAATGGTTTCTCATGTAAAATGATATTATCCAGGGCGCTCTTGTTCCACATTTCGATTATCTTTTATCTATTTGAAGATATCACATAATTACTGTAAAATTAGCGGTATTTTAATTTCGCCGGGATGAAGACTCTTAAGAATGGTTCAGGCATCTCGGAAGAGTAACCGGATAATCGAAAGCCTAAATTGAGTAAATAGGAGCTTCTTTCGCTACTCTCGCATCCTCCAATTACAACAACAAATAAAAAAAGCTCCTGTTGGTACCCTAATTACATGTCATTGTTTTTAGAATGAATTAAGTTGAGGAACGACACTCTACACAGCAGGGGCGGCTTTAGGGTTTTAACTTTGGATAGGTCCGCTTCCTCTCTTATGTATACACATACGCATTTGATTGATTAATGACAGTAGGAAATTACTTTTACGGTGCCGATTGATACATTTGTTAAATAATTATCTACCATTAACATAAATAGTAGTAAATGTTTCGGCCTACCCACTGAATGCGCCACTGCTACATAGGTTGCATGGATGCAAATTCTTCACCATTCGCATCCTTGCCTTTATTTCACGTTTACACTTTATGTCCTTACTTATAATATTACCCAAGTATCGAAAACTTATCACTTGTTCTACTTTCCCCTCTCCTATTTACTATATGTGATATCCACCGCTTTGTTCCAATCACTATGGCTTTTGTATTTCTAACTTTTTATTATTATCCCATATTGATCGCAGTTTTTAAAGCACATCTTCTACTAATAGTTCTGCAGATGGAAATACTGCAATTTTTGTAAAAAAAAAAAAATGTCTACAGGAGAGTAAGAAGAAATGATTTGTGTTCGCGAAAAATCTGTGTTTATTTGTGAGCTAGATGTAATAAGAGGCAAGAAAAAATTCTTTTGAGGGTTTCGGAAAGAGTAGAGTGAGAGCTTAAACACAAAATGAATAAATAAATAAATAAAAAAGACAGAGACAGTTTGGGGAGAAGTAAATTTGCCAGCGTACTTATAGCAATAGGATTTGTTGCGACATGAAGTTCACTGTTTGCAGGCAGAAGAGAGAAAAGGAATTTTATCTGTTAGTATCTATGAAAGTGGACAGTAAATCTGCACCACATACTATGCAGGTAGCTATGTATAGTATCTCTCGGACGGAGTCTCCAGCCACAACAATATCTTCCTTTTGTTTTGTTAAGGCGACCTGCTGTGAGGTATTCAGATCTCTTATGTCTGCTGTTACGGGTTGTCAGCGGATTTCATACTTTCCAAGATGTCTAGCTGATACTGTAATATACTGACAAGAAGAACAAATGAAGAAGAAAAAGTAATAACAACAACGAGTATAGGACATAAATGTTCAGTCCAATCACTTAAGGTATAAGTCTAAAAGCAGTGGCAAAGCATCAAGTCACGGATAAGTAAGTCCACAGAAAAAAGAAAAACTCACAAAGAACAAATATTCTTCTACTGCAAATAATAGTTCCGACTTTTACCTTTATATGGTTGATTGAAATGTTGGAGCTTAAGAGTCTTCATCCCGGCGAAATTAAAATACCGCTAATTTTACAGTAATTATGTGATATCTTCAAATAGATAAAAGATAATTGAAATATGAAACAAGAGCGCCCTAGACAATATTATTTTGCATGAGGTACCGTTATCACAAGTCACCTAGTGGCTTTCCGTTTTCAGCTGTTTAGAAACGCGAAAATAAATGCCGATTTTCAAAACGGCTCGAAATCGAAAGCAGATAAGTGAGTCATGATAACGGTTTCTCATGTAAAATAATATTGTCTAGGGCGCTCTTGTTCCACATTTCAATTATCTTTTATCTATTTGAAGATATCACATAATTACTGTAAAATTAGCGGTATTTTAATTTCGCCGGGATGAAGACTCTTAACGTTCTTTTCCAACACCGAGGCTATATAAGACGGTATGGTATTTATTACTTAAGCCGGCGCCACATTGACCATTAGGCAAAACAGGTGACCCGAGGTACACAACTACTGAAGAAATGCAACAACACCTCATACCATATATTCAGTGCCTCTCCCATGTTATGATTGAGATACATGAAATGAAATGAAATCTTTGTTTTACGTCCCACGTTTATGCCGGTTAGGCTAAAGGAGACGGTGATTATGAGAAATGAATGAAATGAAGGAAGTGGGAGGAAACGGGAGAACCCCGAGAAAACCCACGCACACGGTGTTTGTCCCCCACAAAGTTCACTTGGCGGGGGCTGGGATCGAACCCGGGACCCCAAGCACCAGAGGTGAACGCTCTAGCACTGAGCCACCGCGGCCCAATTTTGAGATACATTATCAATGCACTGAGACCTCTCTCGTTGCATCATCTCTTGCCTGCCTCTGCCTCGGCTTGGCTGCCCTACATCTGGTTAATGTACAACCGTCCTTAGAGGAGATTCAAGTCACACACTTCTACCAGGAATCGAACTCGTAACAGAATCTTTTATTCTATTGATTATTTTTAATTCAAGTGGCCTACGAAACGAGAACTGAAGCTGTCTTGTCTCGAGAAGTTACCGTGAAATTGATGTCTTACCACGAAAAAAATGTATCTGTTTCTGTTATAATTAGTTGATGGGAATTTAACATCCTTTTACAGCACCGAGGCTATAGGAGACACGAATCTACAGTTTAAGAAGGTATCCGAACTACCGTGAAATTTCAAGGTTTCCCTTCAGGAATTGAATCCGGAACCCCGTGCACCAAAGCTTACATGTTTCTGTGTGTTTCTACGATAATTTAAAAGGTTCAAAACTGGGCCGATCTTGCAAATATCTGGAAAAGTTACATTTTAATTAATTTTCTTTTAACCATAAAAAACATTAAGTCAAACCATCTCAAAATCGATGCCGTGTCCTTTTGGAAACTGATCTTTCAATTTCAATAAGTTTTCGTGGAGTATATTAGTTGTGAACATTGAGATCAGTGGCGTATTAACGATTTTATTTCGAGGGGGCTTTGCTAACTTTATTCCTGGAAATGTTAAAACTCTGCAAGATATTTCATTTACTTTAAAATAGTGAATAACATTTTTGGGCGGGGGCTTAATCCCGGAAGCCCCCCTTAAATACGAAACTGATTTAGACACTACAGTACCAGAGCCTCTCCATGTTGTTAAGTGGAAAACTAGAAGGTAATCTTGGAAGAAAGAGGGAAGGCACAAGCAGTGACATACACCAGAGGGTTTCGGGGTTTAAATCTCCTTGATGAAGATATTACGCAAAATAATCACCTTTAATATTAAGATATAAATACTGATATCACACTTGTTCTACAAGGAAATGAAAATGGGTACTTGAGCCCTTTGACGAAATTCTGCTTACGCCACTGGGCACAAGAGATCTCGCTTCGTCTCAGCTATTGAACATATAGAAAATATGTAAAAATTACAAACGAAGGGGACACGGTGGCTCTGTAGTAGAGCGTTCACCTTTGGTACAAAGGGACCCCAGGTTCGATCTCCTATCACACGAGTTTGAGGTAGACATCATGTCTGTGGGTTTTCTCGGGATTCTTCCATTTCTCCCACATTCTCATTGCACTCATTATTTCACGATCTTTCACTTTCATTAATTATCTGCTTCCTTTAGTCTAAGATCATAACCGTAGGACCAGTGGCGGATCTAACTCCCCGTTTTCTTGAGTGACAAAAATAATTGCAGTATTATTATTTCTTTATTGGATTTTTTTTAAAATATTAGATATTCCTAGTTCCTGTTAACGAAATGCGTAAATGAATTTCAAATTATAATGATTTGTATAAATTACCTAGTTTATACGGTTTACCCAACATTGTTAGGGTCGTCAAGTCTAGGAGGCTTAGGTGGGCAGGTCATGTAGCTAGAATGGAAGAAAGTAGAAACGCTTTCAAAGTCTTGACTGGTAGACCCATAGGAAAACGACCATTAGGAAGACCTAGGCGCAGATGGGAGGATAATATTAAGATGGACCTCGCAGAGATAGGAATACAAAGTAGAAACTGGATCCAATTAGCTAAGGATAGAAGTCAGTGGAGAGCTTTTGTGAACGCGGCACTGAACCTCCGGGTTCCATAGGCCATAGAGTTAGTTAGTTAGTTAATAAACTACCTATCATAGTCTGAGTTTTGGCTGGCTCCCCAGTTTTTACATTCTAAATCCGCCACTGAGGGACACCGTAATCTGGTGGTTAGAGAGCTGGATTCACGTCCGTGTGGTCCCGGGTTCGATTTCCGGCCGTTGCTTCCCAACTTTCGCCATCCACCCAGCGTTGTGAGGCAAACTGGGGAGCCACGTGAATAAAAGACGTGACGGCCACTAGGTCTAGAGAGCTCCTGGTACACCTGTTAGAGATAGGGTGACGCAGCCGGTCGCCAACAGATGGCGTTGGAGTGGCTCAACGAGCTGTCATGCCAGTGGTTAGAGCCGTCACTGCGTGGGACGTAAGTATGGAAATTTCATTTCAATAACAAAAGAAGTAAACAAAATATTTTTAAAAAATTCTCCGTGATGAAATTTTGTCTACAAACACACGTATTCCACGAATTTACAGCAAGTGAAAATGCATAATGACCTTTGACATGTTACGTTATGTTATGGCAGCCATATTCTTAACCAATGAGAACACAGCAAAGAATGAATATTTTTGGACAGCCTTAAAGCCAGTAGTGAATATGCACAGAAGCCTCCAAGGAGTGATATAAAGTCGAGAGCGATGAAGGATTCGAGATGGGAAAGTCAGATTAGAAAAACCCCTTCTAACAAACAACCATATGTTAGTTGTTATTTCTCTATATTTTCTTCGTTATGACCACGTCCTGTCCGTTTCGTGTATATCTCGAAAACTACAAAGACAGAAAACATATAGAAACAACACAATACAACCACGATTTTGCTGCAAATTCACATGCGATAAACCATCTCTAAATGCAAGGTGTGTCTTGTCTTTTTTCTTTTTTGTCTTTCTTTTTCATTCTTTCTGTGTAGAAGGACCCTACGGCTGGCACACGACAACATGCGTCCCATACAAGAACAAAAGATCTGGTAACAGTTAGTATGTTTCTTTTAGCTTTTATTTTTTTTTTTAAAAAAATAGTATTTTTATATTTCCTTTATTTATTGAAAACTCTTGCAGGAAATCGTGACATTTCCCCCACTTTTCTGTGTTTCCTACCAAATTCTAAAATTGATATTTTCTTTCTCTTTATTAGTATATGAAAGATTTGACGACAAGTCGTAAAGCAAATCGCATGTCTGTTTGCATAAAATGTAGTACAGAAATTTACACAAGAGAGGCGTTGCAATCGCCTAAAGATCTCTTTATTCAGGATTTTCTTGATTTTTGTTATTTTATTTATTTATTTATTTATTTATTTATTTATTTATTTATTTTTAAAAGAAAGACTGTAATTAGTGTCTTAACTACAAGCATGTTGCCGAAGGTTTCTGTTATAACTTTGATTTTAAGCCTTAACAACTTTCTTTGAGTTAGTAAATAATGCTTGTCGACTTCACTTTCTCGAAACAAATAATTTTATGTAGTTAATTCCTCATATGGCCCAAATATGGCGAAAACAAATTCAAGATTCATTTAGGAATGTTTCCGTGCTGGTGTAACGGGATAGACGTACCTCCCGTAAAACATACCCCCCGGTAAAAAAGTACTAGGACAGATATACCCCCCGGTAAAACAGTCCTGGGACAAACGTACCCCCGGTAAAAAAAATCCTAGGACAAATGTACCTCCCCGGTAAAATAGTCCCACAGATAAACATACTCCCCGGTAAAACTGTCCTAGGACAGATATACCCCCCGGTAAATCTATCCTAGGATAGATATACCCCCCGGTAAAACTATCCTAGGACAGATATACCCCCCGGTAAAACATCGCCAAAAGAGACAACAATCAAATTTTTCGATGAATCTTACTCACAAAAGGAAAAATTGTTTACTCACAATAGGGGGTAAATCTATCCTAGGATATTCTTACCCCCCTGTCGGTTTTCCTTAAACTCAAAGAAAATGAAGACAAAAGATATAATATTAATACCATATTGAAGTGTACATCTACATCAGTGAACATATACCGGGGGGTAAATCTATCCTAGGATATTCTTACCCCCCTGTCGGTTTTCCTTAAACTCAAAGAAAATGAAGACAAAAGATATAATATTAATACCATATTGAAGTGTACATCTACATCAGTGAACATATACCGGGGGGTAAATCTATCCTAGGATATTCTTACCCCCCTGTCGGTTTTCCTTAAACTCAAAGAAAATGAAGACAAAAGATATAATATTAATACCATATTGAAGTGTACATCTACATCAGTGAACATATACCGGGGGGTAAATCTATCCTAGGATATTCTTACCCCCCTGTCGGTTTTCCTTAAACTCAAAGAAAATGAAGACAAAAGATATAATATTAATACCATATTGAGGTGTACATCTACATCAGTGAACATATACCGGGGGGTAAATCTATCCTAGGATATTCTTACCCCCCTGTCGGTTTTCCTTAAACTCAAAGAAAATGAAGACAAAAGATATAATATTAATACCATATTGAAGTGTACATCTACATCAGTGAACATATACCGGGGGGTAAATCTATCCTAGGATATTCTTACCCCCCTGTCGGTTTTCCTTAAACTCAAAGAAAATGAAGACAAAAGATATAATATTAATACCATATTGAAGTGTACATCTACATCAGTGAACATATACCGGGGGGTAAATCTATCCTAGGATATTCTTACCCCCCTGTCGGTTTTCCTTAAACTCAAAGAAAATGAAGACAAAAGATATATTATTAATACCATATTGAAGTGTACATCTACATCAGTGAACATATACCGGGGGGTAAATCTATCCTAGGATATTCTTACCCCCCTGTCGGTTTTCCTTAAACTCAAAGAAAATGAAGACAAAAGATATAATATTAATACCATATTGAAGTGTACATCTACATCAGTGAACATATACCGGGGGGTAAATCTATCCTAGGATATTCTTACCCCCCTGTCGGTTTTCCTTAAACTCAAAGAAAATGAAGACAAAAGATATAATATTAATACCATATTGAAGTGTACATCTACATCAGTGAACATATACCGGGGGGTAAATCTATCCTAGGATATTCTTACCCCCCTGTCGGTTTTCCTTAAACTCAAAGAAAATGAAGACAAAAGATATAATATTAATACCATATTGAAGTGTACATCTACATCAGTGAACATATACCGGGGGGTAAATCTATCCTAGGATATTCTTACCCCCCTGTCGGTTTTCCTTAAACTCAAAGAAAATGAAGACAAAAGATATATTATTAATACCATATTGAAGTGTACATCTACATCAGTGAACATATACCGGGGGGTAAATCTATCCTAGTATATTCTTACCCCCCTGTCGGTTTTCCTTAAACTCAAAGAAAATGAAAACAAAAGATATAATATTAATACCATATTGAAGTGTACATCTACATCAGTGAACATATACCGGGGGGTAAATCTATCCTAGGATATTCTTACCCCCCGGTCGGTTTTCCTTAAACTCAAAGAAAATGAAGACAAAAGATATAATATTAATACCATATTGAAGTGTACATCTACATCAGTGAACATATACCGGGGGGTAAATCTATCCTAGGATATTCTTACCCCCCTGTCGGTTTTCCTTAAACTCAAAGAAAATGAAGACAAAAGATATATTATTAATACCATATTGAAGTGTACATCTACATCAGTGAACATATACCGGGGGGTAAATCTATCCTAGGATATTCTTACCCCCCTGTCGGTTTTCCTTAAACTCAAAGAAAATGAAGACAAAAGATATAATATTAATACCATATTGAAGTGTACATCTACATCAGTGAACATATACCGGGGGGTAAATCTATCCTAGGATATTCTTACCCCCCTGTCGGTTTTAATTAAACTCAAAGAAAATGAAGACAAAAGATATAATATTAATACCATATTGAAGTGTACATCTACATCAGTGAACATATACCGGGGGGTAAATCTATCCTAGGATATTCTTACCCCCCTGTCGGTTTTCCTTAAACTCAAAGAAAATGAAGACAAAAGATATAATATTAATACCATATTGAAGTGTACATCTACATCAGTGAACATATACCGGGGGGTAAATCTATCCTAGGATATTCTTACCCCCCTGTCGGTTTTCCTTAAACTCAAAGAAAATGAAAACAAAAGATATAATATTAATACCATATTGAAGTGTACATCTACATCAGTGAACATATACCGGGGGGTAAATCTATCCTAGGATATTCTTACCCCCCTGTCGGTTTTCCTTAAACTCAAAGAAAATGAAGACAAAAGATATAATATTAATACCATATTGAAGTGTACATCTACATCAGTTAACATATACCGGGGGGTAAATCTATCCTAGGATATTCTTACCCCCCTGTCGGTTTTCCTTAAACTCAAAGAAAATGAAGACAAAAGATATAATATTAATACCATATTGAAGTGTACATCTACATCAGTGAACATATACCGGGGGGTAAATCTATCCTAGGATATTCTTACCCCCCTGTCGGTTTTCCTTAAACTCAAAGAAAATGAAGACAAAAGATATAATATTAATACCATATTGAAGTGTACATCTACATCAGTGAACATATACCGGGGGGTAAATCTATCCTAGGATATTCTTACCCCCCTGTCGGTTTTCCTTAAACTCAAAGAAAATGAAGACAAAAGATATATTATTAATACCATATTGAAGTGTACATCTACATCAGTGAACATATACCCGGGGGGTAAATCTATCCTAGGATATTCTTACCCCCCTGTCGGTTTTCCTTAAACTCAAAGAAAATGAAGACAAAAGATATAATATTAATACCATATTGAAGTGTACATCTACATCAGTGAACATATACCGGGGGGTAAATCTATCCTAGGATATTCTTACCCCCCTGTCGGTTTTCCTTAAACTCAAAGAAAATGAAGACAAAAGATATAATATTAATACCATATTGAAGTGTACATCTACATCAGTGAACATATACCGGGGGGTAAATCTATCCTAGGATATTCTTACCCCCCTGTCGGTTTTCCTTAAACTCAAAGAAAATGAAGACACAAGATATATTATTGATACCATATTGAAGTGTACATCTACATCAGTGAACATATACCGGGGGATAAATCTATCCTAGGATATTCTTACCCCCTGTCGGTTTTCCTTAAACTCAAAGAAAATGAAGACAAAAGATATATTATTAATACCATATTGAAGTGTACATCTCCATCAGTGAACATATACCGGGGGGTAAATCTATCCTAGGATATTCTTACCCCCCTGTCGGTTTTCCTTAAACTCAAAGAAAATGAAGACAAAAGATATAATATTAATACCATATTGAAGTGTACATCTACATCAGTGAACATATACCGGGGGGTAAATCTATCCTAGGATATTCTTACCCCCCTGTCGGTTTTCCTTAAACTCAAAGAAAATGATGACAGAAGATATATTATTAATACCATATTGAGGTGTACATCTACATCAGTGAACATATACCGGGGGGTAAATCTATCTTAGGATATTCTTACCCCCTTGTCGGTTTTTCTTCAGCTCAAAGAAAATGAAGACAAAACATATAATATTAATAGCATAGTAAGGTGTACCAGCCCAATTGGAAATATTTATTACCATTTAATTTTACGGCTAAACAAGGTTGTTCGAATAAATAGATATTTTTTTTATGAATCGTTAAATATTGATCACTTTTAATAAATTTAAATTTTAAATAATAGAGCATGATATTTGTACTCTACGAACTCGGTGTGTTTTCCCTGCACTTTACACACACACTCGAACAAACACACTCACACACACATACACAGAGGGAGAGAGAGAGAGGAAGACGAGAGAGAGAGAGAGAGAAAATGAGAAACACTATGTAAATTTTTCCTTCCCAACTTGAAATTTTAGAACATGTTCCGGTTCCCGAAATCTTATTGGAGAATTATAATTTCTTGTTAACTAACTTTACTGTACAAAACTTCAAATTTCTAGCTGAATGTGCAGTTAAATATAGTGGAAAATTTTCTACCTAACATCACTGTACAAAATGTCCAAAATTGTCCGGCTTGTGAAGAGTTGTTTGTATATCAGAATTAAAATTTTCCGATCTATGAAAATTCCTTTCACTTGTTACTTCAAAGCAATAACTTTTCGATTTACTTTTTGCTTCAAAATTATGACAATTTTCCGACTCATAAAAGGTTTTACAATTTTTTCATACAGGCTACCAATTTTTCTATTCATGAAAAATTGTTTCACTTGTCCCTACATAGTACTGAATATTCTCTGAGCCATGAAAATTTTCAGATTCTTTAAACGATCTTTCACTTTTTACCATTTCTACTCATGAATTGTATCAATTTTATGATTACTGAGGAATCGTTACTTGATCACTGCTACTTTTTAGAACGGAAAATTTTCCGGAAAAATATGGAAGAAAGCTTTCCAGCTCACATCACGGCTAAACAACGATGTAGGAATAAGTGCAGTATGTTTTTTATGAATCGGAAAATTTTCATCACTGTTCACAACATTAAAACTTTAGATGTCATATTAGCACTTATTGCAGCAACATACTTCACACTCCAACCTTTTCCTCATTTCTGTTGTTCGGACATTTGAACTCAGGCGTTTACGTTTTTGTGAATATCTCAGATTATATTTGTTCTATCGAAATGAAAATTGCGGGATAAATCTCTATTTCAAATTTCCTTTAGAAATAAGAAGCTACTGAGTCATAATGTTATAGGCATCACTTTTTTACTTTTCTAATAGAAAGAAACCCCAGACCCCCAAGCGTTACCGGACCAAATGTCCTTTGGACGAAATGTGCTTTGAACTAAACATCTCTGGACGAAATGTCCCTTGGACCAATTATCTTTTGGACGAAATATCCTTTGGAGCAAATGTTTTTGGACGAATTGGCCTTTGGACCAATTACCGGGTTACATGCACAGGACCGACACGGCGTAGGGCCGACACGGCATAGGATCGACACGGTGTAGGACCGAAACGGCACAGGATCGACACGGCACAGGACCGAAACGGCATAGGATCGACACGGCACAGGACCGAAACGGCATAGGATCGACATTCTGTAGGGTGGTCAACACTTTCTGAATATATCAATATCGCATATCCCTCACCTTGAATTTGTGGATATAAAAAATTGTAAGGATAAATAATTCTAAATGGTCTATTTTTAAAAAATTATGTATATATATATACAAATTGTATAAAAATACTGTTCGTAATATATCCATGTCCCACACCTTTAATTTTGTCATATTAAAAAAAATGACGCTAAATGACTCCAATAGTTGATTCGAGGTTTTCAATACCGAATAAATAATATTATTTGTCTGATATTTTTATAATGCTGTAATTTTTTATGTATACTAAGTTGAAGTATGTACATGCAACTGCAATTTTAAAACTGTAGGCTTAGAATTTGCGTTTGGAAATTTGGAATTTTTTAAGGGAATCAATGCACCTATGTGAAGTTGCCTCCTTTCAAATTTCGAAATGAAATCGGAAGCCAATCGTTTGTTTTTCGTTTGTTATTGACTTTTTTGAAGAAAAAATAGTAAAAATCGTATCTTTCTTAAAACATAAAGAGATGTTTACAAAATAAAGTTGGTATATGGCCAAATTTACCCTTGTTCCCCACTTAAAATTTGTTTGAAAATCAAAATCAATTGTTTGATATGCGTATGCTATTAATTATTTTGAAAAAGAATAGTCTGTTTCGAAAAACATAAAGAGTCTTTTCAAGAAAAATGGGTGATGGAATTTCATATTGGCTCCACTTTAAAATCTCGGATCAAAACCGAAGCCAAGCGTTTCTTATTGGTTGTTTTTAAGAGCAAATCGCTTGTTTCGAAAAAATAGAGAAAGAGATTTACAAAATAAATTTAGAATGTGATCAAATTCAATCTGATTCCTTTACGTACAAATTTCGATTCAAGACCAAAATCAATCGTTTGATATGGATTTGTTGTTGCTTGTTTGGAAGAAAAGTAATTTGATTCGAAAAACATAAGAATATAATTAAGAAATAATGTTGATGAAAGTGATTTGTTTCGGGGCGGGTTGCTTATTTTGAAGAAAAAATCACTTGTTTCAAAACAACCAGTAAAATATATCTATTTGCAGGATACATTTGGTGGTCAACTTCATACTGTTTTTCTGCTCTTAAATATCGATTCAATACTCAAGCTAATAACGTGTTTTCCTTTCTTATTGATTGGTTTGAAGAGAAAATAGTTTGTTTTGAAAATTATTAAGAGGCATTTGCAAAATAAGGTTGGGTGGGCCAACTTTTTGGTGGTATTTCAAATTTCGATTCTAAATCAAACTCAATCATTTATTTTTCGTTCGTTATTGATTGTTTTGAAGAAAAACTGAGAACCATTAAAGAAATTTTGATAGTAAAGGTGGTCACCTTCACAGGGTCCCTGCACTTCAAATTTCGTTCAAAGCATAAAACGGTTAAAATAATAAGAGAAACACAATCAGTACTCTACGCAAATGTTTAGGGGGTTCAGGGGCTTTAGGAACACAAGTTTATATATCAAGTGTTTATATATATAAACGTGCTAATATGATAAACGTACTTAATTTTGCATAATACCTTGCTCAAGGGGGGTTTCAAAGTCCCTAATCCCTTTCCTTCAGTACGCCACTAAACATCAATTATAAATCATTCGTTATCCAAATTGTACTTCTTGTACTGATTCAATTCTTAATTTCAAAGTTTAAAATTATATGAGCACTTATTATGCTATTGGAAAAGAGCACATATTTTATGACAGTGCAAGGAAGTTTCTTGATTTAACAATTGAAAGAAAGGAAAACACCAATAAAAGTAATAATAATACCTGACACGAATTCCGATAGTAAATCATATTTCATTATCTTATTTGAAACTTTGAGAAAATTGAAGCTCTACACCGAATACAAATTGGATAATAAGCAATGCTTTATAATTGCTTGATACATTTCAAATTGAGAACAAAGAGAGTGATACTGTTTAAAAGAAAGATTGGATAAAAACAAGAATTTTAGGAATGATCTAAAAAATGGATCAAAATATTATGATCTTGGCTAATATTAATTTTTGGATCAGTTACCATAAAATATTCGAACGGTCTCTAAATCGAGTTTTCTCCAGATATGTAGTTCTCCAGGTATAAGGAGCACAAGAAAAATTTCGATTAATGAAATATTTTGGATTTTTTTTTTATAACGGGTCACAAAATTTTTGGACGGTCCCTAAATCGACTTTTCATATATTTTACGCAATAAGCATATCACACTGAGTTAAGTGATATCTTGGGTTGGGTTACAGTATATGTAGTTCTCCATATATAAGACATACAATAAAATTATTGATTGAATGAAATATATTGGACTTTTTGGATCAGGGGCTACAAACGTTTGGACGGTCCCTAAATCAAGGTTTCGTATTTCTTTCGGAATAAGCACATCATGCTGAGTTAAGTGATAGTTTTGGTTTGGCTGCACTATATGTAGTTCTTCAGATATAAGACGTACAAGATTTATTTTTTATTGAATGAAATATATTAGATTTTTTGGATCAAGGGCAACAGAATTTTTGAATGGCCCCTAAATCGAGTTTTCGTATTTTTCAGGCACTAAGCACATCATACTGACAAGGAAGGGTCACGTAGTGGCTCCGCTGAGATCCGAACGAGACAATTGTGTTTGCATTTGAAATGTTATAACTAGATGAATCCCAAAGTCATACGTGCCACCGGGAGGAATATCGTGAGTTACAACATATTTTGTAATGTAAGAACTACAAAGAAATTACATGGCAGAATAGTTTGAAACGAGTCATTTGTTCGGAAACGGTTGGGTAAGTGGAAAACTCGACCAACACGTATCCCATCATTTTCAACGACAACCTTTTTGGGTAAAAAACTTTGTCCCAGGGTCCCAGACGGGGTCCAACTCAAAATTTTCAAATGGCAAGGGGGGTTAAGTGGCACATCATTTGAAAGCTGTTGTAAAATAAAAGAAAATGCAGCAAGTCTCGACTCTCTATAACAACACTGTGCAAAATGACGGAAGGTCAAAATGTAAACAAAAACTTAATTGAAAAGTCCATGGTCACCCCTATAAATCGGAAATGGTGAGACTTGAAAATAGGAAGGGGGTCTGGCATTATATTCAAAGTACAACAATTTAAGTGAAAACTTCTTGTCCCAGGGTACTCACAGGATCCCAGGTGGGGTCCAACTAAAAAGTTTCAAATGGCAAGAGAGGTTAAGAAGCTCATCGTTTGCAAGATCTTGTTAAATGAAAGTAGATGGAGCAAGTCTTGACTTTCTACGACAACCCTGTCCAAAATTGTGGCGGTCAAAATGTAAATAAAAGCTTAATTGAAAAACTATGGCCACCTTGAATCCAAGACGGCCGCTTAAAACCTATGCCATTCATAACAGTACAAATCTAAATCTCTATTTTTCTCTATTATGTATTTAGAAATACTAGGAAGACTAAAGAACAATTGAATTTCGATTCACTTCAACTATTATTTCATTCGGTAACAACACATATATGGTTTCTTCTTAATGTACGTTCGTCACGGTTCTCTCGGCATTATTTACTTGAATATAACGAATATGCGATGAACACACAACTATGACTTCCTACTCATAGTAAAAAAAAAAAAAAGTTGAATACCTTCGGATATTTTTCTAATTTTGTCATACGTAGTTCATAGAGAAAGAACTTGCTGCACCAGTAAGTTGGTGGCTATATTGTAACGTATTCGTGATGGTTACATTTGTATGTCATTCGTTGGTTTGATCTCAATACTTCAAACAATACCAAATAAAAAAAAATCATTTGCAAGATTGGCAGGTAGTACCAAACATATGTAAGTCATTTCAGTACATCGAACTGCGTCAAACTTTGTTGGCTTGGTCACAGTATTCCAAGAAATAACATGTTTATATACAAACTCATTTTTCACGCTGGCAGCCATATTGGATTACAGATTATACTCTTTGATATTTTGTGGACTATTAACCATAAACGTTCACTTCTCCAACACCAGTGGTGTGAGCTGGATATGCGTTCGATACATAGTGCGGCATTTTGAACTCAAGATGTCGCGTTTTTGAACATTTTGCATATTTTAGTCACTTACTAATCAACATTAATGCCAAATTTGTTTTCCTAGCTTCAGCAGTTTGGTATGCTTATCCTTTCGATATAGGTTTTAAGCGGCCATCTTGGATTGTTTTCCAATTTGTTTACATTTTGACCCACCGCAATTTTGGACAGGGTTGTCGTAGAAAGTCGAGACGTGCTCCATCTTCTTTCACTTAACAAGAGCTTTCAAACGATGTCCTACCTCTCTTGCCATTTGAATTTTTTTAGTTGGACCCCACCGGGACCAAGTGGGGACCCTGGGACAAGACGTTTTCACTTAAATCGTTATACTTTGAAAATAATACCACACATCCTTTTCTGTTTTCACATTTGTCTCACCATTTCCGATTTATAGGGGTGACCATGGACTTTTCAATTAAGTTTTTGTTTACACTTTGACCATTTTGCACAGGGTTGTTGTAGAGAGTCGAGACCTGCTGCGTTTTCTTTCATTTTACAACAGCTTTCAAATGATGTGCCACTTAACCCCCCTTGCCATTTGAAAATTTTGAGTTGGACCCCGTCTGGGACCCTGCGGGGGACCCTGGGACAAAGTTTTTTTTACCCCAAAAATATTGTTGTTGAAAATGATGGGATACGTGTTGGCCTTTCCACTTACCCAACCGTTTCCGAACAAATGACTCGTTTCAAACTATTCTGCCATGTAATTTTTTTTGTAGTTCTTACATTACAAAATATGTTGTAACTCACGATATTCCTCCCGGTGGCACGTATAACTTTGGGATTCATCTAGTTATAGCATTTCAAATGCAAACAATTGTCTCGTTCGGATCTCAGCGGAGCCACTGCGTGACCCTTCCTTGTGAGTTCAGTCATAGTTTAGGTTTGGGTACACTATATGTTGTTCTCCAGATATAAAGCCTTCAAGAAATTTTTTGTCTGAAATATATTGGATCTTTTGATCCAATAATAGTCCTTCATCCTCCATTTATACATTAAGCAAGTAACAATATAACGTGTACATTACGTGATACACTTTGTATTTTATGGTGTGATGTTTAATAATAAATTATTAACAGAATACCCGTTCCTCGCACGGGGAGAATAGTTTCATTTTGAGCATAAAGGGCAATGGTATCTGAGTATGGATTTAAATTGCATTGGAAGTGTTACTGTTCGTCTGAGTGACTCCAAATACTATTTCATCGACACTAATATCGGTATTATTTTTTATCGTTATATATATATAGGGTGTAACTTAATTAATGTAATGAACGTCTGGAGGTGATTCCTGGACTCGGAAGAAGAATTTAAATGAAACGAAGTCTTTAGCTTATCACAATTATAACTTCTATGCTAATGGTAACGGATGATCAATGAACGGCTTCCTGTTCAACTTAAGAGTGTGTAAAAATGGAAAAAATAACTTTGATCCAGAGTCGGTTTATAACGACTGTGCATAAGACAGTCAGGGGCAAAAGATTATGTATGATGAACTAGAGTATAAAGGATTCTTCACATAACAACAGTGATTCCCACAAATTATGTGAATATAATTTGAGCCAAAGTAAGCTGCATTAAAAGAGTTTCTCCCCGTAATGCGTAAATCCGTGGAAGATAACTACGAGTACAGAAGGAATGAAACTCGACGATACGCAAGGTGTTGCGCGTGTTGCACAAGGAAAGAAAGAAATACAATTTCAAATTATCGATTTATTCTGTTTCGTACAAGGTAGGATAACTGTGAAATACTCAGAGGTACCTTGTACAGTATTTGTGCAATGCAGTATGTGTACACGAGACAGCTATGAAGAATAACAGTTCACAGTCTGATATTGTCGACCGTTGACCGCATTGCAAAGATGACATCGGCGAAGCAAATTTTTCCGCGTGTGGTCAAGCACATCTGAAATTTTGTAGATGATTGCCGCAGCTATATTAAATCGAGCTACAAGTTCTTCGACTGTCGTGGCCGGAGTTTCATACGTATGCCCGAAATAAAAAATCAAGCAGCGTGAGGTAGAATGAACGAGGTTGTCATAACAGGTTTTTCTCTCCCAATCAAACGATCTGGGAATGTTTCATTTAAGTAAGTCTGCATATTCCTGTCAAAATGTGCAGGTGCACTGTCATAATGAAATCACATCTGCTGTCTTATGTTCAAGGGCACATGTTCTATCAATTTTGGGAGAAAATTACGTAAAAATAAAAGATACGTACTCCCACACAGGCAGGCCGGTAATAAATAAAATCCTACCACAAAATTATCCACCATACCACACCAAATTTCTGCTGCTGATCGTTTACTAGAGTTGCATGTGGATTTTTACGCCATACACATGATAGTTTGAAGACGGTCTCTGATCATTCGACGTACGCTGTCTTCAAGTTCAGCTGTCCATATGGGGCTATTTCCTCCGATTTCACGTACGAGAAACTGAAGGGACCCCTCTCTCGAAGTCGAATATGGAGGCGTGGAAAAATACAAGGAAAGTTACTTTCTTTTGAGGGCGACGGTCTCGATATAAACGCCTCGCCTCTGGGCTATTGCCCCTTGCTACTCCATAAATGAATTGCATATCTGCCAGCTCGTGGACAGGGTAATCTTCCATTGCGCAGGCGTGTACAGGTTAACACAATCAATTTTACTTAAACACCAACGTCTACACTTTTACACAACCTTAAATACCTGGACACAATCCTCTACCGTTGAACGCAGCACTTCCCATTCTGTTATACAGCAATTACACGTGTAACAGTAGAGCATCTGACTATGTATATCACTCACAAGTTGCGTAGATGCTTATTACAACTCAGCCATGCTAATTGATGCCATTCCACAATAAAACTGCAAAACAGCCTTCTGCAAGCCACTCGCAATTGACACACAAGGGACGATAGTTCCGTAGGTATTCCTCCGTGTAGGTATTCCATACAGCTCTAAGGTACAAATGGTGTTCAGAAAAATTGAAACATCTGAACGAAATTGCAACTTACCAGATTAATATGGTGTCGGGCCACCTTTCGCCTTCAGAACAGCCTTGATGCGACGGGGGATGGAGGCATAGAGGTCGTGAATGGTAGCAAGTGGAATTTTACACCATTCCTCGTGCAGGGAATCAGTCAGTTCTGTGAGAGAGGATGGAGGGGAAATCATCGCTGGAGTCGTGTTTCCAAGACGGACCACAGATGTTCAATTATGTTGAGATCTGGGGATTGGGCGGGCCAGGGGAGGTATTGAATTTCATCCCGATGTTCCTCAAACCACGCTGCAACAACGCCAGCTGAGTGAATGGGTGCATTATCATCCTTGAAGATGGCGTCATTGTCCGGGAACAACATCCGGACCATAGGATGCAAGTGGTCTCCTAAAATTGCGACATAATTGTTGGCAGTGATTCGTCCGCTAAGTGTGACCACAGGACCCAATGAAAACCATGATATGGCGGCCCACAGCATCACCGAGCCTCCGCCATGTTTCACAGTTGGGCGGAGACACTGCAGATCATAAGCTTCTTTGGGCGTTCTCCACACATAAACACGGCCCGTGGTTGGGAATAGGGTGAAGGATGACTCATCCGACCATATCACACGTTTCCAGTCCTCAACGGTCCAAGTTGCATGGTCGCGGCACCATTTGCGGCGTGCGAAAGCGTTATGGTCCCTGATGAGCGGTTTGGCCCGTGCAACACGACCCCGTAAGTTTATGTCATGTAATTCGCGGCGGACTGTGATTGTCGAAACAGGCTGGGGGAGATGCTGATTGAGTTCCTCCGTCACTTGCTCCGCAGTGGCACGACGGTTCTGCGTGACAATGCGCTTTAATACCCGGCGTGACCTGTCACCCATGATTTTCTTCCGCCCACTGTACCGCTTCCCCGATGTTAGGGATGGTACCGAGACCGAGACCGAGACGGACTTTTGTATACCAGACGAGACCGAGACTGAGACGGACTTTTACATACCGAGACGAGACCTTGGTCAGTCTCGAAAGTCTCGGTCTCGTCTCGAATATTGATAGTTATTTTGCCTTTACTCAAAATTTGTTTCGTTGCTGTGTGAGCTAATATGGGAACGGTTGACTGATGTACAGTGGCGTATTTAGGGGGTAGGTATGGGGCTCAAGCCCCTTCCGAAATATATTTATGATCATTTTTTCGCATTACACGTATAACACAAAGGTTTCTTACCCGTTCCTCAAGCCTCTCCCGAAACAAAATCCACTGCTGTTGTACATAATATCCTCTCTCTCTCTCTCTCTCTCTATATATATATATATATATATATATATATATATATATATATATATATATATATATATATATATATATAGGCGCAGATCTAGGATATGATAAAGGGAGGGGCTTGAGGGCCGGGAGGGGAGAGGAGGGACCATACTTTGCCTCTTTATCCAGTTTAAAGCAGGAATGAAGCTCATTTTATTCAGTGTATAGGGGAGACCGGGGCTATTTGAGTCAAGGGGCTATTTGGGTCAAACTTAAGAAAAAATGTCACTGCGCACTTAATATGCGCATCAGTACACTGAACTCGCATTCATTTGCGAGTTCGTTGGTAAAGGAAAGGATGTATGTGTCCTTGATTTGCTTCTGTTTTACCAGTTGCTGTAAATGTGAGACTATTCTGAGCAAGGTGGATTGCAATACTTCGTATTTTGGTCTGATATAAAATAATGACTGTATAGTATAAGATGCTGTACCTGTGAAAATGCATATATTTGAAAAATTATTACCGTACGCGTAAAACAGAACGTCAGTATGTTGTAAGCGCCATTATTGGTGCTCTCGTCTGTTCTGTGTGAAAATAGTACGTTCCTACGTAAGCATGTGCAAAATGGGGTTATTTGAGTCGAAAAAATTGGGGCTATTTGAGCCAATTGGGGCTATTTGAGTCAGGTTTAAACTTACGTGAATATCTTTAATTTATCACTTTTAGTTTTGTATTTATGGTTCAGCACCCTATGTGATGCATGTATGTAAAACAAAACACTTCATTTTCTTTTTAGATGATACGAGCATACAAATAGAATAATGAAGACATGGAGAAGGCCATGCAAAGTGTAACAGAAAGAGATTTAAATTTATGTGGAGCTTCACAGCTCTGCAATTTTCCTTTTGACACTTTGTGAAGGAAAGTACTGTTCGAAAGAGCGAAGCTAGCTTGAGTGATAATATTGGAAAGTTCAAAGTACAAAACTGAAAGTCATAGGACACTCCACATTACCAACAAAAGAACAGGAGGAAGTTGATGTTGCGAATTGTGACTCTCACGGAAAAAGGACTATGCTGCACCATGAAACGATTCGTAAAGCTGTGCGTCCATGTGTAACAATAAATCAAATTCCACAACCTTTGAGAAACCAGCTGGTGAAGGTTGGTTTTCAAGCTTGATAAAAAGACATCCGGACTTATCATTACGAAAACCTGAGGGACTTTCAAGAGCTCGTGCTGAAGGCGTTAATAAGGAAGCATTGAGTCTGTTACTTGAACGATTGGTCTCAACATAAAAACAACAGCGTATGTACGATGTGGATGAAGCAAAGTCATTGCCAAGAAGATGGGGAAATTTGAGGTATTTACGTTGAGAGAGGAGAAAATGTCATTGTGATAGTCGATGGAACGCAGTTGGACAATACATCCCACGATTTATTATTTTAAAGATCAGCGTATGAATGAAGAATTTGTAAACAATCTACCACCGACTTCTCAAGTTTCCTTATCAGATAGTGGTTACGTTAATAAAGAGCTGTTTGTTTACTGGCTTGATTTTTTTCCAAAGAAATCGGGATGAGGTAAAATGTTTGTTAATTTTGGACGGACATATTTCTCACTGTTCGATACAAGCTCTCAAATTTTGTGAGCAGCATGACATATAACTTTTGTGTTTGCCACCTCACACCACTCTTGTATTACAATATTACAACCACTGGATAGAGCAGTGTATTTTTATGACATCAGCACATCAGAGCCCTGAAGTTCAAGTGATAATCGAATTTAAAAGTTCAGTCTGGGAAATATAGTTCAGAGCACATGGGATGTACAGCATATGATGGAGCAATAATTCCATCGTATGCTGTACAGTGACGAAAATTCTTCTCACTCTTGCATAAAATGTCAAATCTCCAGGAAGAAGAAGCAAAGTACAGCTCTACTTACTTCTCACGAAAATGTGCAACAACTTCGAACGAAACGGAAGTTATAAATGGGGAGTATGGTAAAGCCTGCTCGAAGACGAAAAGCATCAAGACAAAAATAAGTAGGCCCGTACCTTAAAGTGTTGCATATGCTACGCGTGATGATGATAATGATTAGAATGAATACGAGAGCAATGTAAAATTCAATGATTCTGTAAGGTAAAATATTACTGTAAAGATCAGTGAGCAAAGAAGAATGGAATCGTTGCCAACATTGTAAACAGTGGTACCATGAGACATGTGTTGGCTATTATGAGGAAAAGTTTGTTTGTTTTAGTAAGTGCCTCTGGGTTACACATTTCTTGGTAACCTTCATTGTCTCGTACTTCAGAATTTCGAGAAATTAATGATCTCTCATAAGCTTGTATAGAAAATGATTTTCATGCGCGTTGCTTTCTTCAGCACAAGTTTTGATTTTTATCTTCCTATACGTTTAATTTTTATTGAAAAAACTACCAGTAAAACTGATTTTGAACATAAATCTTATTATGAGTTCATTTTTATTTTAACAGTTGAATTTGAACTACAGTTTTCATTATTATGTATTCTTTCTGTTTACTGAAAATTAATGAAGAAAATGTAAAACTATCCGAAGTTTCTTTTTATGTTATTCTGTCAGAAGTTCTCTTTTTTCTCGTTTGCTTTTACAAGTGTTTATTTCAAAGGATATAAGTCAAACCATTCTAAGATGAATCTATACGTGCAAGGTATTATGTAATATATAAGAAAATTAATAGTCTTGTATCATTACATCGCTGAAGGAGTTTTAGCTTATCCTGAATACCCTTTGTTAAAAAATTGCTCTACTTATTTTCTTTTACTATGAAGTTTTCTTTTTTACAAATTACATAGAAAAGGTATAATTTAAGAATATACATGAACACTAATGTAATTAATGTAAACAATGTTGATACAGTGAAATACCCAAATAGCCCCGTAAGAAACCCAAATAGCCCCGTGATTTTTACTTGTCTCGAATTCTGCTATTTTTATTTTAAATTCGTATCCTGAATTTCAATGATTTAATAGGTTCTTTATTCTTTAATATATTGTACTATAATAATGTACGTATATTATGGCCTAATTATTTAAACTCTAAAGTGCGTCGTTTTGGGGAAATTTTGAGTTTTCCCTTACTATACTCAAATAGCCCCGGTCTCCCCTACCTGGGCGTTACGGGGGAATATAGCCCCTTGGATCCACGTATATATATATATTCAAAATGCTGAAATTTTATACCATGTTGTGTGAAATATTGAAGGAAAAATTCTTCTAGATACCCTTCAATATCACTAGATAAAGAAGCAGTGTTGCTAACGCAAAATAAAGTTTTATTTTCTCAAATTGCATTACGTAAAGTATTACCTATTTCTAATTTAGGTATTAAATAAAACCACAATACCACATACATTATTCCGTGTAACAAAGGACAATACAGTATCACTAACATCAACATTTTGGAGATGACTAATAACTCAAATGGAATGGTGCAATGCTCATTATTTGTATCTTAGCGTCAAATACTATGATCATTGCATAATGCATTTCGAATGAATGAAGGAACAAAGTTATAAGAAATGAAAAAAATAAGTCTTTTGGAAGAATCTACATGATGAGACGTGATATGTCAGCACGTTTTCGAAGTAAAGTCTTCAGAAAAAGTTAAGTGATCATAATGTCATTTACAACAATTGTTATTTCAAACCGTTTCAGAGATACCAAACACTTGGATAGTGATTGTTATACTGCTTAAAATATCGTATTTATTTTAAATTTTTATAATGATTGGTGCTTTAGTTTGCTTCTATAACATTACAACAATAGTTTCTGGTGGTTTTAATTACAAGTCGCAGTTCCATTATTTTAAGCAGTGTTGCCATCTTAAATAAATGCTAGATATCATTCTAAATACAGTGAAAATAACGTAGCTAAACTGCAAAATATTTTAAAATTACACGTAATTTGTTTTATGGTACAAGAATGTTTTCAAAAGACGATGTTTTTCACAGTCTTTATAATGTTAATGTTAATGTCAAAGTTTTGGTTCCAGCAATACATGTAAATGCAAATTGTAACTGAAATTAAATGTAACTGATAACTTTTTAGTAACACTAGTTGTTCCCCATAGCCTTAGGCCTGATATACACAAAACCATATTTAATTAAAAGTTCTAATTACACCCTACTTACATTTCACTTGTTTTTTTGTTTGACTACCGACCACCTCACACTCGATCCATACCATATAGCTATATGCAAATTATTTAAGGACTTACAGTTAGTAATACACACTGTGTTGATTTTTGGTTTGGATTGTTTTAGTTTAACGTTCCACGATTATGCTAGAGCGTCTAAAGCAGACGTGAAGCTAATGATTATAATGGAATCCGAACCACTTCGGTCGTTCAACTGTACCCCCACCGGAAATCGAATTCGGGACCACGCGAAACGAAGTCAAGCGTGCTAGCCGCTAGACCAAATGGAGGTCCTCATATTGTGTTGATTTAAATCATTGAGTCAGTGTTGTCAGATTCAACACAAAGATCAAAACTAGCGTTTCAGTGCTCCAAGAATAGCGGATTTGAACTATTTGTAGGCCAAATATATATAAAATAGAAAGAATTATTTGGCAATTAATGACTGGTACTAATAAAATTATTTTTAGCATGGGCTGGAAAATGTGCTGGACATATTGCAAGAAATTATGATCGATGGACGAAAACAATTCTAGACAGGATACCACGAGATAGAAACAGCCTAGGAAACGTCCTTATACAAGAAGGTTTGACGAAATCAAGAACAACTGGGGAGTGACCTGAAAAAGAATTGGTCAAGATAGATAGTTGTAGAGAAGACTTGGAAAGACCTTCATCCAGCAGTGGATTGATAATGGTTGATTAGGATTATGGCTATGACTTTATTATATCTGGACCTCAGAGGTAAACTAAACCAAGTCACAATTTCGCAATTTTACAGGAGAAGCGAAAATCCGGTTCCTTAACTAAGACCTATAGTACTGTTTTCAAACTATACTAAGCAGTTACAAAGTAATAGGTTGCTTTTAGGCTTACATTATTAAACCACTGGAAAGAACATAGTATATTAAAAAAAAGTATAGTTAACTCAATTTCGACCAAAAAGTGACTTAGCATAGTCTACCTCTAAAATTTAAAATTCATATATATATATATATACTTTTACTAGGTAAGGTAGGGTAAAAACGGATCCAAAATTTAACGAAATTCGTACAGCGAAAAAAATATATATTGTTGATCCTTCATATTGCAGCAAAACTACGAAAATTAATAGAAAAGAAATCTAGAAAGTTAAGAATCACTTCTTTTGCCGGGACAGAGAAAATAGATACAGATAGCTCGAATTACCTATATACTTATATAATATGTGTGTCCTTGTTTCGCAAGTAATTTTCAATCAATATAAAATTTCAGCGTAATGAACGCATGATTAGTTTTCTCTAATAAAGATAACATGCAGCGCTGAGAGCTCAGGAATAAGCTTAATCTATGTTACGACACTGAATATATGCTTATGTAATACATTACGACATTATGAACTTGTATAAGAAACAGAATGTACTTATACGCATACTATACGAGACGCATACTATACGAAGCATCGGACTTTGAATCTAATTTGTTTGGTGATCCAACCAGAGACCACAAACAGCAAAGATGAGTGTCGTAGCTTCCACCACAAGGTTAAGGAAATGCCTGTTTTAAAGTGTCAATTAAACAGTGAGTTGTGAAACGGTAATAAAGCATTTGATCAATTTGAAACAAAATATATTGTAGTAATAATTTACTCTATTTGTTAAGATAAAGACCGTTATATTCTGTTTTTAAAATGACAGTCAAAGCAGAATGTATTGGATAGTAACTGAGAAATTGTAATATTTCAATTTCGGTACAATTAAATACATTCGTGTTGCTATGTGTTGCGTTATCCGTTAGGAGGTATTGAACAACTCTGTTTCAAAGGAAGGAAATAAACTACTGTATAGTACTGGAGTTAATTTAATATATTTTAACTGTATAGGCAGTACTGAGGCTATATGAGACAGTCTATTACTGAAAGTGAAATATGGTTACTATTAGGGTTTTATCCCAGGTATGTTATACCCACACTGATGATTGAACCTGGAACACACGCATGGAAAGCATTAGCGATAGCAAATTAGCTACGAAGAGGTACATCATACCATAATTCTAAATCAAGAATGAAGGCAAAAAAATAAGAAGCGAAAACGACAGACTGTACGATAATAATACTTTCACAATTTTAATTTCACACTATTTATTTCGAGACTTTCGAGACAAGACCCGAGACGAGACCGAGGCCGAGATCGAGACAAGCATCTGCTGACCGAGACGGCGATTTTTGACTCGAGACGAGATCGAGACCGAGACCGCTACTTATCTACCGAGACGAGACCGAGACTGTACAAAGTCTCGTCTCGTCTCGTCTCGATACCATCCCTACCCGATGTAGTTTTCCCGTGTGGTGTGTAGGCCGTCATCACCTTCGACACTGTCCCACGCGACACACCTAACACAGTAGCCACTGCCGTCATACTCACTCCACATAACCGCGCACCAATAATTTGCCCTCTTTGAAAATCTGAGAGGTCTCACATTTTACACTACCTCCGTCTGCTGCAGCCACTGGACACTGCTGTTCCACTGCGCCTGACGTAGTATGGAGACCGACCAAACACACCACCACCAGCGGTCCGGCGCTGCGGGCGCACGACACCACTGCCAACCCATACATCTGACGTGTTGCCAACTACAAGTGTTTCCATTTTTCTGATCACCATCTGTACATTAGAATGTCGAAAAAAGACTATCCTTTTTTTAAATGTACTTTCAACGAGCTTCCTTTTAGAAAATTTCTCCAGCAATGACAAAATCAAAATGTAAGTGGTCTACACTAGGATAGTATTTTGGTATATTCAAAATAGCAATGAAGTTTTTCATAGCTTAGGGAAAAGTGGAGGTTTGCCAACTCGAAGGAAGGGGAAAACGCCATCAAAATTATTCCTGGGAGAAGATTCACCTAACGGATAAATCAAGTATACTGTTCCAGCGCACTTCTTGGTATCCTTATGCAACGTGTACAACATCCCTTGTTTCTCCACTTTTGTTGCTTCTCTGCACAGAAGTACCATATTGCACGGAATTACATATTACGAGGAGGAAGCCGTTTAATGCAGCTTACTTTTGCCCCAAATGTATTCACACAATATTTGGAATCCCTGGGGTCATGTGGAGAATTCTTTATAATCAAGTGTGCAGGCGGGACATAGAGCCCGGTTCCTCTATTTACACCTAGAATTCTTTTCCTTTGCTTCAAGAGAGCTTGGTTTCTCCTTTATACCAGCGTTAGGGTCGAGTCGAGCCAAATCTGGTGTGTAGTTTTGAGTATTCTCTTCAAGTATCTTGCATAGACAATATAGGTTATCAATGATACTAGTACTACTACTAGTACAACTTTTATTATTATTATTAATAATAATAAATAATAATTATAATTATAATTATAACAACACTGTGAATAAACATGAAAGATACGCGGTCTGTATTTGAATACTAAAAAATTAGTTGAGTGCTAACCTCGGTAGTCGTGAATTCTAGGAGTCAAGGATATTGTTTACGAGCTTATGAATTTGGGTTGAGGGTTTAGGTTGAGTATTCGGGCTCAAGCCAAACATTGTTAAAAGTTATAGGGCACTGGCCAAATATCTTCAAAACTGTTCGCCCCGAGTATACAATTGTCAACAACTTGAGCAGCTCGGCTCACAGCGCACTCACTATCGACCCGAACCGAGAAGTGAGCCGAGCCAACAGCTCACCGAACCGAGTCAGCTAGAGCCTTCGGCCCAGATGAGCCGAACCGAGCAGATGGCTCATCCCAACCAAGCCAGCTCGAGCCGATGGTTCACCCCAAGCGAGCCGGCTCGAGCCATCGGCTCAGTTATTACTTCCCAACTGAGGTTCTTATTAAAAAATCTCTTGTATTCTCGATATCGAGACGAGAAGACATGCGAGCAGTGTTTCCTCTAATGAGCAACTTTAAAAGTATTCCATATTAATACTTAGCTAACATTTCTCATGGCTTTCGCTTTCTAGTGTAATCAGGCCATGATTTCAAAACGAGTTAAAACGTAATAATAATAATAATAATAATAATAATAATAATAATAATAATAATAATAATAATAATAATAATAATAATAATAATAATAATAATAATATAATAATAATAATAATAATAATAATAATAATAATAATAATAATAAAAATAAATATTTATAAGTATTCCATACATATAGAAATGCTTTTGACCAAGCACACAAGAAATTATATTTTGTCCGTTTAGCACTATCATTCTTTTGTCACTCACAATTATTAATATTCATATAGTAAATATCTTAAAATTCTTATATTCTAAAATCAATTGACAGGGCTCTGATTGCTTTTATGAGAAATAAATGTTTGGTTTTATAGATCCTACGCAGTGGCGATGATCGTGCTCGTTTCGGTCCTATGCCGTTTCGGTCTTGCGCCGTGTCGATCCTGTGCCGTGTCGATCCTGTGCCGTTTCGTTCCTATGCCGTGTCGATCCTGTGCCGTTTCGGTCCTATGCCGTGTCGATCCTGTGCCGTTTCGATCCTATACCGTGTCGGCTCTATGCCGTTTCGATCGTACGTATTCTATGCATATAACTTGCACAGGCATAGAATCGACAGGAGTTTATAATTTGTAAGAGCAAAGATTAAACAGATAATAAAAATATTATTTTTTTAGGCACATGATTAAAAGATAAATTATTTCAGAGCAGCGGCGTGAGAGCAAAACGGCACAGGACCGAAACGGCATAGGATCGACACGGCATAGGACCGAAACGGCACAGGACCGAAACAGGTTTCTGAGCTGAATTGTCGGTCGTATGCCGTGTCGATCCTGTGCTGTGTCGATCCTGTGCCGCATCCCCCAATTACCAATTGTCCTTTGGACGAAATGTTCTTTGGACCAATTGCCTTTTGGGCGAAATGTCATTTGGACCAATTGCCTTTTGGAGCAAATGTCTTTGGTTGAAATGTCCTTTGGACCAATTGTCTTTAGGCGAAATGTTCTTTGGACGAATTGTCTTTTGGACGAATTGTCTTTTGGACGAAATGTCATTTGGACCAAATGTCTTTTGGACCAAATGTCTTTGGACGAAATGTCCTTTGGACCAATTGTCCTTTGGATAAAATGTCCTTTGGTCCAATTGTCTTTTAGACGAAATGTCCTTTGGACCAATTGTCTTTTCGACGAAATGTCCTTTGGACCAATTGTCTTTTGTACGAAATATCCTTTGTACCAATTGTCTTTTGGACAACTCTAAGCGGCAAAATACTTTTTATATCTCGAATTTGTCTTTAAATCTTGATATATATATATATATACTACATCTGAATGTCCCCCCAAATTTACAGAGAAATCGGCGCTTTTTTATGGGGCTGAGCCCCCCTAGGATATCAATACACGTGCATTGAATTATTTGCTTTCTCTGTTTATTTTTCGGAAATAAAAGTCTTAAGAGCAAAGATTTTTGATTTTCGAAGAAAATTTGTTTTTTTTCATTTGCTCAAAATAATTGTTCTAATTAATAAACCGCGTTCTCGTGATATTTTTGTGGCATAATTATTAATGACGTATTTTCTCTTGATATCGTACCCATTCTTTCCTTATTCTGTGATTTTATTTTCGTATATATAGCACGAAGAGAGAAAGGAGCGCTGGGATTGGTATAAAATGTTGATATAAAAAGATTGGGAGGTGAAGCACTATAGTAAGGACTTGGTAAACAAAATAAAAGAACCCCGAATAAGATTCAAATCAGCCGTCATCCTCTTGACTCATTCTTCACATAGTGTCTTATTAATAATGTTATGTACACTGAAAGTCAAAATGATGGATTTTGTTTCAGAAATTTACAATGTATATATATATATATATATATATATATTAGGTTCATAAATAACCATATAGCATATATTCAAAGTCCCCAACATGGCGATATTTATCGCTGAAAAAGAAAGACTAGATATACCTGTATAAAGGGCCTCATTACTTTCAACAGCTTAGGGCCCCATGAATCCTAAATCCGGCACTGAGCACACTTGAGATTAGTTTTTATTTCTAAACGGTTGAAGTGGTTTAATTTTATTGTGGACAGAGTTGGACCATTTCCACGGAAAGGGAGATAGCACAGGTATTTTGAGTGAGCCATACCAGTTGGTCAGAGGGGGTGTATTGCGCCATTCATAGACATTTGCTGCTATAGACATCTCATATTATGTTTGCAACTACTTTTGATTTTACTAGTAGTAACTATAGCATAAGAACCCTTCCATCCGTACGTAGATATAAAAGAGGACAACTGAATGACCCATTATCGTCCAGGCAAAATTACTACAAGTACAGTAGAATTTACCACTCTTTATTCAGATAATGTAAACTGTAAGGATTCGTGTGGTCCCGCGTGGCGTAGTTACTAACACTCTCGCCTTTGGTGCGAAGGTCACGGGTTTGATGTTCATAGGGTTGGTTTATAACAGCTTTGTCTTGCCAGCCATTATGATGGACGTTTTTCCTGGTTTTTCCTCATTTACACAAGGCAAATAGCTGGATAATACCTAACATTCAGGTCCCTGGCTGCTTCCTTCCTTCCTCAATCCTTTCTTCCTTTCCCCCGGATATTGCGCTCGCCTAGAGGCGTCCTCTCTCATACTTGACGGGCTTAAGGCCGTAGATGAGAGTAATGCTCATAAATATGTATAAATAAATAAATAATGTAAGGATTCATTTAAGTTGGAGATGTGAAATTAGGCATTTACTCTCTTACCTAAAATTATAGTTTCAACATTTTTTAAGGTGTCGCACCTAAAATTATAAAGCATATATTTTCTTGAATATTAAAATTATCCACTATTTATTCAGTAAACATCAAACGTAAGGATTCGTGAAAATTGTGGGTGAAAAAGTTCGCATTTAATCTCTTAACTGAAAATAATGAAATCCGTGTTTCAGCGTTTTAAAAAGTTTCGCTCCTAAAAGAAATGGCAATTTCTTGAATATTAAAGTTTCTCATTATTTAATCAGAAAATACCAAATGTGAGAATTCGTTTAATTTGGAAGTATTAAATTTGGTATTTGAACTATCTAAAAATTGTGGCATACGTGTTTAAGCATTTATGGAAATTTCGAGCCTATGGGAAGAAAGGGAATATTTTTTTGAATATTAAAATTACCCACTATGTATTCAAAAAATATCAATTAATAGCATTCATTAAAGTTGGACATGTGAATGTTTGCATTTAAGCTCAGTAAAAATAACATATTACGTGTTTCAGAAAGTTACGTTCCTAAGTAGTGAAAGAGAGTATCTTCATGGATATTCAAGTTACCCTCTATCCGCTCAGAAAATAACAAATATAAGGATTTACTTAAGCTGGAGGTGTGTAATTCGTTTGAACTCTTACCAAAAAGAAAAAAATGGAATACGTGTGCAGCGTTTTCGAAGTTCCACTCCTAAGGGGAAAAGGTGTACAATTCCTATCATATTAACTCTAGGAGGACCAAGGTGGGTCAAATTTGCCCGCACTTCCTATTTCTCTTTGCTCTGAACAAATCAATTTTTGAACATGTTTGATTATTTTTTGTTTTCTTCTGTTAGTCCTAACTTAAATTTAGTTGTACAGCGGGGGACACTTCTAAATGGTACAGCCATATGGAGATTTACGGCTAAGGTGTACCATTTAGAAGTGTCCCCCGCTGTACTAGAATGTATACTATCATGGTAAATTACGAAAAAAAATGTAGCGCGGGTGATTGGTCAATACATTTGTAAGCAACATAGAATTGATTAGAGAACTACGGTATTACTCCAGTAATATCTTTGTAATCTTGTATGTTCATTGAATTCATGATTAAGCTAATAAAATCTACTTTCAGATATTGATCAAACATAACACTGGCAGATTTAGTATTGTAATTTGTCCACAAATGATAATGTATTTAATGGCACTTCATATCTGCTAAACAAATGTCTGTAGCCTGTACTAAGATATATATATTTGAAATATTTCGTATTAAAATAAAACTTCAGAAGATTCAATATAATTTTAAAACTCATACTTATTAGTAGGTCATTAAACAACTTGAAATTATATTAGTAATGGTTAAAATGGTTTTTACAACCTCGGGCAAAAAATTGACCCCCTTGGTCTTCCATGTGTCAGATTACACCTCGGTCTTTCTATGGTAACGTTCCCATTATGTATCGAGAAAAATGTAAAAATGTAAAAATTTCCTTAAAGCGTAAGTGCGAAATTTGGCAACTAAAAAGTTAGCTAAAAAAATGTAATATGTATTTTGGCATTTTTCATACTTCGGCTCGTAAGTGGGGGAAAGTGAGCAGTATTTATAATATTAAAATTTCCCTGTATTTATTCACAGAATAAAAAATATATGGATTTGCTTAAAAACTATTTTCTAAATATTGGTTAACTCATTCGAAGTATTCGGTAATTATGTTTCGAAAGGGGAAACCTGGACAATTTCTAATATATTCTCATTTTATACATACGAAATGGCTAAAGCGAGGAAGTGATTTAACCGTTTAAAATAAAGTTTTGACCAAAGTACTTGGGTCGACCTGGGATTTTTTCGGCTCTTTTTGACTGAAATGTGTATCCTAAGCGAGAAAGACCGAACAATTTTTTTCAAGGAATATTCGCTGCACCGGTTGTTACATTTGTATCATATGGGTCAATTAATAAAGTTGATTTTTTTTTCACATTTCACCTTGATTCAAATACTGGGAGAAAAGTTTTCATAATACCTTCCAAAATTTTTACTGTAAACGTATTCTTCCCGTGTGAGGAACGGTATTTTACATACTTTGCATGTTTGAAATAAAGATACTTGAAAGAAAAGTGCTATTTCGTTTTGATGCTCGATTAAGAACGCACTAAAGCTTCTAATACATTTGTAACTTCAGATCAGTTAATCTTTCTCGCGCGGCATAACCGTGGGACGTAAAACTCAAAGATTTCATTTCATTTTTTCTCGCGCCTTGAAAAGTTATTATCAACAGATTCACGAGATACGCGAATTATTTTGTTTTAGTACAGAAAAATAGTTTAAATATATCAGGAAAATTTATTCATTTGGTTTTCATTATTAAACATTTTTCGTGGGAAATGGGTACCATAAAGTGGAAAACGAAAAGGGCGTTTGCCCGGTTGCCCGGCGGACAAGTCCACCTCTGATTCAGGACATTGAAAATCATCATTCACGGAGATAAGTTTACAAGAACTGAATAAGTATCACGTAGCTACATTACACAGAAGAACATTTAAATGTATTATAATTGTAATATGCACTGCTCGTCATTACAAACGTTACATTAAAAAGAAGACAAGATAGCAGCCCAAACTTAGAAGACAGATAAATTAAGGTTTCATTAAAATATTACAGTATCCGCTTAGAATAATTAGTACAAAATAACCACAGTGAAGCAGAATTGCTAAAAGTTAATAACGTGTGAGCAAAGCATTTGCTTTCAGAAAACCTGCAACACGACGAATGCCTAGAGGAGGCAATCAACTGACAAGCAACGACAACACATCTCATAAGCAATAACTATAGGAGTTCACTAGCGTGAGAGGAAACATAAGATAATATATTAGACTTGTTCAAACGGCGAGAGAACTGTTGAAGGAATTGTCCAAACAATCGGATACATTACTCCAGCTGGACAGTGTACGTATGACCCTGCTGGAATGACGTCCATTTGACTATGCACCTGAACTAAAGAAACCAAAATCACGAAAAGAACACCTAGTTGGATGTCAAATTTTCCAGTGTATAAGAAAAACAAACGTCCAAGGAATCAAACAACACCAAATGATACTGAAAGAAAAAATGAGTTTTGTTTTATTTTCTTTGAGTTCAAGAAAAACCGACAGGGCGGTAAGAATATCCTAGGATAGATTTACCCCCCGGTATGTGTTCACTGATGTAGATGTACACTTCAATATGGTATTAATATTATATCTTTTGTCTTCATTTTCTTTGAGTTTAAGGAAAACCGACAGGGGGGTAAGAATATCCTAGGATAGATTTACCCCCCGGTATATGTTCACTGATGTAGATGTACACTTCAATATGGTATTAATATTATATCTTTTGTCTTCATTTTCTTTGAGTTTAAGGAAAACCGACAGGGGGGTAAGAATATCCTAGGATAGATTTACCCCCCGGTATATGTTCACTGATGTAGATGTACACCTCAATATGGTATTAATATTATATCTTTTGTCTTCATTTTCTTTGAGTTTAAGGAAAACCGACAGGGGGGTAAGAATATCCTAGGATAGATTTACCCCCCGGTATATGTTCACTGATGTAGATGTACACTTCAATATGGTATTAATATTATATCTTTTGTCTTCATTTTCTTTGAGTTTAAGGAAAACCGACAGGGGGGTAAGAATATCCTAGGATAGATTTACCCCCCGGTATATGTTCACTGATGTAGATGTACACTTCAATATGGTATTAATATTATATCTTTTGTCTTCATTTTCTTTGAGTTTAAGGAAAACCGACAGGGGGGTAAGAATATCCTAGGATAGATTTACCCCCCGGTATATGTTCACTGATGTAGATGTACACTTCAATATGGTATTAATATTATATCTTTTGTCTTCATTTTCTTTGAGTTTAAGGAAAACCGACAGGGGGTAAGAATATCCTAGGATAGATTAACCCCCCGGTATATGTTCACTGATGTAGATGTACACTTCAATATGGTATTAATATTATATCTTTTGTCTTCATTTTCTTTGAGTTTAAGGAAAACCGACAGGGGGTAAGAATATCCTAGGATAGATTTACCCCCCGGTATATGTTCACTGATGTAGATGTACACTTCAATATGGTATTAATATTATATCTTTTGTCTTCATTTTCTTTGAGTTTAAGGAAAACCGACAGGGGGGGTAAGAATATCCTAGGATAGATTTACCCCCCGGTATATGTTCACTGATGTAGATGTACACTTCAATATGGTATTAATAATATATCTTTTGTCTTCATTTTCTTTGAGTTTAAGGAAAACCGACAGGGGGGTAAGAATATCCTAGGATAGATTTACCCCCCGGTATATGTTCACTGATGAAGATGTACACTTCAATATGGTATTAATATTATATCTTTTGTCTTCATTTTCTTTGAGTTTAAGGAAAACCGACAGGGGGGTAAGAATATCCTAGGATAGATTTACCCCCCGGTATATGTTCACTGATGTAGATGTACACTTCAATATGGTATTAATATTATATTTTTTGTCTTCATTTTCTTTGAGTTTAAGGAAAACCGACAGGGGGGTAAGAATATCCTAGGATAGATTTACCCCCCGGTATATGTTCACTGATGTAGATGTACACTTCAATATGGTATTAATAATATATCTTTTGTCTTCATTTTCTTTGAGTTTAAGGAAAACCGACAGGGGGGTAAGAATATCCTAGGATAGATTTACCCCCCGGTATATGTTCACTGATGTAGATGTACACTTCAATATGGTATTAATATTATATCTTTTTGTCTTCATTTTCTTTGAGTTTAAGGAAAACCGACAGGGGGGTAAGAATATCCTAGGATAGATTTACCCCCCGGTATATGTTCACTGATGTAGATGTACACTTCAATATGGTATTAATATTATATCTTTTGTCTTCATTTTCTTTGAGTTTAAGGAAAACCGACAGGGGGGTAAGAATATCCTAGGATAGATTTACCCCCCGGTATATGTTCACTGATGTAGATGTACACTTCAATATGGTATTAATATTATATCTTTTGTCTTCATTTTCTTTGAGTTTAAGGAAAACCGACAGGGGGGTAAGAATATCCTAGGATAGATTTACCCCCCGGTATATGTTCACTGATGTAGATGTACACTTCAATATGGTATTAATATTATATCTTTTGTCTTCATTTTCTTTGAGTTTAAGGAAAACCGACAGGGGGGTAAGAATATCCTAGGATAGATTTACCCCCCGGTATATGTTCACTGATGTAGATGTACACTTCAATATGGTATTAATATTATATCTTTTGTCTTCATTTTCTTTGAGTTTAAGGAAAACCGACAGGGGGGTAAGAATATCCTAGGATAGATTTACCCCCCGGTATATGTTCACTGATGTAGATGTACACTTCAATATGGTATTAATATTATATCTTTTGTCTTCATTTTCTTTGAGTTTAAGGAAAACCGACAGGGGGGTAAGAATATCCTAGGATAGATTTACCCCCCGGTATATGTTCACTGATGTAGATGTACACTTCAATATGGTATTAATATTATATCTTTTGTCTTCATTTTCTTTGAGTTTAAGGAAAACCGACAGGGGGGTAAGAATATCCTAGGATAGATTTACCCCCCGGTATATGTTCACTGATGTAGATGTACACTTCAATATGGTATTAATATTATATCTTTTGTCTTCATTTTCTTTGAGTTTAAGGAAAACCGACAGGGGGGTAAGAATATCCTAGGATAGATTTACCCCCCGGTATATGTTCACTGATGTAGATGTACACTTCAATATGGTATTAATATTATATCTTTTGTCTTCATTTTCTTTGAGTTTAAGGAAAACCGACAGGGGGGTAAGAATATCCTAGGATAGATTTACCCCCCGGTATATGTTCACTGATGTAGATGTACACTTCAATATGGTATTAATATTATATCTTTTGTCTTCATTTTCTTTGAGTTTAAGGAAAACCGACAGGGGGTAAGAATATCCTAGGATAGATTTACCCCCCGGTATATGTTCACTGATGTAGATGTACACTTCAATATGGTATTAATATTATATCTTTTGTCTTCATTTTCTTTGAGTTTAAGGAAAACCGACAGGGGGGTAAGAATATCCTAGGATAGATTTACCCCCCGGTATATGTTCACTGATGTAGATGTACACTTCAATATGGTATTAATATTATATCTTTTGTCTTCATTTTCTTTGAGTTTAAGGAAAACCGACAGGGGGGTAAGAATATCCTAGGATAGATTTACCCCCCGGTATATGTTCACTGATGTAGATGTACACTTCAATATGGTATTAATATTATATCTTTTGTCTTCATTTTCTTTGAGTTTAAGGAAAACCGACAGGGGGATAAGAATATCCTAGGATAGATTTACCCCCCGGTATATGTTCACTGATGTAGATGTACACTTCAATATGGTATTAATATTATATCTTTTGTCTTCATTTTCTTTGAGTTTAAGGAAAACCGACAGGGGGGTAAGAATATCCTAGGATAGATTTACCCCCCGGTATATGTTCACTGATGTAGATGTACACTTCAATATGGTATTAATATTATATCTTTTGTCTTCATTTTCTTTGAGTTTAAGGAAAACCGACAGGGGGGTAAGAATATCCTAGGATAGATTTACCCCCCGGTATATGTTCACTGATGTAGATGTACACTTCAATATGGTATTAATATTATATCTTTTGTCTTCATTTTCTTTGAGTTTAAGGAAAACCGACAGGGGGGTAAGAATATCCTAGGATAGATTTACCCCCCGGTATATGTTCACTGATGTAGATGTACACTTCAATATGGTATTAATATTATATCTTTTGTCTTCATTTTCTTTGAGTTTAAGGAAAACCGACAGGGGGTAAGAATATCCTAGGATAGATTTACCCCCCGGTATATGTTCACTGATGTAGATGTACACTTCAATATGGTATTAAATAATATATCTTTTGTCTTCATTTTCTTTGAGTTTAAGGAAAACCGACAGGGGGGTAAGAATATCCTAGGATAGATTTACCCCCCGGTATATGTTCACTGATGTAGATGTACACTTCAATATGGTATTAATATTATATCTTTTGTCTTCATTTTCTTTGAGTTTAAGGAAAACCGACAGGGG